>NC_058093.1:72686060-72989090 GCF_020171115.1 Neogale vison
ACTAGTTTTGAGATCCCATCCTCTGCCTGGAATTATGATCAGAAAAATGTGTGTTCTGCTGAAAAGGAAGTCATAAAGGGAAAGAGCAAGTTTCAAATGCTAAAGGTCAGACAAGTCAATAAAGATCAAGCCACCAACAGCAACTACAATATCCAGCACAGCCTGTGTAAAAGGCTGAATATCACTTTGCTGGTCATAAGCAACTGCACACCCATCCTAGGAATACCTTCAGCCCCATTTTTAAAATGGCAAAATGGAAGTTTGGCAGGGCAGGTGGTTTTCTTTATGTCACCCAAGTGGCAGAGCTGACTTTGGAAACAAAGTGTTTGGACTCCATTGTTCCATGGACTCAAATACATAAAAGGTTTTTATAACCTATTCACCCACGTGGGAGGTCACCCATGTGGCAGAAGGATGCCACAGAATTGGGGTGGCCTAGTTCTCCTCTTCCAGAAGGGAGGCCCATAACCTAAATCTCATAATTTCTGCTCCAGAGTCTCCTGAATGAAACTTTATGGCCTCTTGAAAGGTGAATGAGTAGGTTTGATTCATTGGAAGTCAGAACAGCTTTTTTAAATATTTGAGAATCAAGATAGGTAGTTAGTCTGCCTTATAAAATTTTCTTACGGATGTCACCATCAAAAAATTTATCTTCACTTAGTATACGACAAAGCTTAGTCAAATCCATCATATCTTCAGATCCAGCCATTGTTAGCTGAGGGTTTTAGCATTAATTCCAGCTGCATCTTAATTGATGTGCTCTTGGAAAGTAGTGATTTGTTTTGCCATCACCAAACTGCATCCATTAAAAATAGGTCACCAAGACTTCACATTTTTATGAGGTTATTTTTACCACCTCCCTCTTTTTGGACTTCAGTTTTGCAGGTTATTTTTCTTCTGTGTATTAATGAAAGGAGTTCAGAGTGCTGAATTTTGTTTATTGAAGAAATTGGCATCTTTGAATCCTGAGTAAATAAATACCAAATGTGAAATAATGGAATACCTTATCTGGTCAAGAAGAGGTAGATTCTAATTTTATAATATTAATCAGGAAATTTTTAAAGTGAAAAAAGTCCTTCATTTCCTAGTTTCTTTGTAAATTGGTATGATCTATACAGGTACGTTTTAAAAATCACCCAATTATACTATAATAGTCTTTTTTATGTGACTGTATCTGTGTGCGTGTAAATATGCATATATGTTCCACACTTACTCTAGCATAAAAAATGAATCATTGATGGCTTTTTAAAAAAGATCTTGGCCAGCAACTACATTGTCTAGATGCATGAACAAGATAATTTTCTGCAAAAGAGGGCACCTGTTGTGATAACTTTCTGCATTAAGGAGGGCACCTGTTGTGAAGAGCACCGGGTGTTGTATGTAAGTGATGAATCGCTAAACTGTACTCCTGAAACTAGTATTAGACTATATGTTAACAACTAGAATTTAAATAAAAACTTGAAAAAATAAATAAATAAATAATAAAGTAAACAAACAGCAACTATATGCCCATTAACAAAATAATAGTTGCAAGTTCTAACTTGTCCTAATTATTTCTAATAATCTCTGTAGAGACTAATATCTCAAAAAGTATGTATGTGTTGATGATAGAAAGCAGGTTGAAAGTACTGATTTATTACAACCCTTCATTAAGGTTAAAAGCATTCCAGTGAGATGAAGACATCTGCCTTGTATTTTCACATTGCAGAAGAAAAGTTAAGGACAGGAAGAACAAAAAAGAAAAAGAACAATGTGTCAAGTTGAATTCAAGCCAGGTTTGAAGAAAACAATGTTATCTTCATATCTGTAAGTTTCCAAGAAAGAAACTTCCCCATGCCCATGACTACCATTTATTATTATGCTATCAAATATGTTTAATACTGTATATTAACAAAAATACATCTCTAAATTACTTTTCAAATTTTTATGGACAGTTTATAACACATATGTCTTTCAATGTCTTTTCTTTCTTAAAAAAAAAATTAACAAAGAAAGCTACTACCAGAAAGAATCAAGGTAGGTTAATTATGTGATGTATTAGGAAAACATTTTTTAAGTGGACCATTTCTTTCCCCTTCCTTCAGAGGTGGGACTGGCTAAGGTTGGCAATTATAGGGTTTAGTGAATAGTCACTTGATATCTTGGAAATCAAAGGAAAGGGCCACTGGAGAAAGGCTGAACTTAGCTGTTGCAGGATTTTTATCTCTCTAAATGAGTGCTACTGACAGGAACCATATGTGTTACATAATACAGCTGAGGAAGAGAACATGGGTGGTTTTCCAAGAAGCTGTGACCTGCCTGTGTACGCATGTCTATTTGTGAGCACATGTGCGAATCTGATATATTTATGATATTTAATAAACACTTAGGGCCTCATGTGAGCTTGGGGACTATGTGTTTCTCTCATTTAAAAAATTATATGTAAATATTCGGACTGCTTTTGCCTTAGAATTAAAATCAATCTTTGTTCTTTGTTCTTTGTGGTGCTAAAGTTACTACACAAAACCATTTGTGAAAATGTGAAGCTTCCTTTGAAATGGCAGAAGAAAGCTTAATTGGTTCTGAATTAAGCTTGTACTTAGCCCACTTAAAAATTTAAAAAAGCTTAAGCATAGTTGATGATCACTCAAAATAATCTCACTGAAATAACTGAATGAGTTTACTTCATATTGTCATGTCAGTGTTCTTGAATGGCAGATATTTTCCCAGGAAGAGCAAATGGAAGCAATATTTTAATTCACGTTTTTTGTGGCATATCCTTTTTCATTGATTATTTTATTTTTCTCATTTATTATTTATGCATGGCATATCCTTTTACTTTTAACCTACCTAGATCCCTATATGTTGAAGTTGTTTCTTGTACAAAGGACCAATTGGGGAGCATGATTCTTTAATCCAGTTAATCTCTATTTTTTTATTGATGTATGTAGACCATTTACATTTAATGTAATTAGTGATATGTTTAGATTTAGGTCTATCCTTTTCTTTTTTTCTTTTGGATTAGACTATTTTTGACTATTCCATCTTAATTTATTGTGTTTTTATTATATCTTTTTGTATAAGTTTTTAGTGGATGTTCCAAGGATTATGATGTATACACCTAACTCTTCATAATCTACTTGGACCCAATACTTTACCATTTCAAGTAGAATGTAGAAAACTTAGCACCATATTGGTCCTTTTATACTCCCCTCCCTGATGTAGTTGTCACGTCTTATATGTACACACATTGAAAACCTTATCAGACAATGCTATAATTTTTCCTTTTCAACCATCCATTTTTAAGAACTCAAGACAATATTTTATTACATGTACCCAGATATTTACCATTTCTATTGTATTCTGTCATTCCTTAATATTCCAAGTTTTCTTCTAATATCATTTCCCTTCTTTCTGAAAAACGTCTTTAGCAATAAATTATTTTAGTTTTCCTCCATCTAGGAATGTTTATATCACCTTCATTCCAAGAATATTTTCTCTGGATATAGAATTCTGGGCTGAAAATTGTCTTAGTACTTGAAAATGATTGTGCCACCTCCCACTGGTGTCCATGGTTTCTGATGAGAAATCTGTAGTCATTAGAATCTATTCTCGTATAGATAATATGCTGTTTTTCTCTGTCTTCTTTCAAGATTTTTTCTTTGTCTTTAGTTTTCAACAATTTGATTATGATGTATTCAAGACTTGGATTTCTTTGTGTTTGTTCCATCAGGGTTCACTGAGATTCTTGAATCTCTAGGTTTATGTCTTACCAAATTTGGGAAATTTTCAGGCATTATCTCTTCAATTTTTTTTTTTTTTTTAATAACACTCCCTTTCTCTTCTGGGACTGAACTGATATTAGGCTTTTTGTTATTTTCCAACTGATACATGAGTATCTGTTAATTTTTTCAATCTTAGTTTCTCTGTGTTGTTTAATTTGCATAATTTCTACTGATCAGTCTTTACATCAGACTCCACCTTGTCATCTCCATTATGCTACTGAGTCCATCCAGTTTTTTATTTCAGTTATTGTATTTTTAGTGCTAAAACTTCCATTAGGTCCTTCTTTATATTTTCTGTTCAGACTTTTTTCTCTTTGCTTTAAAAGAGTTTGTCATTTCTTATTGGAGCTTTTTTTCTTAAGATTGTTTTTATTTGACAGAGGTAGAAACAGCAAGAAAGGGAACGCAAGCAGGGAGAGTGGGAAAGGGAGAAGCAGGCTTCCCGCTGAGCAGGAAGCCCAAAGTGCGGTTAGATCCCAGAATCCTGGGGTGTCTGCCAAAGGCAGACACTTAATGACTTAACCACCCAGGCACCCCTAGAGCATTTTTATAATAGCTGCCTTAAATCTTATCAGATAATTTGAACTTGCATGTCATCTTGGCACTGATGTTTATTAATTGCGCTTTCCTGTGTGAGTTGAATTATCCTAGCTTTTCCTATACCAAGTAATTTTTGATTGGACCCTGGAAATTATGGTTATTATTCTATGAGACTTTGGATCTTACTTAAAACTTATGAAGAATATTGGTATTTCTGTTTCAGTAGGGAATTGACCTATTTTCAAGCCATAAGTTCCAACTTGCTTTCTATGAACTGCAGTCCCTGTGTTTTGGGTTTTAAACACAGGGTTTTAAAGCCCATTGCTATACAGATCTGTGCCATGAGTGTACCACCCAATGGTATGTCTGAGACCTGATGAAGTCTATTCATTTTTCAAAGTCTTATATATACTGATTATGATGAGATTCATTCATGTGCAAATGTTAGAATCTTAGAGTTAGTGAATAACTTTATGGGGTTGCTTTCAGAAGCTCTTCCCTTTCCACAGTGCTTTCTGGTTTCCTGGGACTCCTCTTTTGAAGCTTTCAGTCAGAAAGCTGAGATTGTGCTATGCATTTCTATAGCTGTATCTGCTTCTGGGCCATGTGACAGGGAAACAATAATGGTAAACTCACACAGTTCAGTGACACTTTGAATGTGGGTCCTCTTCCTCAATTTTCTCTTTAGTGTTTACTTTTCAGAGTTTTCAAATAACCACTCTGCACATTCTGTCCAGGTTTTACACTTGTATTCAGATGGAAAGCAGAAAAGATTGTGCTTCCTCCATTTTACCCAGAACCTGAATCTTTAGAGAGTGACACTTTAAAATGACACATTTTGTTACAATAAACTTGTCAATTAAAGTTTCAGGGATAGTGTCCTCCATAATTGAGGGCATTCAATTTAAAAAGAAGTTTTCAGATATTTAAGTCTTAAATCCCTTAATGTTATAAAGAAAGGCATGCTTAGGTAATGAACCAGGAAATAGTTGTGACAAAATCAATACAGTGTCATATAAAAAGATAAGTGCAACAGTATAGATTTATTCATGTTCCTGCATAAGATACAAATGCAGCCCTAAAATTTGCTCTTTCTGATTCTTGCGTCTTGTGATACTCACGTGCATGTGTGTGCACGTGTGTGCGCATACACACACACACAGCTTTGTTCTTAAAAATAATTTGTTTGGAACAAATTTTTGTTTGGAATAAATTTTTCTGAAATAGTTGTTCTCAAACTTCTAATATGCTCTATCTCCAGAGTCTCTGATTCAGTATTTCTGGAATGGGTCCAAGAATGTGCATTTCTAACAAGATGATGCCAGATGAGGCCAATGCTGCTGGTTTCAAGGCCACGGTTTGAGAACTGTTAGCATAAAGAATGAACAGAGCATACCAGAATTCCACGCGGCCCATCTGATGATTAAATGTAAATTTGTGACTTTCTATTAACTTTATGAGATTTACCAAGAACAAATTCATTTTGTCCATAAGGAAAATCACAATTACTTGAAACTGATGGAAATGTAAATGTTTTCAATCAGTTCGGCTGCCCTTATAAATATATCAAAGAAATGCTTATGCAGTATACTCCTAATACTAATGTTGTGAATATACTAATACTAACATTAGAAGCTGAAATAAGAATACTTCTTTCAACCAAATCAATTATTTGGCTTCAATGGTATTGAATTTTTAAAAATTAGTTATCTTAATTGCTACTCACACAATTAGGTTTTATTCACTTTTATTTTGGGGGGGGGTTATTCACTTTTAATGTATACCAGGGATCAGCTTATGGGCCAAATCTGCCCCATGGCCTGTTTTTGTATGACCAGTAAGCTAAGAATGGCTGTTAAAAAATAAAAAAGAGGAAGAAGAAGAAGAACATGCCACAGAAACGATATTTGAACCACAAATTCTAGAATATTTACTATTTGGCCTTAACAGAGGAAGTTCGCTGACTCTGATCAAGGGCATCACCTGGCAGGGTTGAAGTAGTGCCTCCAGAGATGACATAGTAGAATAATTAAAAACACAGTTTTTGTTGTTGGATTGCTTTGTTCAAATGTTGCCTCTATTAACCACTTTATGTAGCCTTGGAGAAATTAATGCAATCTTTCTGTGCATCAGTATCCACACCTACAAAATGCAGATGATGAACATATTTGACTCATAGGGCTATTATTGATTTAATTAGTTAACATGAGCAAAACCTGTAGAAGCATCTGGCACACAGTCAGCACAAGATAGGTACTAGCAACTATTATTCTGCCTGATAGACTACCACAGAAACGTTAAAAGTGGCATTTACCTTGAATATTTGTGAATATATATGTATATATATTTCTATTTAATAATAAGTGAAAAAAAAGTAAGATACAAAAGGGCCTGCAACTATCTGTAGAATAAGCAAAACACAGAAACCATACAGTGGAAATAACACACACACACACAATGCACGTGCGCGCACGCGCGCGAAGGAAATATTCCAATTTGTTAGCTACGGGCCCAACTTTGTACCCAACTTCTCAGCGATGGTACTATGGATGCTCTTCTCCCTTCTACAGTCTTTGACATTTTCTGAATTTTCTAAAATTCACTAGGAGTCTCAGCTTAATGGCTGCATCTCAGAAGTAGCTCATGCCTCTGCCAAGATTCTTATCCCTGTGATAGGATAAAAAGATGAGCTAAGGCTGCAGTGGTCACCATAATTCTGTCAGTATTTATTTTGGTCTCTGTAAGTCAGACTGTTCACATTCTTTGTACATAGTTGTATTTAATTAGGACTTGGAGCTAGCCATAAAATGTGCATTAATTGTCTTTTATTTCATAAATGATGGCCAAAATAACAACCTTTGATAGGAACAGTTTGGGGGTAAGCGCTATTTGGTCTGTTCATCTTCCAAGGCTCCCTGCCCCAAGCAAGAGATTTCTACTTGTTATCTCCTTTATCCTGGAGAATTACTAATCCTGTACTACCATATTAAGTACCAATTAAGCAGAGATTTGTCATTCCTGCTCGAGAACATTGAGCTGGGCTGTGGCTGCATAATTCACAGACTTCTGACAGAAATTATTTTAATTAGACTGCTGCTAGCAGCATTTAAAATAGTCTGTATGGCCAGAGAGAGGAAGAATGGCTCCTCAGCCAGATAATTTACTTATTTTTCTTTTTCACTCACCATAAATCTTAGGATTGTGGTTATTAAGCTTTTGGAGGGGGAAGGGGATAGTCAGGGAAAGAAATCAGCTAAACTTTATCTTACTTTAAATACCAGAAGAGAAAAAATTCCCACAGTTTTACTGAAAAAGACACTTTTAAAAGAAAAATGTGTTCAAGCAAAAACTGACACCAATAAGATATTTTTACATTATGAATATCTAACATGTTTAAATACTTTTATATACAAATATCTAACATATTCTACAAAGGACTTTTATATATAACTAATGTTGTGGGAACCTTCCCTTTCCATCTTTATTATGCTGCCAAAATTGGTATTCTTATTTGGTAATTATTAGGTTAATCTGACACTGAAAAACAAACTAAATAAATAACAACTAATCTGAACTCCACATTTAGTAGATCTTGATTAACTCAACACAAGTTTTGCAATTGCAAAAGGACACGTTTCATTTTATGAACCCCATTTGCCAAGATGACATGTTGTGTCAGTACAATTTTTTCTTCTTTTAAAAGTTGTTAAGTATTTCTCCTCCTTATCCCCCCAATCCTGATCAATACTCAGTTAATTAGAATACTAAAAGGAGTGTCTTATTCCAAACATTCTAATTTTTTAATTAGACCACAAATATGTGAGTACATATTCTAAAAATAAGCTATAATATTTAACCATCAAAATGCATTTTTTCCCCTTGTTTTCTTCACTCACATATATGGCTCAATCTTCCCTCTATGGTAGCCACAACCCCACCACTTTACCTTTCTTGGAGTTTTAATGCTGTATGGTTCACTGGACAGTTATCTCATAGGAAAGCCAACAAGCTTCCAAACTACTGGATGAAATCAAAGACTATAGGCACCACCCACTTTTGAGGAACAAGTTAAAAGACCCTCTATATGCCCACCACTTACCGTTCAAAATGGAAAACATAAGAATCACATGATCAGATTTTAATGAGAAGATTAAAAGAATAGGGAGAGTTGCTGGGATGGATCACTACCAGATTGCTGCCCACCAACACCCAACAAACCTTAGTAAATCATGAATGCACCTAGAGTCTCTCTTTAGACTGGCTGGCTACTACACTCTTTTCATTTAGCACTAAAAAATATTTGTTTAAAAGAAAAGACCTGAAGATATGGCTGCATTTCTTAATGTAGAGCTTTAGAAATGGTAGCTTTTGGGAGCACCTGGCTGGCTCTGTTGGTTAAACTCAGGTCCTGGGATAGAGCCCCATGTCAGTTATCCTTGCTCAGCATGCAGCCGGCTTCTCCCCCTCTCTCTCCCCCTCTGCAGCTCCCCCTGCTTGTGCTCTCTCATGTGTTCTTTCTATCTCTCTCAAATAAATAATAAATAAAATCTTTAAAATAAAAAAAAGAAATGGTAGCCTTCATAACTCTATTGAAAAATTTGTATTTTTATTTTTTTTTATTAACATATAATGTATTATTTGCCCCAGGGGTACAGGTCTGTGAATCATCAGGCTTACATATTTCACAGCACACACCACAGCAATACCCTCCCCATGTCCATAACCCAGGTACTCTATCTCTGCCCCCCAACCCCCAGCAACCCTCAGTTTGTTTCGTGAGATTAAGAGTCTCTTGTGGTTTGTCTACCTCCCGATCCCATCTTGTTTCATTTTTTTCCCTCCTTATCCCCCACAAACTCCTGCCCTGCCTTTCAAATTCCTCATATCAGAGAGATCATTTAATTGTCTTTCTCTGATTGACTTACTTCATTCAGCATAATACCCTCTAGTTTCATCCACGTTGTAGCAAATGGCAAGATTTCATTTCTTTTGATGGCTGCATAGTATTCCATTGTATTTATATACACCACATCTTCTTTATCTATTCATCTGTGGATTGACACCTAGGTTCTTTCCATAGTTTGGCTATGTGGACATTGCTGCTATAAACATTGGGGAGCACATGCCCCTTCAAATCACTGCATTCTTATCTTTAGGGTAATAGCCAGTAGTGCGATTGCTGGTGGAGGGTAGCTTGTATTTTTTTAAAAATTAGGTTAGGGGTGCCTGGGTGGCTCAGTCAGTTATGTGTCCAACTCCTGGTTTGGGCCCAGGTCCTGATCTCAGGATGATGAGATTGAGGCCCCGTCAGGCTCTGCATGGATCATGGAGCCTGGTTAACATTCTCTTTCTTCTTCTCTCTCCACCCTGTGCCCCTCAATATCTCTTCCTTTCAAAAAAATTAGGTTAGAATTTTTGTTATGGAATTGTGGGAACCCAAACATGACTGACTATAAATAAATGGAAAGTGTTGGGGAAGAAGGGACCGTGGCCACATCCACTGGAAGACCAGAGATACTTACTCAAGCTCCTGTGGGATGGTTCCAGGAGCTACATTTGCATCTGGTGGCAGTGAGAAGATGGGCATGTGGCCAGGGAGAGATGGGGATGGAAGTGAAACCTGGCTCTTCCTTAAAACAGTTATTAGCTAGGAATTAACAGTAATTGGTATGGTAATTAATTCAGTCTTTCTCCGACTTTCAAACTCTTGAGTCAAATTGTTTAAGTCAAATTCTCTCTCACATAAGTTTGAATGGTTTTCAGTTATAATTTGCTTGGGTTTTTGTTTCTAGTGCTTATCACAATCTTAATATTACAAACATAGCAAATATGCATGGCTAACACAGAAGTTCCAGATGAGTGCTGAAAAGTGCATTTGTTGTAAAATCTGGTGGAGGAAGGGCATGAACTTGACAGCCCAAAATGAATTTCTGAGATGCTTCTCACCCCACCATTCTCTCTTCCTTGCTGATACATGCTCTGTCTGGTGTCTTCTAAGAAAAGCTAGTTCTACCTATACTGAGACACGTCACATTCCTTGATGATCCACCTAAGCACTGAGGAAATGACTTAGCAGCTGCACTATCTCATACTCTGCTCTAGACTTACTTGCATCATGTGTAGATTCATATAGTCCTTGAAACTGAAGAACAAACTGTACGTGGAAGACAAATACATTTCCTTGGGTGCCTTATCACCATAAAGTCAGGAATAAACCGTGAGGTTTCTCGTGAATGAATATCAGGTTAAGCAGCAGCAGCAGCAGCAACATCAACTAGAAACATGGTAGAGGGGGCCCCTGGGTGGCTCAGTGGGTTAAGCATCTGCCTTTGCCCCCTGATCTTAGGGTCCTGGGATCGAACCCCATGTCAGGCTCCCTGCTCCGTGGGGAAACTACAGCTCCCTCTGCTTGTAGTTTGTGTCAAATAAACAGGTTAAATTTCTTTTTTAAAAAAATGGTAGAAATACAGAGGTGCCTGAGTGGCTCAGTGGGTTAAGCCTCTGCCCTCAGCTCAGGTTATGATCTCAGGGTCCTGGGATAGAGTCCCGCATCGGGCTCTCTGCTCAGCAGGGAGCCTGCTTCCTTCTCTCTCTCTCTGCCTGCCTCTCTGCCTACTTCTGATCTCTCTCTGTCAAATCAATTAAAAATTATTAAAAAAAGTTATTAAAAAAGAAAATTTTTTTAAAAAAATGGTAGAAATACGAATTCCTAGTTTATATGCTTCAAACTTGGTGAGCCAGAAACTCTCCGGACTAGGCCAGAAAACTGTAATTTCATAAGCCCTCCAGGTAATTCTGATGCTAAAACTGAACACCACCGCTGTGGCCCACCTTGACGACACAGTGGAATCCCATGGGAAGCTTTAAAAAGTCATGATGCCTGTGCTGACCACAAGCAGTGCTGATTTCCTTGATCTATGGTGTGGCCCCAGAATGCATTTTCTAGAAGCTCGCTGGATGATTCAAACGTGCAATGAGGGTTGAAAATCTCTGGAATCGCCCAGACAAGAATGTCTTCTACTTTGTCAATCTCTTGGCAACAACTGTCGATCGCCTAGGCTCATACCTTTCCACGAGCTAAAAAACTACTCTTTGTCCTTCTTCATTATTCTTACTGTCAAGGTTCCATTCCATATCTATGAGCAAGGTTTAGTTTTCCTCAGCACTTTTCCTTTTTTTTAAAAAAATTTTTAGCCCTTCTGCTTTTATAAAAATAGTTTATTGTTTCCATCATAATCATACACTTAGCATCTTTAAGATTCTCAGCACTTTCGCAGTTATCAACTGTGATGGAATTGATGATGTTTATCAAATGCCTCAAAATGAAATACAGACAGAACTTTTCCCACCATCTATTGGTGGCGGGTATCTGAACTGGCTTCTGCTTTGGAGGATCATTTTGTTCCCATCTCTAATTTTTCTTTCCATTAGATAATCTACTTTACATGACTTATTTTTACAGGCCTATCCTGCATTTAGGCATATCTACACACATAGACCAGTTCTCACCATAAGGCCCCCCCCCACCACAAACTCCTTTGGTACTTACACAAATATCACACTCACTGATTAATCTATTTACCAAACACTTTTTGAGTAGATACACACATTGAATGAGACATTTAGGTGACAGTACTGTATTACCCACGCCATGCACTATAGTTTAACAAATCTTAGATAACAACTACCCATTAGAGGACAGTCTGGTAGAAATGTCATCAAGGAAAAGTTGCCCATTGAGCATATTCCAGAACTCTTACTCTTTAACTGTGGTGGTAGGAGGTGTTGAGTGGTAATAGATGGGGGTGCTATATGGGAGTACCCGCTTTCCGCTGCCACAAAAGTGGGTGGTGGCTTGGCATTCCACTCTATGACATACAGTCCCAGTTCAACTCGTCAGATATTTATTGAATATCTACTAAACATTCACTACGCGCCTTCTAATGTAGAAGGCCAGGTACCATGTCCAAGTGGCCAAACTGTACAACAGAAAAAAGCTGTTAGTGATGACCCCACTGAGGTCTGGCCTCAAGCTTTCCAATTTCCTGGGTAGCCATACCTGCTTGACCATGCCTGGATTGTTTGGTGGTAGGGGGTTGCTGAGTATCATGTGAATAAATGCATTGTCTATTATATCCAGGCTTCACTCTGTGTGGAATAAAGAAAAGGAGACATTTTTTTATGAAAGGAGTTATTCACTTGCTAACGGTTCAATGAGATTTGGGGAATGTCTGCTCTCTGACTCTCCTTTCTGGTGAAAAGTCAAGAAAATGCATGTGGGATGATTACAGTCTGAATTAATAATGTGACTCACTTTGGCACCCTCGCCCCAAATGCACAGGCTTTCCAGAGAAGTGGCGCTCCTTGGTCATTTTTGGAGGTTAAGATTCACTGGGCCCTGGTTCTTGACCCATTTCTCAGTTTTCGGAAGATACAGGTCCACTGCGTTGGGGTACCCAGAGTTTCGAGACGCCCCCCACTCCCCACCAAGCCCCCTGCATTTTGAAGTCAACACCGCTGAACCACAGGGCAGGCGGCCAGTGCTGAGCTGGGGAGGCAGGGGTGGAGGTGGGGAATCGTGGCCGGGAGGAAATAAGAGCAAATTCCTCCAAAATGATCTGACAGGAAATGACAGAGTATCGGCCCCATTCCGCCTCACTCGGCCTCCGCTCGGAGAGCGAGCGAGAGCCGGCCAGAGGGAGAAGTCCTTCCACTCACGGAGCCATGCCAGAGCGCCCTAGGTGAGCATGATGAAATAATAAAGCATTTCCCGTGTGTGTTTTTCATTAGGCCTGTTTTGTTTTTCTTGCAAGTGCTGGGGAAACAGAACAGAAGCCCCGCTTCAGGCAGCACCACAGCGGCCGCCTCCCCTGGGAACAGCAGCTGCGCAAATAGGAGCGGAGCCCTCTGCGGACTTGGTTCCAACACCTTCCTAATGGAAATAATGATTTGTAAAGCCCTCTTTATACCCTTTGCTGCATAATTAGTAGCCCAAAGAGCAAAAGATTAAAAACGCTGTTCCTACTCCCAGCATTTTTGAAAATTTGGCAAAACATTAAATGTTCTGTTCCGAGAGCCAAACAGGTAGAGGTCTTTGTACCGACTCAGCCTTGGCGGGTGGGGCCGCGCCTTGAATCACTCAACACTTATTACGTAAAAATTAACTGGCTTGATGTCAATTAGTGAGAATTTGTTAGCAGACCTACCCAAAGGGACCTCCCCCTCACCCAATTTGGTAGTTTTTGTGGAAAATATCTAAATACCCGTCATCCAAGCTAACTTACATAGTGTTCAGTGCCACAAGTGTGTCAGCCTCCTTTATGGTGGGTGGGTGTGTGTGCGCGCGCGCGCGCGTGCACGGTCGCTCACATGTGTGTGTTTGGGGCCAGAGCTAAACATCAATTTTTACCCATCTCCTGAGAAGATAATTAAGAGGAAGCTCAAAAGGAGGCTGGCTGGAACATTCTCTCCAGCCCAAAGAAATAACCAATCCAAAATGCCTGTTGTTAAATGGGTCATAAAAGCACTGGGAAATCAATATTTGACTTTCCGTTTCTGGAATGGTGGCTGCGACACGCAGTTTTAGATCAGTCTGAAATCCTCACTGAGCCCTGAGACCCAAATAATTCCTGTGTTAATTCTGGACACTTGGAACCTGGAAATCTTGCTTGTTTATCTTTTTGTAAGTAATTGCCCCCTTCACTCCATCCCAGTCCTGAGTACCCCCTGGAAAATAAACTGTGTGATAAATAAAATAAGGACTCATTTTATTAAATATCTAGGAGAAGCGCTCAGGTGACCTGAAAATGTAATTAAACTTCTAAATAAGCAGATTACTGGCTGAAAAGCGAGATTGATAGATGAATCCCTTCAGCTAAAAGGGATTGCTTAATGGACTGAGCAACAATCTTGGACTCTTTCCACCTTGGAATCACAGGTCCAGAGTCAGGCAGGCTCCACTCCACCATTTCCCTTCCTAAGATAAATGAAGCTCTGCCAGGCCTCTGTGAGGAGAGCCCAGAGGTGAGACCCCAGGCTATGTGGAGACACACAGATGTGCAACATTTCTTGCAAAAATAGCCAAAGACACCCAGAACAGTGTTTCTAAGGGCTCCCCGACTTACTATTTAAAATGCCGGAAGAACTTACTACTCCAAAAGGTTAAATTTATTTCTGGCTTTTTAAAAGATGGTATTGATTGCAAAACGAAGGGCTGAACATGAACTTAAAGCTTCAGTAGGACAAAATAAGGGAAAATGAAAACGAAAATTATACCTGTTGTCATTATTCTCATATCATCCCTCCCGAAATAGAGGCCAGATTCTAGCTTCCCATTGGCAAGTCTGACAAACTTTCTGCCTCTGAGCATTTTAACCTTTTTTTTTCCCCCCAAAGGTGGCTTGGTGAAGTTTTGGTAGTTTACATTTTGGCCCCAGGTCTAGGAAGTTGATATATTCCAAGTTTAAATATTTGGAACATTTCAGATTTATCATCTTGGTTTTCTGCTTTGTTTAATTTATAAACGGAAATTAAATGAGCCATTCCCTGTAGGGCTGTGTGACCCTTCCAGAAATTGACAATGTCAAAACATAATGTCTTTTCTTTGATACTGATAGGGGTTCTGTAACCTACATGATCAATGCAATTTATCATAAGATAGAAGCAGCAACTCTGACTCTGGAGAAGACTGGCCAGTCATAGCTATCTTAGTCTGCTGCTGTCATCCAGGACTCTGCTGTCATGGCTAAAGATCAGTCCTTAAGCCAGCATCTCACTAGCACATTCATTCCCAGTATGGTGGGTCCACGACATTTACCGTCAACCCAGAAAAGATGACCCAATGGATACCCCTTGATGAAACACAATTTTCCAATTTATTTTTGCAGAACATGGCATCACTATCTCTCAAACTATGAAAGGTAGAATTTTGTCCCCTTCTCACTTTTAGAAGAAAGCAATGGTAGGGTCCCTATTCCCATCTAAATCCATGAAAGACCCGTGCTGGAGGTCATGACCACTTTAGCTAGTGAGTAAACTGTAGTTTACTTGAGACACATGTATCTCGGTGATGAGATGTGATGTGAAAAAATAGATCTAAGACATACAGGCCATTGAGTCACGTACTCAACCTGGAATGGAACAAAGCATTACTTTGATTCTAAAGTCAATTCATCTTCCCAGAGCTCATCATCAGTAAGATGATTATCTCCCAGAGTACCTCAATCTTTTTTGTTTGGAGTAACTCAGCCTTCATTTAGCTCCCCACATACCCATCTTATTCATCTTGGTTTTGCATTCTTTATCTTATTCCATTATGAACTATGGGGGAATGCCCTGAGTCTAGAATTAACTTAAGAACAATCAATTTCTAAAGTTAGGTACAGGAGTCTGTGGTTAACATCAGTTAAGTATTCCAGAACATCTACAGAATGTACTGATGTCCCCGATATTTGTCCTGAAGGCAGAGCCAGCAAGGCTGATGGGGAAGTTACCCTTAAAAATAAATGACCTGAAGAGACCAAGAACTGGACAAATAAGAGTCTCTGGTTTCCTATGAATCAGTTGGGATGCCACTCAAAATAGAGCCTCCACAGCGAAGAGACTGTGTGCCGCATAGATTCTTTACAATATTATTCCATTATAATCAAACTCATATACACCTACTAAAGAGGCCAGAGACAAATGAAATTTGGAGAAAGAGAAACCCCTTTGTTTTCTCAGTCTTATTTCCCAAAGCTTAACAAATAATCAACTTTAATATCATGAGCACACGAACGCCTTGGCATGTGGGCACCTACAATTACACGCTATTTTCTTGAAAGGGTGTTCGCCTGAGAGTACTGTGAAAGTGTGCACGACTGACGTGGGAGTTTAGTCCAGATTTCCATTGTGCTCATGACCCAAGGCTTATGTATTGACCACACTGATTTTTCAACAGCCTGAGAGATGAGTATCATAGTCTAGCCCTTAGGGAACCAGCCTGCCTGGGTCTGAATCCCAGTTCTACTACTTGTTAGCTGGTATATCCTTGGAGAGTTACATAGCCTCAGTTTTCTCAACTGTAAAAGAGGACTGCGGAGAGTGTTACCTCATAGCGTAACCTCATAACGTTGTAAGGATTAAAAGATTAATGTAGATAAGCTTAGCTTGCTCTTGGGCACATAGGAGGTGTGCTTCTGGAAGCGCCAGCTACTACTGTTACTATCTCCATATGCCAGGCTCTGTTCTCGGCTGCCAATGGTGGAGGAGTTCAGGAGAAGTCCTCTCCAGCAGCAGGAGCTGTGGGAGCTATTGTGGGTAGCATGAGTGGAGACTTCAGAAGGTTCCTCTTGACCTGAACCCTCTCACCACAGTCCTATCCTCATGGTAACTGTCTGGTTCAGGCTCTGAAAAGTTCTTAGTTCTTCCCTCACGGGCCAAGATCCATTCACCTTCTTTCCACTCTCTGCCAGTTTGGTTTTCTCTGGACATCCTTGAGCTCACATGTATGTAGGGCTAGTAAGCCTCTCTGCTTCCCCAAGTCTGTGCTTCTCCCCATTACCCTGCCTGATCCATTACTCCTGCTACAAAAGGATCCTCCTGGGGAGGCTAGAGGGGAGGAAGGACTGTGAATAATTATAGTCTTAATATTTTTACCTCTGTCAGTATAAATAACTTTCTAAAATACGTGAAAATGATCCTATGAATCTTTCTAATCTGAAGACAATGTCTGGAGTCTACTCATTGGCATATATTGCACTGGCAAATTTATTTTTTAAAATATACTATTTGCTGTCAAGCACACTGGCAGCATGATAGAATTATTACTTTATTATTACTTGTTGTTTTTAAATTACTATAGCAATCTACATTAAGAAACCTACCAAAGCCTGTATTTCTCTTTTTACTGAACCATCAGAATGGACTGAAATTAATTTCAAATCACTTCTTAAAAAGATCACTCAGTGTTTCCTTATTGTTCACTATTTGGCTGACAAAGACAAATTCCATTTTGAAATATTATGTGACATTACCTGATACTATTTTCCTATAAATAAAAAAAATTACACCTATTTTTCTGTTTAATGAACTAAGATAACTGAAGACTATGGCACTCGATACATCTTGTGGCTTTTATGCTATTGCCCAGTTTTGCATGATTTATCATTTAGAACCCAAATGGAGAAGGCAGGGGTGGGCACGAATGGAAATTGCAAGCCTCTTGGGTAGTACTTCTGAGTGTAGAGGCTTGATAATACCTAAGATGAGGGGTTCCAAGTTCTCCTCCACGTGTGCATCAAACTGACAGCAAAGACAGCTTTGCTCCACCTCCATCACTCCTAAAGAGGAAAATTCTACAAAATCCTCTAAGGCTAAAAAAGTTGGCATTTGCTGCCCTGCCCCCACTGCTTCCTTTCCATTTCCACCCTTCTCTAAATGGCAGCCCAGATTTCTGTCTCCTGTGTCTTCCCTGCCCCCACCTTTCTCATAATGGTTGTGATGGCCAGCTGCCCAAAACTTTGTGCCCCCCTTTCCACAGCACCCCAGGGAAATGGCTTCCTAGGGTCTGCCGTTTCCTTGCCCCACCTGCATCTAGGCAGAGCCATGGTCTAGTTCTTATCAATGGTCTGGGAGCACTGAGGTGTCCATTCTCAGCCAAATCTCTTCCCTCTTGTGCCCCTGAAAGCAGAGGACTGGAGCCCTTAGGGTTTTAGAGTCAAAGTGTAGAAGGTGTATGCATTTCTGATGGTCCATATGGAGCAAAGCTGTCCATTCACCAAGATGCCTATCTGGTATGTTACATGATTAAGAAATAAGCAGCTATTGTGTTAAATCACTGAAATGTTACAGTTTGGGCAGCAAGCATTACCCTAACCTAGATAATAAACTTTGGTCCCTATTTCATTCTCAATTGGCTGACCAATGACCAGGGGTAGGTTAGGAGATAATAATTTATCTTCTTCCGGCCAGAACGGCTTGTATTTTACTTGGGGGAAAGTCCCCAACCCTCTCCCCTGCAGAGGACACTATGTGCCTGGTTGTACTCTCCAGGGATGTGGGTTTGACTCTGCCACCTGTCAGGACGACAAGCAGAAAGTAGGGTGAGTCAGAGTCAGTGTTTCTCGGTCTGAGTTTTAACACTTTAATGCTTAGCTGGGCCTGAGCGGATCACTTCCTGAACTAGAATTTTCCCATCAGGAAAAGGAGAGGGTAGGGTACATTGTCATCTTTAAGACTTGGAACCTTGAAGCTCTTGGTTTGTGATCTACAAGATCTTGGCAAATTCCTTATCCTTTTTAAGCCATGGTTTTCTCATCTGCAAAATGTGACTAAGAACGCCTTTCTTATAGGCTTATTGACTCGCTCATTCTCATTCATTCATTCACTCATTTGCTCTTCCATTCATTCAAAAAGTATTTATTGAGACTCTAGTCTGTGCTAAGCAAAATTCTCAGTATGTTTACAGGGGATACACCTGTGAACAAGACAAGATTCTGCCCTTACAGAGCTCATATTTGAATATGGCAGGTAATGAATAATTAATAGGCCTGTATTCAGCCAGTGTGGTGAGGATGAAACAAGCTAATATTTATAAATTGTTTAAGCAGTGGCTAAGAAATGGAAGCTACTACTAATGCAAACTACAAATATGCAAATGTGTAGAATAGTAATCACAATAGCATCCAGTAGGGTCACTGTGAGGATGAGATGAAGCACATGTTTGCAAATTACTTATGGTTATCTACTCACTTGATGATTAGGAAGCAAATATAAAGAAGACGGTGTTGAAGTCTCCGTCACCATTTCAGTGGGGTTGAGCTATTTTCTGTTGGCAGCAGATGTTTCCATCTGGAGAGCAGAAAAGCCACAGATACAATCTGCCCCCAGTCCCCCCATGCGAATCTGAGTAATTTCGCTGAAGAGCCTTAGAAGGGATCTATCAGCCCTCAGGCAGAAATCATTTAGCTGCAGTTAAAACTGAACCAGAGAAACCAGGGACCCTCAAACAGGTTCTGTCATTGGCAGGAGAAGACGAGTTCCTTGGATCAGAACAGCAGATCTACCTGCCTTGCCCCAGTATCCACCGGCTGAAGAGCATCCCATAAGACCCTAGCATGGAAGAGCTTTGTGCACTGGCCATGAGGAAAAAAACACGTATACAGGAAGGAGAGTGTGCAAGAGCACACAGGTAAAAATATGTGCAATTCTTAACATGTGATTTTCCTACAAATAGGTAAGCAGAGCATACTGCTAGCTAATGGTTTGAGTTGCCTAAGTAGGATGACCATAAAATTTATGATCCAATCTGGGGCACTTTTGAAAGTGAAAGGAGACAGTATTAATAATTATATCAAGACAGCAGGAATAAATAGGGACTGTCCTGGGGGCAAAAAAAGGACACGTGTTGACACCGGGCACAGATCTTAGGAATATAGTTTTTATTGATTTTTAATGCTCGTGTTTCTTTTGGAGAAGGACAGAACTATGTTTATAAAAATGTCTCAGCAGTAACAATATGCTAGTATTTCTTTGTAACAGTAATGACAATGTACTAAATATTTTGAATCCTTTCTGCATGATGTGAAAGCACTTGTACTAGGTCTTATGGGGTCTACAAAGTTGTCCAAGGCTCAACCCCCGCCCTCAAGGAATTTGTAATTTAGCAGAAGAGAGAAGCCATGTATAGTCAACCTCAAGGCAGAGAATGATGATACTGTGAGACAAGTGCAGGGGACCTTGGGGCTCAGAGCTGGTAAATGTTACTTCCACATAGCAACCCAAGAAGGCTGCATGGAGGAAATGGCACTTGAATTGGCTTTTGGGTCTGGGCGAGATGAAGCTGGTGCCAAACGGAAAGAACGATGGTCCACATGGCGGGAGCTATGGACAAAGGCTCAGAACAAAAACCCTGGTTGAGATTGGGGAACAATGAGCAGTTGAGTTAGATAAAGGTGTTTGATGACGAGAATGAACATGGGTTGTGAGTCCAGGCCAGATGGTGGGGAGTCAAGAATGTGGCATCTTTGCTTGTAAAGGGTTGGGACTGTTTCTCATTCTGGGGTTTCAGAGGAGAGGGGAGGAGCCCACAGCATGTCTCATGCCCAAGCACACAAAGTGGCCAGGTATTAATATTAAAAGAAGATACATTTTGCTCTAAATGAACTGGCCTTTACACAGGGATGCAAACACGGTGAGTGGGGGAAGGAACAAGAAAGCCTTTTGATCTTTTGGGTCCTGAGAAGACCTAGTGAAGAGGAAAGGCAAGTTCTAATATAAGAGGGGGTTTAATGATCACAGTTTATGGTTTCTTGCCACATGCGGGGATTAGCACACTATATTGCCAGAGAAGGGATATGGACAGAATATTCTCAGGAAGGTCCTCTGGAAAGTGAAGTGGGTTGGAAGATGCATAGAACTTTCACCCATGGGCCTCAAAGAGAGGAATCAAAACAGCAGTGTCCTGTTGCCTTGGACATTTGCAGAGTGGTGGCTCTGGTGCCTTCTCTCTTACGGGACTGGGTGTGCGTGGTCCTCTTATCGGGGGTGGGGATGGGGGTTAGGGAGGGCCAGCCAGCCAAGATTGTTCGTCCTGGAAACAGACTTGGACATGGTGATTTGCATGTAGGAAGTTTACTGGGGCATGTCCTTAGATCCAGCGCAGGTGAAGGGCTGAGCACAGCAGGACTGGGCAGAAGGAGGAGTTGAACAGTGATGTAGTCACAAAAAAGGGCTCTGTACGTCCCTTGAGGGGCTCTGGACGTCCCTTGAGGGGCTCTGGATTGGGATGGCCCTTTACTTGTCCCATCTTGAGGAAAGGGAGTCAAGCCTTTAGATCCCCCTCCTTACATCTATAGATTAGTCCTACCGGCAGGGAGCCCCAGAGAGGAAGTATGACCTTAGATGAGAGAACTCTCTTTAGTGGACAGCAACGCCAGGAGAGGGACTTAGTTGAGAGCTGGAAGCTGCCAGATCTCCAAGGTCCTGGGGAGTGGGCACCACAGTCCTGAAAGAGGAATCTGGGCCAGCTACCCTGGCTGGCTATACCAGAGGTCTGCAAACTTTAGCGCACATCAGCATCGTCTGGAGAGCTCATTAAAATGCAGACTCTGGGTTTGATCCCTCAAGTTTCTGACCCATTAAATCTGGTGTGGGGTGCAAGAATTTGTACTTCTAGCTAGTTCCCAGACCATGCTGGCCTGGAACACCACTTTGAGAACCACTGCACTCCATCAGGCATTCAGAACCTCCTGCTCAGACACATCATTGCTCAACATTGATCTAAAACCAGTAGCTAACTGGCACTTGAGTGAGCACAATTTCAAAGCTGAACCAAGCAGCTTTTATCTTGGTGACCACAAAGAGAAAATCCTATTGTAATAAGCCATTTCTTTGGAGGGATCTCGGTCTCTGTGTCATAAGTGATCTCCATTCTCCATAGGTCAGCAACTGCTATTTGAAATTGTTATTAGCAATTAACTCTTCTACCTTAAGCACAGTCACCTAGAAAAGAGACAAGACCTGGCTGCCTCGTTTATGGTAAGTCTTCCCACAGCTGTGTCTGTGCTCCCCCCATCCAATCTTCTGGGAACTACCTTTGCCCTTGATTTCCCAGGCAGTTCAGTTCAGAGGGATCAAGCCCTCACCATAACTGGCTGGTGGGTGGACAGGTGACCTAAAGGAATCCATGAAATCCTTCCGCAGGAGTTCTCTTGGGAGTTAGAGATAAGAGCCCTTAGCTCCCCAGGAATGAGATTAGCCTAGAGCTGCCAGTGGCATGGCTTTGGGGCAGTGAAGAAGCCTATATAGGCAATGAGGGGAAACGACCCCTCCATTTGCTGAGAAGGAGAGAAACGGAGTAAGAGGCAGACGTCCCTAGCTACGTCCCCACCCTTCTTGGTCATGGGAGCCAATAAATCCCTCATTTCCTGAGCTAGCTCAAGTTCGACTGCCACCACTTACAATGAGATGAATGCTATCTAATGCTCCCTTTAACTGTTTACCGAAGTCCACTCGAACAACTTAAGTTTACCGAAGACCCACTCGAACAACTTAAGTTCCGAGAAAAGAATAGATAGAGGAGCCCCGTGAGCAGACTGTGGTCAGGCCTGAATGGCATGCTGCAGTGGGAATCCTCCAGAGCTCAGTTTGCTCAGAAAACGTGGAGACTGGGATGGGAGTCAGGATGGGAGACAAATACAGACACAAGTGAGTGCATACTACATACCAAGTGTTCTGCTACACGGATAGCCTGCTTCATTCCATTTCACTCTGACATGGAGGTGACACAGGAAAGAAAAATGAGGTACAGAGAGGGTAAGTGCATTTCCTAAGGTCACATAACTAGTAAGTGGCAAAACCACGATTCAAACAAAACCTCCTTCTGACTGCAAGTCACACATACTTAACCATTACCCTTCATATGACCTGTCCCCAAAGCAGAGGCCACCGTACAGGAAGGTATGGGTTATAAAATAGGTGTAAGGAGGCAAAATTTACCCATTTCACAGCTTTGGCAAGGATTATTCCTCAGACTGAGATCAGGGACCCTTCCAGCGATCCAGGAGCGATTTTGAGGGGCCGGGCAGTTTCCTAAGGGTCATAAAATCTAAGAATCCAAGTACAGCACTCAAGAATATTAGCGCAAAGCACACTGTATTAAGGTCATATTTACAAGGAAATTTACAGTTATATTCTTTTGAGCAGTTCACCCAGGGATGAAATCATGGATTTCATTTCTGTTGTTGATGTCACCAAGATCTTCCACACGTCCATGGCCAAGACACTCTGCAGAACTCTTTCAATCAGGGCGCCTGGGTGGCTAAGTGGGTTAAGCTGCTGCCTTCGGCTCAGGTCATGATCCCAGGGTCCTGGGATTGAGTCCCACATCGGGCTCTCCGCTGAGCGGAGAGCCTGCTTTCCTCTCTCTCTCTCTCTCTCTCTGTCTGCCTCTCTGCCTACTTGTGATCTCTCTCTGTCAAATAAATAAATAAAGTCTTTAAAAAAAAAAAAGAACTCTTTCAATCAAACATCATTAATTCATGCCTCTTTAATCTGGGCTCTTCCTATAACTCATAAAATGTCTATGCGATACTTATTTAGCAAAATGGTTGAAATGTTTTATTTATCAATTCCTGGAAGTTCCTCTCAAATAAATAGAATGCAGTCTTAAAAATTAAAGCTTTTTCAGCCAAGGACTCAGAAATTATGAATTTCCTCATGAGGCTTTCACCACTGGGTCCAGTAACCAACTCTTAAATATTATAGAAGTTTTATGTTTAGGAGGCTTTACTATGCAGGACAGGCCTGTTGTGAATGATAACTTTTTTCATGAGTGTTCCTTATTAAATTTCTTAGTACTCATTTATGTCTTCATTTATAATATATACAATATTTAAAAATATTAAAACCCAATTTCTTTGAAAAGTATTTTGTATTTGAGGCTTTTTTCCAAGTCACAAAAGCCTTTGGAGCATCAGCGAATGTGACAGACTTCACTCAATGTCACTCTACCAATGTAAAGTCCATCCTGAAACCAGCTGGATGGTTTGTAAATAAATCGTGCCTAAATTAGCTAGACATGTGCTTCTATAACGTGCCTCATTATGAGATACGCCTCTAACATTCTGATTCAACAGGTCTTGATTAGAAGATGGAAAGCTGTGTTTTCAACAAGCATCCCAGTGGATTCTAATATAGGCTGCCTGTGAGCCATCCTTTCGGGGACACAAAATTAGATGATGCCAAAGTTCTGTATTTCCCTTTGCCACAAATCTGATGTAGGCCCAAAAATGCTAAAAATGAATATTTACATCAACCCATAGGTGAACATAAGAGTCGTTGACATGTATCATATACTATGATTAGAGGTTTAGAGAAAAAATTCCCTTATACAAAGGTACAGTTCCTTTATACCGAGAGAATTTATGGTGATTTTTCTCGTTGTTACTCATTTCTTTCAAGGTGAGATTTAATTTCCTATGACAATCATTTCATCAAGTGACACACACTCACAAACACATAATTTTCCTCTGAAAAATTCAATATTCTGTTCACCTCCAGGGCCTTTTCTTTGCAGTGGGATGATTTGTATAATTTCACACCTTGGCGGCATTCTTTGAATTCTTATTGATAATTGTGCATGATTTGTTAGGAAGACAAACACATCAATAGGAGCATTGAGTGCTACAAATTATAAACATAAACAAAATAAAACACTTGTCTATCTCTGCTAGCTTGTTTGGCAAACACATTTTATATACACTTATTTGACCTTGAAAATAAAACATGGTTTTAATGAATTATTCAATCATTTTGAGACAGATTTGAAGATGGCCTTTGTTCGATTTATTAATTTTGAAATTATAATATTCCAACTAAATAAAAATATTTTAGAAGACCACTGCGTCTTGTGCTCTACTTTTCAAAGTACACGATTGTTACAATAAGAGGTTATTAATTCCTTTTTGTTAATTCACTGACTCTCTCATTTTTTCCTGATAGCCAATAACCTCTTGGTTTGTAGAAAAGGTTTAATGAACAAATTTGGGAGTAGTGTGGTGTTCTAAGATGAAAGGTTTGCAAAATACACCACAAGACATTTACTAGTGGGCAATATATATTATCATTAGTAATTAAAATTACATTACCCTTGTCAAGGTGAATAAAAAAGTAAGTCTTACGGTGTGGTACTCTTGTATTTTATCATGTTTGTTTCTCATCTGCCTATCGAGGTGCTTTGTGAGGTCTCCCTTTGCAGTTTTTTGGTGTGGTCTCGTAGCAATATTAGAGAGCAATGTGAAAGAGTAAGATAAATTCATCCCTTGCCTATGCACAAGGAATCCACTATGCAAAATCTTGTAATCTGGAGTGGGTCTCCCCATTGTCATTAGTGAATAAGCAAAGTTCTGCTTTCCTTATCACTTTAGAAAAATGTTCTAATGTCCATTCTTTGCTTTCCCCTCCAATTCCTGACACACATATACCTTCATGGCTCATGAATTTTTTCCCCCTGAAATAGATGCTGATGAAATGGAGGCAAAGAGTACTGTAACCAGTCTTTTCCTTTTTTATAATCATGCTGCCTTTTTATTCAACCAATACTTATTCAGTACCTACATGTGCCAAATGCTGGACAGGCAATAGGGAGAAAACATTAAAATCAAGGAGAGGTCCTGCCCTCTAAGAATTCACCTTCTATTTGGAGAGACCAATGCATGAGCTAATCAATTAGAATGTGGCAAATGCAATGATATATACACATGCTCTACACACAGGACCCACAGGTAACACACATGTGTGGCAAGGCTGCATCTTACCCAGAGGATGTCCATCCATAAGCTTTCATGGCACAACAACCATTGAGTTGGGACTTGAAGCACAAGCAGAAAACAAAGGGGAGAGTACATTGTAAGAGGACGGGATGTAAAAGGGCAAGGCTTGTGGGACTGGGGTGCAGTAGCTCCAGTGGCTGAATGCAAAGAGAATGGGGAAGAGATGGTGTTGAAGAATGGGACAAGGTCCATGTTGTAGACTAATCTGTGTTTCCCCCAAATTCATATGTTAAAGCTCCAATCCCCAAAGTGACTATATTTGGAGACAGGGCTTTTATATAGTAATTAAGGTTAAGTGAGA
Source organism: Neogale vison (assembly GCF_020171115.1). Classification (NCBI taxonomy): domain Eukaryota; kingdom Metazoa; phylum Chordata; class Mammalia; order Carnivora; family Mustelidae; genus Neogale; species Neogale vison. The sequence continues at coordinate 72,711,977 of NC_058093.1, forward strand.
TGGGGCCCTAATACAATAGGGTTTGTGTCCTTATAAAAAGAAGAAGAGACGCCAAAGTTCTCTCTCTCTCCTTGAATATTCAGAGAGGTCATGTGAAAACATAGTGAGACTCCCAACACCTACTACCCACGGGATGAGGCTTCAGAATAAAGCCTACCTTGCCCTCACCTTGAGCTTGAATTTCACAACCACCAGCACTATGAGAACATTTCTGTTGTTTAAGCCACCCAGGCTATGGTATTTTCTAATGGCAACCCAAACAGACTACTACACTCCATGAGGCATGATTTAAAGGACTTTGCATGCAGTGCTAAAAACTTTAGACTAGAAATGATAGATGACTACTTAGCAGAGCAGTGTCACAATCAGATTTGGGCTTTTGGAAGACTTCTGTGTCAGCAGAGGGAAGGGCAAGTGGGAGGAAAGACAGACTGAAGCCATGAAATGGACAAAGGCAGAAGGATAGCTCAAAGCACACTGTCCTAGGAGTAAAGAGGGCCCATCTTTTAGTTCAGCTCTTCCACTAGTAGGCATTTGGCCTTGGGGCAGTCACTTAACCTTTCCGGGTCCCTGCTTCCACCCCTGTGAAACCAGAAGAGTTGACTCAAGGGGTGGTCACTCCAGCTTCCCAGTAGAAATCCTTCCTTGTAAACCCTTCCCCTCCCCACATTATGTATGGACCTCATGACCCTCACAGGCTAGAGCTGATTAGCTCAAAGTGATCATCTGACTCCGATTGGCTCAGTGTGGCTCCTTTTTTTTAAAACTCTGGGCTGAGCAGTGTCACGATCACATTTTGGCTTTTGGAAGACTTCTGTGTCAGCAGCGGGAAGGGCAAGTGGAAGGAATTAGTCTGGGTATAGGGAACCAAGTCACAGTACCACCAAAACAAATGTTTTGAACTCCTACTCCCGCATCCCACAAACAGCCCCTTCTCCCTTTTTCTGAGAACTGATTGTTCAACCTTTGCTTGTTTCTCCTCAAGTTCTCCTATCTTTATGCTTAGAGTGATTTTTTTTTCCCCTTTTGGCTAGTTCAAGTTCTTTTCTATTCTTTATAACCAAAAATGTATCATGCAGCCTATAAGATCTAACATTTGATATGTTTGAGACAAGGGCATGGCACACATTTTTAGGGAGCCTAAGGCCAGACACGTCCACTCCCGGAGCAACAGTGGGCTACTGTATGATTGTCAATCTTCCTCTAAGATTTCTCCACTCATCTGCGGCCATGTCTGAAGTTTCCAACCGAGCAGTCATGTCTATGGATAAGAATGTCTCCATAGGGTCACAGTCAAAAACAGTCTTAGATTATCAGATTCACTAGTTGTTCATCTGCTGGTAGCTATCGATACTTTAGAAGTGGTAGCTATCGATATTTTGGAAGATTTTGAGGATGGAGAGAGTAAGAAAATTTTATCTGGGTCAAAAAAGCAAACAGGCCAGAAATGAGATTCTGGGGCTGCGGGTGATCGTCATGGACTCCAGAAGACCATGGAGGATGATTTGTGCACCTGTAGCCAAACCACCTAATGCACACTTGGCCATTTTACTGGAGGTCAACCCTGGGCCTGTAAGAAATTCTGTACATCTAGCATGGGTTCTCTTCATTCACATTCTTCATGTCCTTTCCCAGTCACAGGAGTAGGGGACCCTCAGAGAGCCTTCCTGAGCAGGTTCTGGGCAGAGACTTCAGAAGAGCATGTGCCTTAGCAGAGACTTGAGTCCCAGGGCTGGCTCTATCACTTACTGACCGTTGGGCTTTATCCAAACCTCTTAAACCTCCTGAACATCGGCTCCAGTTCTCACAGTGTGGCTGTGAGCAGAATGTAAGTCAGGTGCCATAGAGAAAGATATTTAGCAAATGCTCCCGTTGAAAGAAAAGAAAAATATCTATAGCTACCAGACTTAAATATTTTTCAAAGGCAAAAGCCTTCATCAAGATGCTGTGAAATGAGTGCAAAAATAAGAAGGAGTTTGCATTGCACATATTTGTTAGATTTTATGTTTGTTACCAACTGTACTTTCAAGAATTCATCTGGATATAGGCATGATTTCTCAGAAAACCTTCTGTAGTGCCACACTAGAATTTGTGCCTCCTGACATTTTATCAGTTATTTAAGTTAAGTTGGCTCTGGCTGGAGACCCAGAACATGTGTTGGACCGCATCGCCTGTTGTGTACTCTGAAACAGACGGTTGGCCTCTCTGTGCTATTGCTTCTTCTTCTTCTTTTTTTTTTTTTTTTAAGATTTTATTGATTTATCTGACAGGCAGGGAGTCAGGCAGAGAGAGAGGGGAGGAAGCAGGCTCCCTGCTGAGCAGAGAGCCCGATGCGGGGCTCCATCCCAGGATCCTGGGATCATGACCTGAGCCGAAGGCAGAGGCTTTAACCCACTGAGCCACCCAGGCGCCCCTGTGCTATTGCCTCTTCTTCATGTCTGAAAACAAACTCAAGGCTACTGCCCCATCTAATGGGTTGTCCATTTCTGCCAATCAGTTGTGAAATTGACATGTATGTATACATGTCAAGTGTAGAATGATACATGCCTATTCACTGTATAGTATTTTTAATCAACCTGAGAAATAGACACTCAAGCTAATTAAAAACGTATGTATGCCAACAGAATAGAAAATCACACTGATTCTGTTCCTTCCACCCATTTACTAGGTTCCCCAAGCTAGAGAGTGGATTGTTTACAAACATACCTAAGTAAATTCATTCGAACAGTATAGGCACTCATCTTCATTTAAAGATAGTATTTGGGCAGTGGATAACCTTAAAATCACATTCAACTTGGCGTATTTGACTTGCAATTTAGTATACATTTAAGTGTTTAAGGAATAATGGCAATCGTGTATTTGAAAGTGTGATTGCCAGCTGGTGCTGATGCAGCTGCGCAGGATTCATGAGCACCGCTGTCCCCCCACCCCCAACCCAGGGATCTCGCAGGAGGAGTGACACAGGTGTGTCCATCTAGAGTCTCCAAGGCTTGGCCTGGCATTGTATGGTCAGAAACAATAATGGCAACTACCATCCAGGCTCGCCAGGGCTGCTGAGTGCTCCGGTGAGCCCTTGCCGGCACCCACCCAGCTCTCCAGCACCCCCAGAAGCCATCCCTCTGTGTTCACACTGCAGGGGCCCCCTGAGAACAGACAGGCACAGCCCTGAGTAACTCGTGCCATGCCGGGCTAGTGAGGGAGACTCATGAGTCAGTGCTTCTGTGTCTCTGCAGATCAAATAAAGGTCTTAGAGTTTGGCAGAAAAGCTGGAACTCCCTTCTCGAATGGACCTGCGTGCAAATCCCAACTCAGTCACTAACTCAGCCAATACTCTCTGTGATCAGGAGCAAATTGTTTAATCTCTCAGAGCCTGTGTTTCCTCACTGGTGAGGTGGATATTTAGAAACAGAGTTGCAGGAAATAAAATGCCTGGATCCAATTAAGTCACTCCGTAAATGTTTGCTTTCTCCTTGGTTATAAAACCATTGGGTTTATTTGGGATTAGGTACAGTTGCTTAAGTTAGTTCTTGCCACGAAGCAAGTGACATTAACCACGGTAAAACATTCCCCTTTATTGACTGGGCAGAGATTCACTGACATAGACAATGAAAGCATATTTGGGGGATGATCCTTGCCAAGTCCGCTTTGATGTTTTTGTTCTACAAGAGCAAAACCAGATGGAAGTGACGAGATGCCTTAAGCTGGGTGCAAAACTATAAGACAGAAGTACGGTTTCCACTTGGTTTTACCCACTGAAATATTCTGCACCCTCCCTAAGTTACAGAAGAATTGAATGCTTCTCTTCAAATCCTACAGATCACAGAGCTCCCATCCAGACCCCAAAAGTCCTTTAGCAATATCTGCCTTTGAGTTAAAAGCAGAAACGAATGCTGAGCATCTGCTTTGGAGGCCTCAGATAACACTCGTGCTTATCAAGTCTTGATCAGAGAGAATGCCAGAAACACATGGAAAGGTCTTGCCCTTCTGACCTTCCCATCATAGTATCTGGAAGCAAGAGGATTGGGGGCCCTTGAGGAGGTCCTGGAAGAGAGGTTAGTTGGCCTCAGTTCGGTTCCACCCCCATTTATCAAACCCATTCCTAACGCCAGACATGCCGGGAGCCAGGATGGAATTAGGAACATCACAGAGACCCAGAGCACTCAGCCTCTGGAGCCAGAATCGTTCCCAAGCCCCAGCATCTTCATAAATTCACAGTCTCACATTTGGTTTGCACATTATATTCTCTTTATAGGTTACAAAACCAATCCAGCAAAATACAGGTGTTCTTATTTTCTGTTGGTTAACATGCAGGACCTCATGGTGTCCTAGACATTGGACAGAACTCGAACACCGTAGTTCCAGATTCGGTTTTGCATCAGATCTGAGACCACAGGTACCAGTTTAAAGATAGTCCAAGGAATACACAAATCCTGCCGGGGAGGACAGGGCACAGTAGAAACTCAGAACATCTGAATCGAGGGACTGCTCTGAGGATTAAATGAACAATTCATGAAAACCATCTAATGCAGTGCCTGGTCTGTTGTCATTCTCCTGATTCCAACTGAGCATCATCAAGATTTGTACCAAGTCAGTGAATGGTTACTCCAAACAGGCCAACAAGACCATGACTATAATTAGGCAATAACTGATAAAATTTATGGCATCATTGGGTTAAAAGAGGTTGTGAAAGTTCATCTAATTTCTCCTTAGAGGTAGTCTAAATCTATCTTACTTGTAAGCCCAGTTTTCCTACCCTAAGCATATCCATGATGAATCAACTTTTGATTTTACTCTTAATGAGTTCCTAAAATCAGAATTCCACCTAGCAATTTTTTTTTTTAAACAAGCTGCATGTGCTAGCCAGGGAAGGATGTTTTTCCTCTAACTTCACAGCCAAACTTCAAACAGAAAGCGTCTTTATTGAAAGACTGGCCAGATGCAGGTATATATCTCTGGGAGTTGTCCTGGTTTCTTTTTAAATTAGGCAATGAATATAGTTCTTGACATGCACACACAAGATTTGTGGCAAAAACACCTTCCTTTCATGTAACTGATTTTCCTTTAATCCCAACCTTAATGTATATCATTCTTGATGCATAATCTCCAATGGGCTTTGAACTAGCAAATGCGAACTTTGAATAATGAAGAAAGCAATGACAGTTTACTTTATGGCTGGGCTCAGGATACATGAGGTTCAGGGGCGATGGAGGTGTAACTGGTCACCTTTCACCTTGGCATCAGCAGGTAGAGTCCTAAAAGGAAGTGATTAGTAAGAGGTGGCAGTAAGTTAAAACCCCGAGGCCAAGTGTTCCCAATGCATTTACATTCCTTGGCTTGGAAGGCAGCGTTTAAAATAAAAAACCATCACCAAGACAGAAAAACTGCTATAGTTATATCACAGCACACTGAGTTGCAAACCTTTTAATGAAAGCCATAATTCTTCGGTTGTCTCCATCATACTATATTCTCATGCAAAACACTTTAATGCCTGGTGTAAATTACTTTAGACTTTCTTAGCATGTATTGCATTTTTTAATCATGGGTGTTCAGTTCTAGTTTTCATTTGGAGTCCAGGAGAGCAATATCGAAACGAAGCCAGATGCGATCCACACCTGCAGCCTCCCCTTCTCTGGTCCCGCTCTCCCCCCGCCCCCGTTTTCCCTCCTTATCTCTCTACTGCCCTCCTCACCTCGCCACAACTACAGTTCCTGGTGCGTCCTCAGTTAGAGGTTGTCCAGACAAGTGGACAATTGCAGTTTGTGCCTGAACAGATATTAGGAAGGGAGCATCAGAAATGTTCCAGCCCACCATGCTCCAGCCCAAGGTGAGATACAGGGCACCTCGGTGGCTCAGTCAGTTAAGTGTCTGCCTTCAGCTCAGGTCATGATCCCAGGGTCCTGAGATCGAGTCCCGCATTGCTCCCCACTCAGTGGGAAGACTGTTTTTCCTTCTCCCATTCCCCCTGCTTCTGCTCTTTCTCTCTCTCTCTGTCAAATAAATAAGATCAAAGGAAGGAAGGAAGAAAAAGAAAGGTGACGCACACCGCCCAGAGTCCTGGCCTTCTCACTGCAGTGTATGTTAGCATGGTCACAAAGAACCTCTCCATATTCATCTACCTTCTGAGAAAGACACCACTGAAGACATTTTTAAGTATTCATGTAATATGCCGGGGCCCAGAGTAGATGCACAGAGGGAAACCATTGCCTGCCTGCGGCCACCCCACCATGAATGTGGCCATCTCTCTGAAATACCGATTGGACTCACCCTTCCTTGGCATATGTCCCCATCTTCTACTTCTCCCTCAAAGGCAGAATTCATCATTCATCCACACTCCCCTAACCTTGCCCATCCACCTTTATTCCAGCAAGTGACACAGTGGGCTCAAGTTGGTGCACAGTGTCTGGCTTGACAATCTGTAAGCACATCCGGGGTGCACATTCATTCAGATGAGAATCACAGGACAGAGCACGGGCTGGTATGTCATAGTAGGTCCTTAGTCAAAGTTTGCTGAATAAATAAATGATATGTCTTGTAGAGAAGGATGTCAGATTTATACATTGCTATTTAAATCAAGTATATTTTCATTTCACAGCCTCCAAATTGTCTAATGAAAGTAGGAAATACTCTGTGGTGGTGACAGAATCCTGTATTCTGTAGCCTGGAAAATATGTAATAATAGTAAAACACTGACTGTGTTTATCCATTTTTAATTCAGGGGGTTGGCAACATGGCTGTATTTGAGATTTTTTTGCAGGGGGGAGAGTGAAAACTTAATATATCCTCTGAATTATTCTCCCTTTTTTCCCTGATGGAAAAAAAAATGCAGCTTTCACTTATTTATCTATAAGCTTTTCGAGGTTCTATTTTTTCAGCTGGTTCTTCCGACCCAGGTTCAGGGTCTAACTAGAGGGTTGGTCCAAGGTTAGCTAAAACACTGGATAAAATGAGCATTGGCATCTGTCCCTGTGACTATTGATTCTGGAACTATGCCATGTCCCCGGGGATTGGAAAGATTCCCTATCTGAGGCTACTTGGCTACAAAAACCCTTCCTCCAGCCCTTGCCAACTAAAACACAGTAGGAGCAAATGTTGTGTGGCAACTGGGTATAAACACAACAGTTGGAATGCTTCAGAAAGAAGTTGAATTTCCTGGTTAAGTGTATTCAATGTTAAAACAACAATAACAGTGTTAAAAACACATTTGGGGATTGTTAGAATGCCTTACCCACTGATTCCTATTATTACTCATTGGATACACTGGTGTCTCTGAGAAGTATTTCCTTAGGGGTCATCTTAAAGGCTGTGTCCTCACAGGTAAGGTAAGGGGAGAAATGGATTAAAGTGGGCCCCCAAAGAAGGCAAATGCAATGTTGGTTAAACCAACACCTTACGTGGGGTGCCTGGGTGGCTCAGTCGGTTAAGCGTCTGCCTTTGGTTCAGGTCATGATCCCAGGGTCCTGGGATCGAGCCCCACACTGGGCTCCTTGCTCAGTGGGGAGTCTGCTTCTCTCTCTCCCTCCCCCTCTGTGTGTGCTTGCGCTCTCTTGCAAATAAAATCTTAAATCTTTCAAATAAAATCTTAAAATAAATATATTAACTGCCCCCCCAACACCCTACCTGTGAGAGTAGAACAGTGAAAGGGAGCAAAGAAGCATGGGTCCTACTCATGGTTATGGTCCTTACAATAGGTAAAGCCTGTCTCTGGCCCTCCAGCTTCCCCATCTGTAACGTGGTAGGTCGCTTACAGAAACCTCTGAAATGCTTTTTAGCATTGAAGCTTAGTGAGCACTGCTGCTCTCTCAATCTGTCCCTAGCCTAGCATGCTTTGTGTCTGAGTAGAAAACAAATGCTCTCAGTTTTTAAATCGGGGCTTTGCTGTTGGCACACGAACAGAGAATTTCACGAGTTTTGTACCCAAGGGCTACCTAGTGGGAAAGGACCATTCTTAACGGGCTGTATTGTGTCTCCTCAAGAAAGATATATTGAAGTTCTAACCCACATTCTGAGGAATGTCACCTTATTTGAAAACAGGGTCTTTGCAGATTTAAGCAAATTAAGATGAGATCATCCTGGGGCACACTAGCCCAATATGACTGCGTCCTTGTAAAATGGGGAAAATGGACACAGATTTAGAAAGAAGATAGGTGATGAGACCCCAGGAGAACACTGTGAAGACAGAGCGGAGACTATGCTGTCACAAACCATGGAATGGCCAGGGCTGCTGGAAGCTGCAAGAAGCAAGTAAAGTTGCTTCCCTTGTAGGCTTCTGAGGGGGCATGGCCCTGCCAACACTTGAACGCCAGACTTTCAACCCCCAGAACTATGAGACACTTTGTTACAGCCACCCTGGGGAATCAGTGGCGACCCCTTCATATCTCCCAAGTCCATATCCATCTGGCTTCTTCACGGGAGGGAATGGGTATGTTGGCCGGTATGTGTGCGATTTGACATTTGCCAGATGAAATAGTGGACAGAGGCAAACCGAGAAGGGGAGAAAGGGGAAAGAAGGAAAATGAAAAGATACCTTGTTAAGAAAACAGAGAAGTCTGGAATCAGGGCTGGTATTTCACTCATACGCTTGGGAACAGCCTAACAGCTGAAGGAATCTGTATAAATAGCCATTGCCCCGAGACCTCGGAGTGTTCCATTGCCAAGACCGCTGCCTCTGCTACCAGGTTGCTCTGTCCCTTCCTAGAGGCCCTCCAGGATATCCCCACCCCCAAGAATACAGCCAAAGAAGGGCTGACTCCTGGCCCTGCAGGGAGTCTCTAGATTCTGCCCCAGGGCTCCCTCCACCACAGTCCCATCCGATGTGTCAGTAGTCCTTGCTAATAGTATCGTTTCCAATTGAGAACCTTGTGCATTTGGATTTGGTACTGGACTTCCGCAATGACGGGAAAACATGCAGCAGAAGGAGGTGAAACCACAGGTTGCTACAGGGAGTTGAGGAGAAACAGGCGTGCAAGAGAGCAGAGCAGCAGGAGGGAAGACAGAGCCAGGAAGCAGGGTCTCTCTGCAGCTGTTACTGTACAGTTGAGATACTGCTTCCCCTAAAGCTGCCTCTGGCCTGCTGGTCCTTTTCCTGGCAACCCACCACTGATCCAGGAGTAGGAGAGAGAGGTGGAAAGAGGGCACAAAGGATAAAGGCAGGGAAGGGCCGCTTGCTTACAGCTTGGACCTGACTTCCAAGTTGCCCGTTGGGGCAAGAAGTGAGCACCCAGTGCTGCTGAGCGTGGAGGCACAGGTGGGCAGACAAACTCGGTTATAGGAAACTCTTGCATCAGCCAGTCTGGTGGGCAGTGGAGTAGACATCACATCACTCGTAACAGCAGTCACCCTCTCGTGTCTGCATCCTCACCTCACTTAATCCTCCCAAGACCTCTAATAAGTAGGCATTATCACTAATTCTCGTTTTGCAGGTCAGTGTCTGAAATGTAGCAAAGTTAAATAATTTACCTAAAGGCCAGTGGCCAGTAAAGAATGGGGCCAAGATTCAAAATCAAGTATATTTGCTTCCAATTCTTGTGCTTTTAGCCACTAGTCCATCAGTCATCTGTAAAGAGGTTATCCGGCCATGTGTGATTCAGAAGCTACTCCGATCTAAGCGCGTATCACATGTGCCATCACCAATCCAAACCTCCAACCAAGCAAAATCCTTTGACCAAGTCCAAGTGACTCATGTAGAGATAAAATCTTACATACTTGGATGTGAATGATATCTAGTTGTAAACATGGGACAGGGTGAGTTTAGGGTCCTCCTACTCTGCCATTTTCCCAAGCTCCTCTTCTTGAGATAAAATCTTACAATAGTGAATATTAATTCTCACATTGTCAGAGATTTTTTCCAAGGGACATCATTTAATACTTATTGAATGGCCACTGGGAGTTGAGCATAGGATGCACTATTGTCACACACTGGCATTTCTCAAGATTTCCGTCTTGAAAACAAAGAAGGAACTATTCTCCATGGTCAAGAAGTGATCTTGAGAGATTAGATGTTATTCTTATTCTAACCCTATCTATACACCGATTAGATATAAAGGAGCATTTCCAGATACAATTCAGATTTATGGGTAACATAAATCAATTATTCTTAAATAAGATTTGCCTTTATCATCCATCTGACTCTAGAGCACTCTTAACTCTTTATCTGTGTTTACCCCATCAACCCCGTTTGGTAAACACCATCCAAGCATGCTCTCAAACACACCGCCCTTTACAGATCAATGTAAATAGAATTTTACCAACTTCAACTAAACTAATAAGATCTGAAAGGTCATAATGGTACCAGACATGCTATGAATAATAGCTATGAAGGCAGCTCAATGATTGATTCAACCAACGGCAATGAAGGTCCCAGGGAAAATGAGATATTTAATTTTCTCCTATACCCTAGTATGTTCTAAAGTCCCTCAAATTTGGGAATGGTTCTCAGGCTCACTATGTTATCACTACATGCATTATTGGGGCCTGCAGAAGGAAAAGACTGTAAAAGTAGAGAAACTCGATTTCGTTGTTGGTTCCGGTATGATCTCACTCTTGTCACAGAAAAACCTAAATCAACAAAGTACATGTTTGATCTATAGCCCTCAGACACAACTGTATTACTTTCACAAGACTGCCATAACAATTTCTGCAAACTGGGAGGCTAAAAGCAAGAAAAATGTATTGTCTTACAGTCCTAGAGACCAGAAGTACAAAATCAAGGTGTTGGTTAGATTGCTTCCTTCTGAGGGCTTTAAGACAGAATCTGCTCCATGCCTCTCTCCTAGATTCTGGTAGCTCCAGGCATTCCGTGGCTCATAAAGGCATCATTCAGCTCCTCCTGTCTGTCTTCACCTGGCCATCATCTTATAAGGACATGAGTCATGTTGGCTCAGGAGCCCAAATTTCTCTAGTATGACTTCACCTTAACTTGTTACATATGCAGTGACCCTATTTCCAAATAAGATCACATTCTGAGATGCAGGACATTAAGATTTCAAAACAATTTCAGGGGGACCACAGTTCAACCCATAATAATATCCAAATAGAAAACAGAGTTCATAGCCCTATAGCTATTTAGGTAACAAATCAGACAAAATATTTTCTGAAAATATAATACAGAACATGGAAATTTTAGTTTTAAGTAAGTAATTTAACTTTATTATATTTTTACTTTTTAAATTATAAAATAGTTAATATAATTCTGTAATTATAAAATATATGAAAAAATATATATATAATGTATGTATCCTGTAGAAAGGGTAATAAAATTAATGTCAGTGTACCTGTCAGTTTAAGAAACAGGACATTGTGAATAAAATTAAAGCCTCCATGTGTGTTTACCTAATCTCATTCCACTTCTTTCTTGGTGAGCAAGACAGACTAGGTTCCTGGCCTCATGGAAGTTACATTTCAGTTGAGGGAGACAGACGCAAAATAGACACAAAAACGAGAAACTAAATACCAGGGAAGGAAAGTGCTACCCACAGCATTAAAATATGGTGATGTGACAGCAGGTCACTGGATGACTACTTTCGACTGGAAGTTTAGGCAAGGTTTCTTGGAGATAGTGATATTTAAGCTGTGAGCTGGCTGGAAAGAAAGAGTCAGTCTTGTGAAGATCAGGAAGAAAAGCATCTAGCACAAGGCAGGAAAAAGTACAAAGACCATAAGGCAAGATAAGCTTGCCAAATAAAAGGCCAGGTAGCTGGAACTCAGTAAGAAAGGACAGGATTAACTCACAGTTCAGAATGTGCCATAAAAACCAGAGTAAAGAATTTAGATTTTGTTGTGAGATCAATGAGATACTATCAGAGGGTTTGAAGTGAGGACATAACATGATCTGATTTATGTTTCAGAAGCTATCTGTGGTTGCTATGTGGCAGGGGCTGAGAAAAAGCCAGGAAACTCTCAGGACTAGACTGATTGTGGTGGAGATGGACCATGTACAGATTTGGGATACGTTCTAGAGATGGAGTCTGTAGGGCTTACTGAACTGGATGTGGGAATAAGGGAAAGAGAAAATTATGCTGGATGCAACTGAATGGATTGAGGTACATTTTAATGAGATGGGAACGATTTGGGGAGGAGCAAATTTGAGGACATGTAAGTTGCAAGTTTACTTTTGTAAAGTTTGAAAAATGCCTAGAAGACAATCTTGTGAAGATTTTACAAGGCAGTTTGCCATATTAGTCCTTGAATCTTGTTTCTAAACTAGTCTCATTCCTCATGAAACACAATCAACTCTACATTAGTCAAGACACATTCTCTCTGGTCAATTTCATCAGCCATTTTCTTATGGCCTTCTTTCCTTTTGCTTCCTGCTTATTTACTACTCAATCATTCACCAAATGCTTTCTAGTACTTGTTATATAAATGAGCACAGTACTGGCATCTATCATACTGTAGATATAAGTGACTCTCTTTGAGTATCTGTAGAATGATTGAATGAATGAATGAATGATTAAATGAGTTAACTAATTAATATACTGCTCAGGTTCTCTTGAGGCTTAAGTTTTCAAGGGTTGAAAAATCTAGTATAGAAAACAACACGTAGTTTAATAACTAAAACACAAAGTAAAGGGGTGCCTGGATGGCTCAGTCAGTTAAACATCTGCCTTCAGCTTAGACCATGATCTCGGGATCCTGGGATAGAGCCCTGAGTTGGGCTCCCTGCTTGTGGAGAGACTACTTCTCCCTCTCCTCCCAGCTCAGGCTCTTTCTCAAATAAATAAATAATCATTTTCCCTATCCCCCAACTGTGCAAGAATTTCGATTATTTAGAGTTGAGAGATTTTGAAAATAGTTCTATCAAATAAATAAATAAGAATTTTAAAAAAAACAAAGTAAAAAGTAAGTAGTTGAACAGGAAAGTTACCAATAAAGGGTTGTGGGCATTCAAAAGAAGATATGCAATTCAGAAAATGTGATATATTCACATGATGGAATACCTTTCAGTAATGACAGTGAAGAAACTAAAACTATATGCAGCAACATGAAGGAATTCCACAAACAGTGTTGAGGAAAATAAACCATACAAAAGAAGACACACTGTATGATTTCATTTACAGAAAGTTCAAGATAGACAAAACTGAGCAATGGTGTGAGAAATCAGGATAGTGGTTGATTACCTTGCGTAGCGGAGTTGTGACTGGTAGGGATGTGAGGGGAATCCTGGGACTCTGGTTGCATTCTGTTCTTTGGGTTTTGCTTGTATGTGTTCACTTCATTAAAATTCACTTATCCTTATATTCAGGATTTGTGAAAGTATTGTTATGTCAAGAACTGTAAATTGTCTGATACAGACTCTGCTTGCAATACTGCCATAGTTTTATACATGCTGGCAGAAGACACGATATTCCTGGGTCAGAGACAAAGGAACTGATGACTCTGAGCTGAACAGGCAGCATGAGCTGTATGTTTGCACTCATTGCCCTTGCTCCCCCTCCTCAGAGTTGCACAGGGAAAGCCCAGATGGATGCCATACATACAATGCTTTGTATCAACTGAGGAACCCCAAGCTTAGAAAACCCAAATCTTTCATTATGAACCAATTTGACCCACCTCCATGGAGGGAGACGGTATGTTTTTATACTAGACAGTAAACAAACTTGTCCTCTGCTTGGGAGGGAGACGCTATCTTCCAAGGCTTTTCTCTATACAATGATCCTTGAAAAGATAGCTGAGAACAAGGCATGTAGAAATGCAAGAGACCCCTGGAGGATTATCTCTCAACATGGTGTACTTCAATAACAAGTTTAAGTTTAGAATTATGTGGTATTTTAGGTAGGTCTTATTTGGGCATGATCAGATAAAGGGAAAGTGACTTTAATGTAAGGAATAATGAGTGGGTGAGTTTTAGTCGAGTATAGTGTTTTCCCTACCTGAAAGGTCTTCCAACATGGGAAGATGAGGAAAATGAAACTCGAAGGGCCAATTTGACTGTCTTTTTTTATTGCTCAGATAAAGGTTTGTAGAAAGGAAGAAAATCACATTAAAGAATGAAACAAGACTTTAAAGAATCATCTGTGTATTTCATTTATCCTTTTCCCTACTCCCCCAACTGTGCAAGAATTTCGATTATTTAGAGTTGAGAGATTTTGAAAATATTTCTATCATAATATGTGCACAGTTCAGTAGATTTTATTTTGAAAATAAAATAAGAAATACAGAAAATAATAAACTCAAATGCCTTTAAAAGTTTTTTATTTCCATAATTGAAATTTTTAAACCAAAATTATATTGGTCCTAATTAACTTTACTTTGAAAGACAAATCTCTAAATTCCTCTTGTCTTATTTACAATAAATCTAGATGACCCAATAGCATTTAAGCAGAAATGTGATATACTTAATGCTTAACATTTTCTTAACATTTTATCTCAGAAACATCCATTTTTATGCTACCTAGGTAAGAGCGTGGAAGTGAATATTAAAATCCCATAACCATATTTTGGTGCTGATGCTGCATTTTCACATTTTATGATCTATCTTGAGCTGTTTGACTGAATGACAGTCTGCTGTTTAATCAAGAGCCATGTGTTATTCTATATAAGTGTACTGTATTATAAAAGTGAATGTAAAATTAATTTCAGGATATATATGTTTAATTACATAGTCTCATGTTACATATCTGAATCAAATTGTGCATTGCCTCTTAATAGCTTGAAAAAGTTTGGAATTAATTTAAGCAATGAAGCTTGAGATGTTTTTAAGGAGGCTTTTCTCAGATCATAATTCAGTTCTCAAAGTTGAATCCTTTGTGGTTTTTCCAGTTTAGCCCCTCCGGTGGGGAAGTAAAGGATATGACATTTACTGAATGCTTGTTTTGTACCAGGTGATGGGATATATGGTTTACATGTATCACCTTGTTTTAAAGCTTAATAAAATTCCATGAGGTTACTGTAATTATTCCCATTTTATACACGAACCGAAAAATCAAGAGGCAACTACTTGAGGTCACACCATGAGTAAGTGGTGGAACCGGGATTTGCATACAAAGGTGTATGCCTCCAGGGTGAAATCATTTTTTAGAATAGGACTTGCCTATGACTAGGGAAAAAAGACTAGAAGGATAAATATACACCATTATGTGAGCCATGGTGGGATTAAAGTTAATTTTTTTTTTTTAAGATTTTATTTATTTGACAGACAGAGATCATAAGCAGGAAGAGAGGCAGGCAGAGAGAGAGGAGGAAGCAGGCTCCCTGCTGAGCAGAGAGCCCGATGCGGGGCTCAACTCCAGGACCCTGAGATCATGACCTGGGCAGAAGGCAGAGGCTCAACCCACTGAGCCCCCAGGCGCCCCTAAAGTTAATTTTTAATTCTTCATTAAATCATTCTGTATTGCCTGAATTTCTGATAATGCATATGTATATTTATTTATTCAAATATAGTATAGGCCTTGAAATGACCTTCAGAAGTCAGGCAGGTTGAAACTGTTAGCTGTGAAGGGCTCCATGGGCTATAGTCATATAGTGCTTCTTAACAATAGAGGTTTGAATCAGGTCAGCTTCTGAATGCCCAAGTGCTGAATCTGTGTCTGGGGACAAGATGATCATGGGGTGATAATGTGTTTCCCAGAGACCTCAAAGGTCAAGTGTAGTCTGAAAGATAACCAATATACGGCTCCACTCCAAGCCAGAAAGATTCTCATATGTGAACCTGGGATGGCTTGATTATTACTAGGTCATGTAAGCAAGAATTACCCCTGCCTACTTAACCACTACCACTTTAAGAACAATTTCTCTAATAGCTATTGAGAATCATGGAATCATTTCACTCACTCCTCTAATAGAAGTACGGGCTTACTGTTATTTACCAAGTAGCCCTTTACTTTATATGTGTCCTTGTAACAGTATGGATCAAGATTCAAGTAGTTATCCACCACCTCCTTTCCTTAAATGTATGATTCCCTTTCATATTTCTTTTTTTAAAATTAAATTGAATTTAATTTTTTTCAGTGTTCCAAAATTCATTGTTTATGCACCTCACCCAGTGTCCCCCTTTCATATTTCTTAATTGTCTAAATGAAGGTATTGGGTTAGAAAGTCAGCTAGTTGGGTATAACAATGCTGTGGTGTGCCACCCAGATTCCTCCGTTTGGACCAAGGTCCTAAAAGATCAGGATCATTCCTCCTCCAGCTTCCAGAAGTGTTGTTTGCTGGCAGCCCATGGTTGAGAACCTCCTCAGAAATTGCCCTTGACCAAAGGAAGCCACCTTGCTCAAGCTTAGCTGCTTCCTCAGGGTTAACCCATATCTAACGCCTAGACTATAAGTGGGCACAAAGCCCAGCACCCTTGCTCCAATTTGGGGGCATCTCTGAAAGGCCATTGCAGCTCCAGACCTCCCTGTCAAATCATCTGAGACTCCTGTTACAACTTCATCACAGTATAACTTGCCCTTTTGCCCAGTCCTTCTTCCCTCATTCCTTTATAGGTATCTCTCTTAAGAGCACTCACCGGTGAGCCCTCTCCATGTGATGTGTTGTCTGAGTTTCTTTCCCCAGAAGCAGCATCTAAGACTCGCCTACATTTCCTATGCCCTCCCTACCACTATTCTCCCCCAGTTGAACTCTAGTTAGAGTAGCATCCATTGGGAATATCACAATACCTGTACCAGGCAGATCCCTTCTTCTTAGAGGAACTGAGTTCAGAAAGGGTCTCTACAACTTGCTGTCTAAGCCCCGGGGGTCAAGAGTTGTACTGCTGGTTAGCTTCTCACTGCAAACAGTCTAAATGGGGCGCCAATAAAGTGAGCACTGGTATCAAACCAAACTCCAAGATTGTCTGCCTTCCTGGATTACAGAGGCCATGAGTGCAGTGACAGGTCAGAGCCAAGAATTTTCTGTAGTAGCAGCCAACCGCAGTAGCAGCGCTAAAACAAAGGTCTCTAGTCTAGGATGAAGCAAGGACACCACTTCATAGGTGACCTTCTGGGACCCAACGCCGGTCTCTTGGGCTGGGCTTCACCACTAATCATGTACAAGGAACCATGGTATTAGAATAGACCCTGTCTTCAACTCTTTTTATGAAAAATATACTAGAACAGATTGCAGCAGGACAACATGGTCAATAAAGACTTCAGGATTTAATTGCTCACATAGGGGAACATTTTCTTTAACATCAAAGTGAGCTATTTTCCCCAGTACTGCAATGATTGTTACACATTTTGTAGACTCCCCCAGAACTCTCTCTACATGGGATTTGCTAACTACAATCCACACTAAGGCAAACGATTAATTGACTCCAGGAGAAAAATCTTTAAAAATGGTGGGTGTCTATCCTGCTAAACTTGTTTCTCTACTTCTCAGATATAATTTCCTCACTTCAGCATTCAAAGAGAATTTATAGTATGAAACAATTTCATTCAACTGGTAAATTAATTTAGTTTTACAGAGATAAACTTTGTAGAGAATTCCTCTGGTTAGGCAGGATCAAGTGCTGCTTGAAATCAGACCACAAAAATAATTTTTTAATGATCTAAATAGTCAACTAGTAACCCTTGCTGCTAGCATTGTTTCTGTCAAAATTGAAAGAAAGCTAGAAAACTTTTCAGGTTGCCCTCTTGTTTTGACTACTAGGAAACTCAGAACCAAATTTAATGTTTAATGTCAATAACAATTCTTAGCTCAAATTTTCTGATAAAATCCTTCTTTTCCCACCCCAGCTTCATTCTATCTCCCCAGTACATAACTACAAAATTTTTTAAAAAATACTTTTGAAAGTTTACTCTGGTAACAAACAGAAGACCAAGAAACATTCTTGAAACTGTAACTATTTCTGGCTTGCTGGCTCAAAATTTTAAAGGTGATAAAAGGGAGGCAGTTAAATCATAAGCAATTAACAAGTGGGCAACAAGGAGAAGATATACAAGTTCAACATCTTTCCAAAGACCAAGACTTTGATATGAGTGGCTGAATATGGATTATATATCCACCATGGGAGGGAAAACAGTTTCTTCAATATGGAACTCATTTTCCCAAACTGAATAGGTCTGCATCTCAAATAGTTCCATAGAATAAACTGTGCCTTAAATCTTTTTTGAACAGCTGAGCCTAAATCAGATTTAGTTATAAAAGGTTTCATTTTACATAACCAATATTTAAAGTTTCTACTGAGTCTTCAAAATGATTTGCTGCAATGCATGTGTTTTTGGTGTGAGTCCAACTTCCCAACTTGTCTAAGTTTCACTGATAAAAGTTCACATTAACTTAGATAACAGGCCAGCACTGAAAGCTCTCAGGCTAGTTATCACTGTTCCCCCATGTCTTCAGCATATTCAGATAAGATGAACTGAATCTTTATAAAAACTGACATTAATTGGCATGATTCCCTATATCAATACCTCAATCAATTTAAAAATACCTTTCCATATTCTGTGTGTGTTGGAATCTGAGATAATGGAGTGTATATGTCAAGATAGCATGGTCTCTGATGTAATAAAAATATAACCCTAGAGTCCTAGTGACTTAGCAAAATAAAGACTTATTTCTTATTCATGCTAAGTCCCAATGCGATGTTAGCTAACTCTTCGGAGTAGCTGTTCTCCATTCTGTGACAAAGAGATGCAAGCCATTTGTACCTTATACCTCCACCACCTTAGTACCTACTCTTCCTTGTATCATGGCTGGAGAGATACAGAGAGTCAGAAAAGAGAGTCAGAAAGAAAAGAGAGTTAGAAAGTTGAACATTGACTCTTGAGGGCTTCAACTTGGAGTGACTCTTGTTCATGGCCCAGTGGGCACATGGGAGCATGCATATTCAGCGAACAGCACATGTCTCTGATTCAGGCACTGTAGAGCATTCTGAGGGAGTGTGCAGACTTTTCTTACATCTGTTTCTGTGAAAATGTAGGTTCTATCAATGTCACTGTTTTTAAATAAGGTCTTGTGTATAGGGCATATTTGAATGAATACATAACATCCATGCTTACATAAAAACAATATAACTTTGTCTCATCAAATAATTCCTCCTTTGTTTTTTATGAGTGAGTCTTGTGTGGATATTAAGATATTTTTTGATTAAGGCATTGTTTTATTGTTTAAATGATATGGTCAAAGACATACCCCACTTAGGCAGGAAGTAGGTTTTCACTGAAATAAGAGGCTATTCATGGTGCCAGACACCAGAATCCCAACAATCTTCTGGGGGTTAAAAAAAAAAAAAAAAAGAAGGAAGAAAGAAAAAGCAAATCTGTTTTCTCCAAAGGGAAACCAGGATCAAGAGGCATTGCTCAGAAAGGTCGTAGAGTGATAATGCTCTTCTCAAAGTTGGTAAGACTATCAGGAGATCATCTGCTGTGTGTTGGGAGCAAGCATGACAATAAGCAGACTGAAGGCTGGGAGAGGTAAGGTTCCTAGGCAAGGGACTATTAGTGCATACTGACCTTTTAGAATAAGAACAGAAGAGTGAGTGAGAAGATTGACCTAGGTCCTGGGACCTTATTCACTATTTCAGCACTTGGAGAAGTCAGTCTCAAAATTCTTGGGGGTGGAACAAGGGTTTGGTTTATCATTTGGACCACATTTAGAAAGGAAGTGGAAACTCTTGTTAATCTAGATGGAAATTGAAATGAAGAAAATGAGAAGACCCCAGTGGGCCCAGTGGAAGGCTACAGTCAGAGACAAAGTCAGGATTCAAGTTGATGAGCATGGCTGTGCTGTTTGGCACTCCAGGGGGGTGAGGGGAGGAAAGATGAGGCTAAGGAAATGGACAGTGGCTGAATCATAGATTCACTTTCAGAGTCAATGTAGTGTCACTATGGGATTGATAGTCATGACAACACATGATAAATTTTCATCTGTGAAGCGTCAGCTGGGAGGCTTTTGCAATCTAGAGACAATGATTTGGGGGATTATGGTAGTGATGAGGATAGAGCTCCAATATTTGGCAATGGGCTCTGCAGGACTTGCTACTGATGGTGGGGTGGGAGAGTTACAAGTGAGTCATGATGACTTCCAGGTTGTAGGCCTAGGAGACTGGGTAATGATGGGGTCATATCCACTGAGAGACAGCAGAAGCTGGTCAAGTGTGGAAAAGGTAATGGGATGGGTCTGTACGTGGTGAATTCGAGCTATTTGTGGCCCAGAACAGATACTCAAGAACTCTTCTTTGATTATGTGAATTCCTTACTCCTTCAGAAAGAAAAGTAACAACTATTTCCCCATATCTGGACTCCAACTAGAACGGGTGCTGAGATTATTAGAAATTAAGATAATATTCAATTTTTATTCAAGTTGTCCTCCACTGAGAGTTGGAGGCTGTCCTTATTACTCATTACTTACTGATGCACTGTTCTGCCCATTGGGTCGCACCTCCCGGTTCCCACTGCTTCAGTCATAGCTGAGTTTCCCAGATCTTCTGTACTCTGTGCGTCTACCAGCATGAACAAGCTGGCGTTAGCACCTGCAACACTCACCCAGGAAGCAGGACTCTTACCAGCCCTCAGCTAGCCTCTCATCTGTCCCAAGATATTGAACCCATGACGCTCATTTGACTGGCTTCCCACAGCAATGATGCAGACACCGACTCTGGCTGTTCACAGGCAATCACCGTGTGGTTGCAGATCTCTCTTACTAAAGTACTGCTCATCAACCACATTAGGACTATCAAAATACATGACTGTTCTCCTCCCCCATATTTCAATGAGACACCTTATTCCTGCTTGATACCTGTAAAGTACTGAATGAATGAACAGGAGGTAAATAAATTAAACAGGAGGCCATTAGAAAAATAAAGCTCTTACTGTTCTGTCGATACCCTCATGCTCACACACCATGTGATCTCTCAATAGCCCCCCGTCCCAGGAATATAGACCCCTTATCACAGATTTAATGCTGAAGACAATTTTCACTAAGAACTACATGGAAAGTGCCAGACTCATCATATGCAGAGCCTGAGGTCCACATCACGTGTCAGGAGAGGAGTAGGCAGGTCAACAGCCTTTGTAACACAACTTCCCCCAAAGGATGGCAAAGCAACTTTTTTTGCAGCCAAAAAAAAAAAAAGAACCCACAGTTTTAATTGGAATGATTCAGATTTATTCTTAATTTAATTCAGCTGCCCAGCAGCCCTAATTAGATTTGCATCATGATGTATCTTCAATACTATCTATTTTCATAAATGCAAACTTTCCTGAACATGTTTCTGATGGATCCTGACATTTTAAAATATGTCCTATTGTCCTTTTCTGTGCAGTAGACCAAGCACGGAGTGTTCACTCCTATATCATTGTCACTGTGCTATCAGACCAGATGGCTACTTCATCACAGAATCAAGAATTGGGGATAATTGATGCTGCTCCTCGCTCTAGAATGTGAAAAGAGAAAGCATTTGCTGCACACGTGCCCACGAAGAGCAGCCCGAGCTGGCAGTAGCTGCCTCGTCAGAGGGCAGTGGGCACTGCGGCCGCGGCCTTTGCGACTGAGAGTCCATCCCATGGAGCCCGAAGCTCTCTGGTCACAGAGAAAATCCTCACAGCACGTGAGCCGACGCTCCATCCGGTAACCAAATGAAGCCAGAGTGTCCCTTTGTTAAGGAAAACAAGTTGCAATAAAACAGTTCTAAAATGGGAAAGATTATATCTGAATCTTCCATTGTTTCTTATTCAAGGATTTCTCCCCTTCATGGGGGAGAAAAAAAAAATACGCGTGTTGGCTTAATATTCAGAGCAGTTGTTTTTTGTGTCTGTGACCATTAAATGTTAGAAACGGAAGAGCTATTTATCCTCAGCCTGCTGAAGAGAACAGTGGAAATTTCTTTTTATTGGTCTATAAATAAGTGGAGTCTGAACACACCCTTTATTGGGAGAAGAGCCACGGTAACTCATTACACATACCAACAGGCTCATCACGATTCCTTTTTTGATGTTGCCGTAAGCATGCAGATGGAGACATAGACAAAAGATTGTCCTCTCCAACGAGCAAACGTATTTAACCTGAGGACCATACTCATATCCCCTGGGGAAAAGAAAAACGCCTATAAAATCAAACATTTCTGGTTAACAGGTGTTATTGCTCAGGAAAACCTAGGTGAATCGGTGAAGTATCATTTAACACATTAAACACAATGAATCCAATGCTCTTGGTTCCTTTGTTGTACAATCACATAGTATTGACGAAGAAATGTAGGGCATTTGGGGTTTGGTCTGCATCGTACCAGAATCAACTGGTTAATTTAGTTAGATTCCTCCTGAATATCAGTTAAGATGCCTATTTGAATTATACAGACCAAAGATCTGGCTGTGTTCATTTTTGTCTGTGTCAGTTATCTGTGGTTGAGAACATGGAGAAGAGCCACCGAAAATGTCTCAATTATATGGGTAATATAATACATCCCTTTTATCTGGATCTGTTCCATTTTTTCATTTTCAGATTAGGCAACCTGCAAAAACAGACAGCTACACTAGGGGAATTCAGTTGTGTAGGCAAAATGAAAAGGCTATGAGTGTAAAAAGTGAAAGCAGAACAAACAGAAAGCTTAAGAAATTGGAAAGAACAACAGTCAGCTAGCAAGAATCATGTTCCCCCCTTCCACGGAAGGAACTGTATGTGCCTGTTCTCTGTACATGATTTGAGGCTTATACTCGTATTAATGATGATACCCCTTCCATCAATATCTTGGCTTATTACCAGTGTCTGGGAGAAATTTTATTGGCTGCTGCAGTTCATTGAGAATTAATTGATATGACACACTTACTCTACATGAACTTGAAAAAAGTCTATCGAGTGAGTGATTTAACTCATTTTATGGTAATTATAAATTATGCCAGGAAACACTGTTACGGGTGGACTTATTTCCAGCTCTGGGACTGCACATGTGAGTGTTTTGTACTGTCCACATTCTGGATACCCTGACTTTGATGGACGGGCCACCCCCTCAGCCGAGGCATTGATCGGGCACCCTCACCGGTGTTTGCCTTGTGGCACATTCTTAACCAAATCAGGAGGCAACAACCGACATTCTGAAAGACAATCTCCAAACCGGATAATTAAAAATTTTCCCCTCACACTCTGCATATTTTAAATAATCTCCTAAGTGTTTCATAAAGTCGGAAAGGAAGAGGGAGGGGAGAGCGACTGCCAAATCAAACAGAAAATGAAAGATGACTTTAGAAAGAGACTGTAAAAATGACTGGCTGCATGTGAAGAACTCTTTTATTTTCATTTCCTGCTCAGTACTGCTGATGAGCAGACGCCTACGATTCTGCCTCTCAGGGAGCGCGTGCTAGGGCCGTTATTAAAAGAAGCCCACCCGAACACGGTCGTTGTTATGCAGGGGCGGTAACTCACATAATGGGGGATGGCATTTCTTTCCACTCGTGCTGCTCCGCTGGTTCTAATAGCAACCTGGAGCTCAATTTCCTCCTCAAGAACATTGCATTTCATGTGGAATGTCAATTATTAAAATGCAGTGTCCCGTGTCTTACTTCTCACTAGATGAATTCATTTGCAAAACTTGCTAATTTATGCAAATGATTCTTAACCTGTAACTGCCTGGAATCTATTTTCCCCTTTCTGGCTTTTGGCAGCTCCAGAGTCTAGATGTGGGAAGGAAATCCATGAATGCAGAATCTGTCAGCTCTGTCATTGTTGTATTGGTTATTGAGTTGTTTAAAAAAACCAAACAAACAAAAAACACCACCAGATACAAATATGTTATTAAGTAGAAGCCAGACGGCAGCTGAAGCTAAAAAATCTAAAGATTAAAGATACACCAGAATGAGAGGATCTGGTACCTGCAGGTCCTGACAACCTGAGTGATGTTAGAAGCTAATGACCTCTTTTCTGGGAGAAACGAACTGGTTAATAACCCAAGGAAGGTCTATCAACTACGGGCTAAGACAGATACAGATAGCAGTCAGATAGCAAATGTCTCCCCAAGAATGAACACCAAACTGGCCCGGATTCTAGTAAATACAAAGCACAAAAGGAACTGCATGCAATTTTTAATTTTTGGTTATTGTTGCATGTAAGACAAGGCAAGAAAAAAGGGATGTTTCTCAAAAGAAGGATTGCTGTGTGTGTGTTCAAATACGGGAGTGTTCAAGAGGCCTAGCCTGGTATCTGTGGGTCTGAATGAGTGCTCCCAAAGGTACACCATACACCAGGTCCTGAGGGGTTCCTCCAGATGACTTGGGTTATATGTTCTTAACATCAACGGCATCATATTTTTATCAACTCTTCTGAGAAGACCCTGCAATTTTCCCCTACTGGCCCTGACTGTTATGCAGATCTTTTGACGAGCAGTGTTTTTTATAAAAGAACTTTCTGCAAACCTCAGAGCTGCTTTTCCTTTCCTTTCCTTTTTTTTTTTTTTAGTTCAGGGGAAGGATTCTGATTCCAGGCCTGACTTCTGAATCCACAGGAAATGGATACATCACATTGTTTTTATTCAATGTTCTTCATTCTGGCAAGTTTCTGAAGGCCACTGGGCAGTCGAACAACCTGGACTGGATTGGCCAGGGAAACTCAACCAGGGAAGCAGCTGGTCACAGTGTGTGTGTGTGTGTGTGTGTGTGTGTGTGCATGCGTGCGTGTGACAGAGAGAAAGAGGATGCACAGCTGAGCTTAGTCTGCACATCCATGTGAGCCACTGCTGTCGACTCCATGCCCAAGACTACCCTCCACTGTCCTCCTTGTTTCTCTTGCTTGCCCTCCTTCTGACTTCATCTGCGCCACCTCTACATGCTCACAAGCTGTCCTTGTAACCTGCTCTTCTGACTACTGGGTTGCATTTTCCTTTTCCAAGTGTACCAATAGTTGCCAGGTACGTAGGGGGCTATTTGTTGTAGATATTGGAATGGATTCTTTCAACTCCACTGCAGGTTCCAATTAAAGAGGAAAAAAAAAAAAGAAAAAAGAATCTGCCCTTGGTAAAATGGACAGTCACCACTCCAAGGGACTTGTCCAAACTCCAGAAGAATAATGTGAAAGTATGTATTCAATCACTCACTTTGCTCCCCTTTCTTTCAGAACCATGTCTCTTTAAATTTGCTAAAGAAGATATTCCTTCTGGTCCACAGGATGCCAAAATGACTTGATGATTTATTTATGCAGCACTTGGCAGCCCATAGTCCAGATTGTGGCTGAGGCTGAATCTTATGAACCGTCCCCCAGTGAGTATATTTTAAAATTATATTAAAAATGTATCTTTTGAAGACCTCAGTCATGTTTGGCCCAGGCTTGGGCCCTGAGAAAAACAGTGATGCGAGTAAGGAATTAATATAGCTAAGAAACTAGCTAGCCAAATTTTTATTGTGAGAGATTAGAAAAGTGTTAAGTTTTCCGTTGGGGGAGGAAAAAAATGGTATTTAGACCTAAATGCTTTAGTGATAGCAAATGTGACCTTCTCTATTTATAGTAATTCTTCTGGTCATTCAACAATTTGTCGGGCTTCTCCTATGTTCCAGGAAGGATTGTAAGCCCAGGAGACCGTGGTAAAGAAGAAATACCCTGCCCCTTCTCTTCCAGAACAGACATACCAGAGGACAGAGCTGGAAAATACACAGGTAAATAAACGCCACTGGTAAATAGAAGGGTTTCAAATCACACCAGTGAAATTCCCATGTAATTAATAAAGAGGGACACTGAGCTGAGACTGACCTGAGGTGTGTGAGTTTCCATGTTCACCTCAGAGGATGGCTTTTTTAATGTCAAATCAGAAAACAGAGCATCTGACAGAGCAAGTCCCTGGACAATTTCACCACTGCAAATTCCTGGTCCAAAGAAAAAGATACTGTCTAACTCAAAGGAAAGTGTTTAGACCAAGAGCAGGGTGTTGAAGAGACCACGGTGCTCAGACAGGATCATTCTAGAAGAGGCTTTGTAGTTTGTCACCATAGAGCCAAACTTTATGCAATGAGTGATTAAATGTTGTGAGGAGACCCAAGTTTACAAGGTTCGAAATAAGGCCAGAGGGGCAGGGTTTTAATCAATGGGTAATAAAAAGTGGCACAGCAAGAATTAAAAACTTAAAATCCCAGCCAGTCTTTACTGAGAATTATTAAGCGTAATACCTCATACTTGCATACCACTTTATGGTTTTTTTTAGAGTACAAGTCACACTTTTTATGCCTTTTGATTCCCTTAACAATCCCAAAAGGTGTTACAATGTTCACATTAGCTGAAGACACTAAGTTACAGAAAAGTCAACTTAAAAATGGGGATGCCGTTCTCTCTACCGTGGCTGACCCCTTCACTCATAAATTCAAATACTTATAATTTTAAAGGAAACATTCTCTGCAATTATGTTATACACACTGCTGCTGTAGCTAGTTGAAAATGAAAACTCTGGTAAAGTCCATTATTTTGTCCCTAGTTTTATCCATCTTTATGCAGATTTTTAAAACTGAAGTTACATCTTCAAAGTACAAACACAACCACTTAAATAAGCAAATTGGCAGAGAAAATTCTCAAGTTGGTCCTATCTACCAAACAAGATATTTGAAGCCACATTTTGCTGTGGAGTCAAGTAGACCAGAAGTCAAGTTCAAAGACTTAGTCTTTCTTTTATTGCTGACACAGTTGAGATAGATTTCACTTCACTTGAATTAATACTGAAAAGTGCAGGTCAAAGGGAAGCCTGGAATTATATTTAAGTCTAGGGCAGAAGATACCGAGGGCCTTGTTGTTACTCTTTAAAAACCATAGCCAAGAACAATCACAAAAGCGGAGACTCACATGTGAGCAGTTACAACTTAGACCTTTGCTTAAGAACTACTGGCCGAGGAATGAAAACTAAGTAACTCAAATTCAACTTACTGAAATCATATTAGTATCTCTTTCTGGTAAACAAAGATCTTTTCTCAAAACATAAAGTTTCAGGGAATTTATCACTTGCAAACGAATAGATGTAATTATTACCATGTAACATTAATTGAGTGTCAAAAGCATTTTAATTAATTTATTGGGTACTAAAAATTACAAGGATATTGTATAGAAGGTGAAATTAGACACTTTCCTACCTATTGAATGCCCAGACATAATTCAACGGATAGACACAACTCATCACTCTTAAGCTGCAGTAAATCTATCACCAGTAAACTTACTAGTGATCATCCCTAAAAAAATGGTTTTATTTTAGTCCTCAGTGGCCAGGCCTGTTAAATAAGATTGCTTTAAGAGAGAATTACGTACATTAAAGGCACTCAAGCATAAATTTGAGTTAGGATTATGTAATTTTGTTGTCAGAAAGTATTAAAGGGGAGAAGTCTTGATTTAAGAGATGTCCCTTTCTAATTGTCTTGTATACAACTTCATGCCGTATTGAGCTGATGGTTAGGAAAACTTGAGTATGGTCAGACCTCATATTCTTGAGAATGTGAAAGAATCTTCCTGCTGTATTTTAGTCAGGACTCATGTGCTCTGAAGCATCTTAAATAGGCAGATTCATCTACAGGAGAGCTCATCAACTGGTTGAATGCCTGTATCTCCTAGGACTTTATAAAAGGTGTTCTCACACACGGCCCAGTATCCTTTGGTTCTTTTTCTACCCTTTGAACACTATACTGAATCAGTCTCATTCCTTTTATACATAATGTTGGGCTTCTTTGGTTATTGGAGAAGTTTCAATGTCAAAGCTCCTATTGGTCTGGGAGTCTGAAGCAGGCAGTACCACAGTATTGACAGAAAGGTCTATCTTGGGAATCAGGTAGAAACCGATCTTAATCTCAGCCTAATTACCTTCTTGTGAATTGGGGCAGGTATTTTATTTATGAAATAAATTTTATTTCTATCATTACTCTTTGTGCTTCAGTTTCCTTATTTGGAAAATGGGAAGGATATTACCCACTCTGTAGGATGTTGTGATGATCCAATGAGAAAAAAGCCCAGCATATGGAGTCATACTTAGGAATAGCTCAAAACCGCAAGCTTCCTCACCTCTCAACACTCAAGGATCTTGCCTTCCAAATAAATTAACTCCTTATTGATCTCATACATAAGTTCAGGTCACAGACACACAAAGTGAATTTTTGCTGCATATTTCATCTGAAACTTCCGAGTGCTCCACTGGCATAGCCATGTCTTCTAATGTCATCCTTAGATTTCTTGCTGGACAACCACTATGGAAATGGAGATGTGTAGAACGGAAGGAATCTCCCTCAGGCAAGGTTTAACGTGAACTCACTCAGCTAATGACACGGCCTAGGGCACAGTAGGAAAAGGAACCACCATGCACTACCCTCTAAGGTGATATTCGATTCCATTTTGCAGGTAGGACTGAGGACCTATGTCATGCCAAAGTCACAGTTCAAAAGGTTAAAAAAAAAAATTGGACTAACAATTGCTGAATTCTGTGGCTAATACCCGGGAAGGTAATCGAGTCAACTTAATTAATTCATTATTTTCCTATCAAAGACAGCCCTGTCCCTTTCACAGAGACAGGGATTTGGCCCCTTTTAATTAACATGGCTTCCTGGAGGCAAGATTCTAGTCTGTGGTTCCTACAGCACAGTCTATTTCCCTCACAGCTATCTAGACAGGATCAGCGCTGTGCCTTCAAGAGTTATACAATGGAACAGGGGGGAGTTACAGGTAATCCCTGCTTCTGAACTAGCTCGAAATAAAAATTAAATGGGCCTTGAGCGTCTGTGAATTGCAGTGTTTCATTGGGGCCATGGAACACTAAGTGAGGCTCAGAAACAGGGTGTTAATTCAGGCCTAATCATTTAATTCCACTCTGTTATGTGCCGTATTTATCGCCCTCCTGGATCTGTTTTCTATGGCCTGATAAAGAGACAGTGATGCTCTGAAGCTCAATCAGGGACCATTTTATTTATATCGTTAGTTAGTCCAATAAAAGCACTGGCTTCAGGTTCCTGCTGTTATTTTCTGTTTTGTAGCCTTGCCGTTAACTAAGAAGATGGCTTGGGGATTGAATCCCCTGGGCCTCAGTTGTTCTGCAGTTGAAGGGGGCCTTGCAGGGACAGGGGATGGTCAGGACCAGGCGGAGGGCAGAGGAATCAGGTTTGGTGCAACCAGATGCAAACTGGAAGGGGAGTCAGCTCAGGGTTTAGCCGCAAAAGGGAACCTTCCTTTGTTAACTGTGTTCCCGTTGTGAAAACCTGGCTGGCATTTTCCAGGGTGAACTTAGACCCTTTGAAGCAGTGATTCTGTTTGTGAACCAGAGAGGTCTTCAGAATTTTTTTTTTTTTTAATCAAAAACGTACTGCAACTCTCTCCAAAGGGAAAATGGTTTGATTTTCATGCAAAAGGAAATAGAATGTAGCTCTAGAGTTGTTCGTATGTGTTGCACAGAGCGGAAGTGAAGAAAAAAGCTGTACTTTGGATCATCTTTTTTATAAATAGTTTTAACTGTGTAGCTTAATTGATTAATTGATTGTTTTCCTAACAGTCTAGAAAGGGCTATAAAGGGGCTCAGAATGAGAAAATGATGGTGGGAAACAGATTTATAGAGGTCGCTTGAATTAATGATATGGCGATCAGAAGATAACACAGGTGCGGTAACGTAACATACTGTGTAATTACCGGTGTTTCCAATGGAGTTCATGTGTAGTTACCCATGTAATAACAGACATTATTTCATAGTAGGTATGCAATTAGCTCATGTCATTGGTGTGTAGTGCACAAATGAAGCAAATCATTATTGTTGTTTCAACACTAAAAGATGAGGACATTTTGAGGACCAGTGGGCCTCTTTATCAGGCAGATCATCTTGTTAAGTTTGTTTAACACATACATGCAGCAAGTAAATTTGAAAAATATTAACAGTCTGAGGCTTCCGTACCTACGCGAGTACTTAGATGTGTGGAGCAAGTAGCACTAAAGAAAGGTATATTTGAGGACTGTGATTGAAATCAATGAACCAATTTGGAAGTGTAAGCATCAGTAACCAAAAGTTATCACACCCTCATTGAGAGATAAGGACTGAATATTTATTCATTTTGTCCACAAAGATTGTGGGCCACTACTTGTGGGAGAGAGACAGCTAAAGATTTAGGTCATGCCTCTACGCATTGGGTAGAAGCTGAGGATCCCAGAGATCTTGCCAATTGCAATATGGCGGAAGGAGGTGCCTGAAATGTCCACAACTCAAAGAGCCATCGGAAGTAAATAAAATAAACGATCTGTCTCTCCTAAATACAGGGAGATATATCCTTGAATTGTAGGATATCATCACTGGAATATTTCTAAGTCCCCATCCTAATACAGCGTTCTTTAGCACTGGGTGGATGGGCGGAGAAGACAGGAGGACAGCACTGTCTATGGAGACATCTGAAAAACAGGAACAATACTAGTACTTTAGAATTTTTTAATCATTTCTTTACACATTATCACATTTGATGTTCAAATCCAATTTGTGGAGCAGGTAGGCTCTATTTTCAGATAAGGTAACTGACTCTCAAAGGCCTCACGTGGCTGGCCCAAGGTTGCTTCTTGAGAAAATGGCAGCCTCGGGTCTTGTCACATTTAATCCAGTACAATTTCGCTACGTAAAGCCTGAAAGAAGCTATATAAAACAAATGGCCCTACTCTCTGCCAGTTTTAACTTTTTATCATTCTGTGACAAGTGTCAAATTGTGGATTCTAGAGAGGAAAGGAGCTAAGATAAAGAAAGATGTCTGTCACGGATGATGTAGGCAGTGTGTGGGAGGAGTTGCGGAGAGAATGATAGAGACAAGCAGGCTGAGGAGATGGCGGAGGGACAGGAAGTGTGGAGGGTGGAGGGTGTTGCAACCGGGGTCAGAGAAAATGCCAGGCACAGAGGAAAAAGTAAGGAGCCAATGGGCAATATGCACTGAGTGGTGGACAGTACCTGGATGGTGGAGGCTTTGCATGCAAGCTGGGGAGTTTGTCTGTAAGAAAGTGAAGAACCACTGAGAGGTTTTGAGTAGGAGAATGATGCCATAAAAATGACTGTTGTGGGGCGCCTGGGTGGCTCAGTGGGTTAAGCCGCTGCCTTCGGCTCAGGTCATGATCTCGGGGTCCTGGGATCGAGTCCCGCATCGGGCTCTCTGCTCGGCGGGGAGCCTGCTTCCTCCTCTCTCTCTGCCTGCCTCTCTGCCTACTTGTGATCTCTCTCTGTCAAATAAATAAATAAAATCTTTAAAAAAAAAAAAAAAAGACTGTTGTGAGGATTAGTCTAGTAGTGTGCAAGAAAAAGTAGCTCTTGTTGGCAAAGACACAGTTATGAGACCACAGCATTTGTCCAAACATGAGGGAGAAACTAATACTGCTCAAGAGAATATACAACCACAAGGCTTTAATAATTCTCTGGTGAATTAGAAAAACGATTTTCAAATGTTCTGGAGTATTTAAATAAATCAGTCACAGCTGCTCCCCCTTCTTGAGAAATAGCGCCAAATTAAACTTGGCTTTCAGCAGACATGAAAAGCAAAATTAAGCAATCATCTAAAATCCAGGGCAATGCCCTATACTTAAAAGGTGCTCGATAAATTTTTCTTAAATTTTGATGAAAATATTATCCAATTCAAGCAGGAAAAATTATATTCCTCTAGACAACCAGCTTTTTCAGATATCAATACTTTTGTTAAAATATGGTTTATAAGGCTGCCTTAACTTATATGTATTTTAAATGTATATAGTAAATGAATGCTAAATCTGGAGGCAAATTGATTTTTCTTCATGAAAAAAATCAGTAGTTATCAGTAGCTAGTTATTCCTGACATAGTAGGAGGAATAAAGGAATAAAGTAGGGCTTTGAGTCTAGAATCTTTATTGTTGAGAATTCCATAAAACTTTGGTATTTTCTAAGGCTCACAATTTCAATTGACTGAACCAGATGGCCTTAACATAAGTAAGCTTTATGATTCCTGTAGAAGCTTGGGCTAAATTATGAACTAAGATAAATGAGCTTTTAGGGATACCTGATTCACCAGTGTAAACTGTCACTGGCTGGGAGAACTTTATGAGTGGGTTCCTTAACATCTCCGGGCCTCAGTTTTCTCATCTGGGAAATGGGAGTGATAATAGCAACACTTGTCCTCACGAATAAACTAGGCAAATGCTAGTCACTCTTGATACTCATCCCCTAATTTCCTGAGTGCCCCCTGCACCCTGCAGTGCCCAGTGCCTCCATATTGTCCTCTGGGTCACACTGCATTCTCCCCTCACCCTTATTAAAGGTTACCCATCCTAAGTTCCCCCTCATCCTATTCAGTGTCCTAATTTTGGCTACACTCTTAACCTGTAGCATGCTAAGATGCGAATGAATGTTAATATATCTATTTATCAGCTCTTCCAGACCCCTTGTTTGCATTTTAAAAAAGCCTTAAGCCAACAGCGAACACGGTATTAATTTTAGGGTTTTCAATCGGCTACTGAGGAAGATTCTGGAAGGAGAGAAGGAAGGTGGGTCCAAGTGCTACCTACACTAATAAGGCAGACTCTGGGCAGAGTCTGACTTCCTGGCAGTCCCTCAGTGCCTCCATAATCAACACCTGATTGTGTTGTGGCTGCTACAACCGTGAGCCAATTTCCCTGCCGAGGTTGGTCCTATACACAGGAGCGGTTTTCTGGTTAATAAAATATGCCACCATCCCTCTCACATTCAGCCAATGGGAAAGATGCCCTCAGTGGGTTCGGTATGTATGCTTCCTACAGGTTTTATAGCTAAGGGCTGTGTTCTGGCATCTCCTGTCCCAGCTGGCAATAAGGGCCCACTGGGTCCTCCTCCCGCATTTACAAACGCAGGCATTTAATCCACAGCCGTGTTTCCCATCGCCGGCAAAGGGAGCTGCTCTGCCTCCCTGCATGACGGGCTCTTTCCACTCAAACCAATTGTGGCACTTGTCTCCCTCGGCCCTGGCGCCTACCTACAGCTGTGCTCACTGGAGTGAGACTGTAATTTGCTACAGCATGCCAGGGTATTAATAGACAATTATTTATTGCAAATCGGAACCATTTATACTGTTTACTGGCTGACACAATGTAAAATTTTGATCCAAATGTTAATGTGTCCATGACATTGCATAATTCTGTTCCGTGCCATGGTTTTTCTCTTCTAAATGAATCGAATTGTGCGGTACGAGGAAATGGCATTTTTAATGGATGAATGATTTACAGCCTCAAACTTATAAGGCTATTATTTGTGTAACTAAGGGAGAATTGACTAATTGTGATAACGCAGCAAATTAGACAAATTTAGGATTGTACTGGGAATAAATTTGTAGGGAGAAAACGAGAATAACTCGCTGAGTTTTTAAAGGGTAACTGATAAATCTCACTTTAGCTTTACAGGTCAGTTGTATTTTGGGGGCGGGGGAAGGAGGGAGACCAGGTACCTTTGAGGCCAAACAGACTTATAAATATTCAATTGAGTAGAACATAGATAAAAATTACCTCTTCATAAAGAACCATATGTGTAGGAAAGAGTACTTCCAATTCTCCAAATGTTTACTGAAATTGCCTACACAAATGTTTTCAGCAGTTGGGTAGAAACAAAGAGCTTTACAGTTATGTGGTTTCCATGAAAAAGACACCAATTTTAGCATATTTACCTTCTATTTGTTGAGCACGCAACAAACACAATGCCGGGGAAGAATGATTTCCTAATGGAGATCGTCGTGATTTTTCAAAATAATAAATGTGTATCAGCAAAAATCATATTTCTTTCTTTCTTTCTGTAGTATTCCTCTTAGGTTGTTTTATATTGATTCCTGTTATTCTGTTACTTCGGCCCGCAGAGAGATTGTTAAGATAAAAAGTGCCTCAAGGCAGCTCTAATTAAATCTCAGAGAAATGAGCTGGGATATCTGAACACAAGGACATTCGAAGTGAAGATGCCTTTAATCCTTCAGTCCGGGTGGCTCCCACAAATTCACGATGAAAGAACACGGATTGGGGGGGGTTGCTCTAAGAATCCTAATAAAATATTTGTGTGTCCTGCCTGATCATACACAAAATGGCCTTCTCTTCTCCGGCAGGCCCGCTGACTTAGTTTCCCCTCCTGCCCCTGCTGCCAGACTCACTCCTCCAGACCGTTCTCCACATCCTTCTAAACCGTGTGTTTGCCCTGCGTCTCTGCTGCTGAAGTTCATTCCCTGAATGGTCAAGATAAAGCATGAACGCTTGGGTTAGGGGCGCTCAGGGCCTCTGAACCTCACCCCCGATTCCCTCTGCCCCGCTCTTTCTCTCAGCCTTTCACCCTGTCCATGAACCAGACGCTCCAGGGGACTTGTAGTCCTTGGAACAGACCGCGTGCTTATCTCTCTCACCTTTGCACGTCCCTATTCCTCTGCTTTGTGTGCCCTCTTCACTCTGCTCGGCTGGCACGGATGCTCCCAGGGTGGGTTCAGGCAACATCCCTGGGAAGGCTCTGCTGAGCCCTGAGTGGGTCGGCTGCCCCACTCACAGCGCCTCCACACCCAGTTGGGAGCTGTAGTTCCTTAAGCAGCATCCAGGACCGGAAGCTCCTGGAGGACATGCCTTGTCTTCTTTGCTGGACTGGGCCACAGATTAAACCCTCAGTCCATGTATGTGGAATAAATGAAACCCCCATTGAATACCCATGGGTTGATCCATAAAGTGAAGTTGTCCTCACTGATAAAAATGAAGACAGTACTATTTACTTTAATGCTGTGAGGATTGAGGGAGATTGTGCCAAGGCTCAAAGGCACAGAGACGACTCAGCAATGGTGCTGGGACTGTCACTTCAAAAGAGCTACACCTTAGCTCTTACTCTTCAGCATCTTCTATGGCACCTGTTGGGAAGGCCTCATAGAGTAGAAGCCTTAGCTGAATGTGGCCAAAGCTTATTTCCAAATGAGGACACAATATACCCATTACTGTCAATGTTGATTGGGAATTAATACTTGGGAAGGCCTCAGTACTAGTAGGCTTCAATTCGGGTCTTTTTGAAATGGTAAGAACTCAAGGACAGAAACCACAGCTTATGCTTTGCAGGTACTTAGAGACTTTTCAGTTGAATTTGAATTGGAGAACTCAAAAAAATCTGATTTATTTGTCCAGCACATAGTTATTGTGTTTTTGTATAGACCGTTGGCTCTATCCATCTTTTCTTCCATGGACCTCCATCTAGAAGGGAAAAATGTCTGGGGAAAACGGAAAGCAGTAACCAACTGCAGCAGTGTAGACAATAGTGATGTAATCACTGGTTGAAATTGGTTCAGACTTCAGTATTAATGGCACTGGCTGTGTCAGAGTGAGGGACCAAACGGCATTGCTGTAACTTACATGATAAATGAAGCCAAGACTACTGCCCACCATATTCATAATGGACCCCAGGGTATGTCACAGTTAAGAATTTGAATCGTAAAATTAGACAGACCTGGACAGCTGTGTGATTTCATACAAATTACTTAGCCTTTCAGATTCTTCAGCCATGTCATGGGGATTACAAACCCTACTTCGGGAGATTGGTTTGTGGGTCAATTAAGATAACGCATACAAAACACTTAACCCAGTAAGAACTCCAAAAAGATGGATATGTTTGTTATCACTTGGAAGATAAATCATGGAACATGTAGCATTCTAAAATACATTAAGGACACCTGTTTGAGAGGGAAGGTTTTTTTTTTTATTGACTCAATTGAATGTCCAGCCCATAATCACCGGTG
Organism: Neogale vison; assembly: GCF_020171115.1. Lineage (NCBI taxonomy): Eukaryota > Metazoa > Chordata > Mammalia > Carnivora > Mustelidae > Neogale > Neogale vison. Next base: position 72,747,520 of record NC_058093.1, read on the forward strand.
AGTGCGACCATGCCCTCCTCTGGAACTGCAAAAAAATGGGGCATTAAACACACATGCAAGAAATAAGATGACAGATCCCAAGATCCTAACTATACCAACGAAAGGAGAAATTTCACATTACTTATAAATAATCAGCCACAAGTCTCAGTACTTGTGACATTGCTTGGTCTAGCTTTCTTTGCTATCAAGCAAAATCAGAATGTAGGAATATTAAAAAAAAAAAAGGGGGGGGGTGCCTGGGTGGCTCTGTTGAACTGCTGCCTTAGGCTCAGGTCATGATCCTGAAGTTCTGGGATCAAGTCCAGCAGCGGGCACCCTGCTGGGCAGGGAGTTTGCTTCTCCCTCTGACCTCTCCCCCGTTATGTTCTCTCTCTCTCAAATAAATAAAATCTTTTAAAAAAATTAAAATTAAAAAAGGAAAGACTTTTTTTAGACTTTAAGAGAGTAGTCTGGTTCAGGCCTCTGCATTCAGGAAGAGCCTCAAATGAATTTTTGAGCATTTTTTCCAATCTAACCAAGAAGACACACTGATAGAGTTGGAAAAAAAACCCACATCAGACAAATTTCAAGCTGGGTCCCTATACTGGAGACTGGAGCACACTGTGAAGAAATCTTATTCGCACATCCCTTCAGTATCTTTGGAAAACACAATTGCCTTGTCTGAAATACCTCATGTTAAAGGCATTAAATTTGTTAATTTTGTTAATTGAAAATAATGTTCTATAACCCTGCTTAGATTCTTCTTCAATTTTTAATACTCAGATCCTCTAAAAATAGAAGGAACCTGGGCCACCATCTTGCCATATAAGGGATCATGCCCTTATCGTGCCTTATCATGCCCAGGCACGTGGTCAATGCCTGATTTTGATCAACAGAAGGAAACTACCTCCTTCTCATATTAAAAGGATTTATTTTACTCTCATCCCATTCAAGAAGAGAAGCCATAAGCAGAAATATATCGATTAAAAGCCAGTTTTTAATTGTGTTCAATGGAAGAATTCCTTGGGAGTTGCATAGGGCTGCCTCACTGATGTACACCAAGAGGAATTCAGATTTTATATTATTTGTTCTAAACCAGAACATTTTACTTATTATTCATAATACATGTTGAAAGCAGACACCAAAATGGCTCATTTGGAGCCTTTTTGTGCTCGCCTGCTAATGCACATTAATGCCAGTACACATTCTGTATTACAGATCCATAAAATGCATTTGCATAATATTGAAATTATAATCCCAAATGTGTAGTAAAAACCTTTATGAAAAATTGTTACTGCTCAGCTACTATACAGCGGCTAATTTTTAATCTTCAGCCTCTCAGCTGCGAGTAAAGATAGGGTCTTCTTTAAATAAAAATCTCAGGAGTAGGAGCCTGGAACTGAACTCTCCTCTCTTTTTAAGTAGGGTATTTTTAGTTAGGGGAATATAATATCTAATGGCTAAACATTTGCCTTCGTGGTGATTCTGGCCTTTTGTGAGCTGATGTCTTAACTTTGTAAATTAAGTTGAAAAATATCTCTAATTTACCTGCCTTATATCAGTAATGGGAAGAAAGGCCCGTCCTTCCTAGTCAGTGAAGAGCCTTCTGGAATAGAATCCAAATGTCTGGGATGGCAAATATTTTAGCAGAGAGTACCACTGGCCACTGTTTCTTGGAGGCCATCTCTGTGTTCGGTAGTGTGATAGAGTCTTGATTAAATTAAAACAAAACCTCATAATAATTCAATGACATAGACACACATTCCTCATCATGAGATAGTCTAGAGAGTGTAGGCACTTGCCAGGGTCTCTCAGAGGGAGACCCACGTCTGATAGGTCCCGTGTCTCAACTGCTACCTCCAACAACAGTATTAAATACAGATGTTTGATACTTCAAGTGACGCCACAACTATGCTTTTAAATAATTTCCAGAGAGTTCTAGATGAGACTTTCCTAGATTAACGTCACTGAGCTGCCTCATCACCTAGGCTATAGTGAGGGGAACCCTCCCTAATGGTTGGCTGAACACTCAACTTGTGCCCAGTGGGGCCAGGGAATGGCCTTGCCTTTCCTCTGTGGAGCTTGGTCATCTTTTGGCCTTAGCCCCTCTTATTGTTTCACGTAATCCTCAGCAGAAGTTCATTCTCTGTGCAACCCCAGGCAGTTCCACACAATTCACATTTATGTCATGACCAAACTGGGAAACAAGGATGCGTTCTCCAATACTCCTTCACCAGGCTGTATCTCCTTCTCTCTCTCTCTCTCTCTCTCTCTCAATTTACAGCTAGAGGAAGGAGAAGAGGAAACCGGCGTCAAACCGGCCCAGACCCAACCTAGACTAGTGGCTCCTTGACAAGGACCAAGAGAGAACCAGACATAAGACTGAATCAATCCCCTACTTTATTTGGGGAATTGTGGTCTGGACAAAAAAAGTTTTCTTATTTCCCTAGTCACTTACACTATTTAATTTTAATCGGTATTACATGCAAATTCAAAAGGTCTAATCATTCACTGGTTACTTTTTATGCAATGGGAAGCATAATTTCTACCTGTTAAAACAAGCAGTAGCATATTATACATGATCTTCTGCACCTTTTTTTTCATTCTTTAGTATCTTAGAAATCCCTTTTTACAGGGACATATACAGCTGCCTCTTTCTTATAATAGCTATGTGCCTTAACTCATTTAATCAGTCTTGTTTTGATGGATATTTAAGTTGTTTCCAATTATTTGCTATTACAAACATTGCTGCAGTAAGTCAGTAATTCATACTTCATTTCGAAACGTGTAAATAGATGTGTAAGATCAAGTCCCGGAAATGTAATCACAGGGACACTGGGAATGCATCCTTTTAATTTTGGTAGATTTTGAAACATTGTCCACCATAGGAAGTGGCCCAATTTACACTCTCCCCTACCCCAGCCCCTCACCAGCAAGGCAGGAGTGCGTCTTGGCTTAACCTTTTCAGTCAGTGGTTTCTGGGAGGTGGGGGCTGGGACTTGAGAGAAGATGGAGTCAGAGGTGGGCAGGACAGAGGCCTGGCTATGTGGAGGGCAGCTGGTCTACCAGCTTGTTTCCCAGGCATCTGACAGAATGAGGAAGACTGGGAAACTCTTATTCATTTCAAACTACTCCTAAATAAACTCAAACATATGGGTCTTCTGTCTGCTGTGAAAAGTCTCCAGGAGGTAAATTCCACAGCCTTTTTGGGTAAACTATTTGGACTTCTCACAACTCTTCTGAAAGTCAGGACATTTTTCCTTATGTCTAATATAAATCTTTCTCACATACATCCACTTGTGAAAAACGTGTGCTAACATTACCCCAAAGGCATGAAAGTTCAGCTGGTTAGACAACACGATGGTCTAATTTCACGGCTAAAGTATGTATTCTCCTTTAAAAACAAAACAAAACACACACAAACACACACACACACACACACACACACACATCCCCTAAATCACTTGAGAAACTTTTAATGCAAATGCAAGGGATAGCATGAATGTTTTTATCTTACCCTGCATTTAACTTACTGTGTGGGATCGTGTACTCGAAAATTTTGCCACGCTCTCCTCTTTTATCCTCCTCGTGTATAATAATCCCAGAGTTTCGATACTCTCTCGTTAGATGCTGATTAACATATAGCTTTCCTAACAACGCTTCCAAAATCACTTCTGCTAAACAAGAAACTGTCGCTGTGACAAAGAGGCTCGCAGGTTATTTCCGAGTGTATCTTTCTTCTTCTGTCTAGATACAATAACTATTTTAGGAACATTTGGCATCCAAAAAATCTCAGCATTGTGCAAATTAAAACATCTGCTTATACTTTGACACCCTCATTCTTCAAAGGTTAGTTGGATTTGCGGTTGCTTTGTTCAACAAGACTGCTCTTAGAGCCCAAGGATGCACATTTAATTATTGGAAAGATATGTTTGACAGAGCTGTGGGGGAAAAAAATTACCCTTCATATTCAGACCAGCATTAACATTTTTATAGAAGGAGATTGCCTGAGAGTCAAAGAAGAGGGAAACTCCAGGAAAATAAATATGAATCTATTTGGTCACTGGTCCTCTTTTACTGATTTATAAGACACCAACCAACGACTCTTTGCTCTGTTGCCTAGAACTCATCACTTTGCTCTCACACTGGCATTTCTGATTTCTTCGGAGGCTAAAGACAGCAAAGTAAACTCTGCTTCCAACAATAAATAACAGAGGGAGTTATTCTTTTCATTCAAGCAGGCTTTAGATCACAGCAGACAGCTACAGCCAGGTGCATTTAACTACATCTGTCATTGCCACGAATGCAAAACATGTAAAGAATCTGCCGCACACGGGTCTCCAGGCAGCCAATCCACCCCCATCGGTATTCGTCCAGTCCCAACCGTGGCGGAGCTATTGTCAACCAACACCAGAAGGAAGGGCTGAGGCGCCCATAGGCATGGCACCATCTCCTGATTGGTTTGTTTGTTTACACAGGTGACTGGTGCCAGGTAGCAGCCTGTACCCTGGAAGTCTTTCCGTATCTCAGGCCAAAGACTGGTAATCTCCCCGGGAAACACCGAGATAACACATGTCAGGAGGCGGCAGTGGCTGGTAAGCCAACTCATCACTCACCTCGTCCCACCGCCCCTTCTGGCCCCCTCCCGTTGCAGCCTTCCATGCCATTCCAGAAGCCACAGACCTTCGGTGGACCTGGAGGGAAGGGAGAAGGAATGGGGAATGCAGAACACATGCAGCAAGAGGGATCTGGTGAGGCAGAACCCAGCAGGTGAACAATGACTCATTTAGAAACGTGCAGCTGGGGTGTGTTATTTGCATACCAGGGACCCTTTGTTAAAGTGGCTTCGTGCAGTGTGGGCGCAGCAGCAGGGGTGGGGGGGAACACATGAATCCCCCTACAGAGCAGAGCCACTTCCCATCTAATTTGGGCACAAGTTGAGAGAAGGCGCTCTCATCGGGAACCTGCTGCAGAGAAGCTGCGAGGTTCTGAGATTTATTTTCCTTCTGCCGAGTATATTATTTCCAAACTTGCCTTTTCTAGATCTTGCAAACTCCCTGGAAAAATGACTTAACAATGTAATGAAAACAACAGTGAAACAAAAGCCGCTGTTGATGAGGGACAGCGGTAAGGCTGGGTTTGAAATGAGTGACGAACCTCGTAATGAGGTGTGCAGCTTTGTGTATGAAGCGATTTCTCTGCGGTACTTTTCCAGATGTGATGGAATACATTTATTTTGGTGCTCATCTGAACTGAAATAATACAAATGAGATACTAAAAAGATATCATTACGTGCAGAAGTAGGCGAAGAATTTAGAATCCCAGTTCTACAAGTTAACAGCTGTGCGCCCAGCAATTTCCAAACAGCCTTGAGTTTGCAGGTTGCCCAGGAACCTCTGTCAAGCTCGTATGGACCAGCGGTGATCTACGTGTGAATCCTGCATGTTGATAGCTCAAGTCTACTTTATTTCGAGCAAAAATAAATAGCTGGTAGTAAGAAGTCTGTCTGCACCGAGAGCCTGTGCTACCACTGAATGCAGCCGCTGTGGTGGTGCAATAAAACGGGATGAGTTTTCAACTAGCAGATGGTACCCTGTACAGTGCCTGAAATAAAATGGAGAATTAGGGTGCCCTAAGGTGTGCACAGGAAAGGCAATTACATGAAATAAATGGGCCTCAGGCCTACAGGATGCTCAAGTATGCTACACAGGAGACAAATAGTACATCTGGTGAACAGATTTTATCACACACTGGAAAGCCATAAAGCACACCGTTGAATATCCGATCCCCATCTCACAATGACATTTTACCTGTGTTGGTATTCCGTGCTGTTTATTTTAAAAGGTGCTGTAATCTCAATGATGTGTTTTAAAAGCCTCCTTAACACGGTTTTCTACTATGTACGATTTTGGGGAGGGGGACAGACACAAACCACGCAATGAGAATTTTGTGGACAAATAGCCGCTCTGGTGGGACTAGATGAGGTTTTGATTTCATTTACCCCATCGCTGATGTGACTTTGGTAATAGGATTATACTTGTCAGCACTCCCTGTTTGGGAAAATGCCAACATATTTTTAATACTAGTTCCCACATCTCCATTTCATTGTCTGTAACCTTGCTAGAGTTTCCCTCCCTGCCCCCCACCCACCCTTTTTCTTAATGTTCAAAGAAAAAGCGATCAGAGGTGGTGAGGGTTTGCAAGGAGAATTTGTTGGCATGGAGCCCCTTCTCCTTTCTTCCTCCACAAACGCAAAATGCTTTCTGTTTGAATATTGTGTGTTCCTTTTCTATTGTTAAAAAAAAAAAAAAAAGACTGAGGAGCATGTAACATTCATTATTGTCTTAAGAGTTGCTGTAATAAAATCCTCTCAGTACTTAAAGATAGTTTTAGTGTCCCTCCTAGGAGTCATTCTGGCTTTCATAATTGGGTAATTGCATCCCCTCCCCCACCAATAAATATTTTCACCCAATTAAGTTTAAAACTATAATCAATTTTAAAGAATTATAGTCTAAAAATTCATACCCTAGAACCAGTACTAAGTATGAATATTTATCTTAAGCCACAGAGCAGTGCAGCCTGTTTATGGGGTCTCTAGCTTCTGCACCGTGTCCGAGGGTCAAGAGCTGCCATCCGCCGTGTGGCCTCCCCCGGGGTGGCCTGGAGATGCAGCGGCAGCTGCAGGGACCTGGGGCATGGTTTTCAGACACAAGATCCTTTGCTTCCACCTTCTAGTCCTTTGTTTCCAGACAGCATTCTTCGACCACTCACTCCCTCATCCACTCAGCCATTCTCACTCATTCCCTGGTTCATTCATTTGTCCATTCCTCTGAGCACGGGGCGGGGCCCACCAGGGACCAGGTGGCTGCCTGTACAGAGCCTACATTCCTCTTCCTCCTCTTCGCTCCACACAGCCGTGTGTCGACATCAGGGTCGCAGGGCTAGCTTGCACGTAAGCCCCCTGTAGCACAAGAGCATAGGCTCTCAATGGTAAAGGGCAAGTCGGTGACACAGGCCCCTGATTGCATCGTTCAGATGTAGAGTAAATGCACACAAGTTCACAGTCGAAGAGTCAGATTCCAAGCTCAACCCTCTAGAGACACACAAACCTCTGTTCCTTCCTTAACAGAATAGGAATACAATCAAGCTAGTAATGCCCAGGGCCCTGGAACCAGCAGCCCAGATGAACGGGTCCCATTTGCACGGTGAAAGCTGAAGTTGGGCAGAAAGGGAGAGAGCAGGAGAGACTCAGGACAACCAGAGCAGGAGTGAGAAGCCAGGAATGATTACTAGGGCAAGAAAGAGAATCAAAAGGAGAAGCTCAGTTGGCCCAGCCCAAGTGAGGAGAGGAAGGACCCAGAGCTCTGGGAAAAAGCTAATCCTGAGGGCCTCATCAGGGAGATCCACCTCACGGCTCCCGTCTACCTTCTTTCCTCATACTGGCTGTGTCCTTCCATCCACTCCAATCTCAAATGCCCAGACGTGCTCTTTCCTGGTCATGTCTTCTGCCTCTACCATCAAAGCTTAACTACCTCTACCCCATCGCCATCTAAGCGCATGGTGCTGTGCTTCAGAATTGGGCTTCGGATGAGAGGTCATGAGAGAATAATTCCTTGAAAACACAAGGGCAGTGGTGCTCAGTCCCCAGGTGATAGCATTTAAGGTACCAAATCCTATTAAGGTCGACCACGCCGCTGATAATACCAAGGTGGGGGCGGGGAGCTCTATACAGGGGCGCCTGGCTGTCTCAGTCATTACGCTTCTGCCTTTGGCTGGGGTCATGATCCCAGGGTCCTGGGAGCCCGAGTCGGGCTCCCTGCTCAGCAAGAGGCCTGCTTCTCCCTGTCTCACTCCCCTTGCTTGTGTTCTCTCTCTCGCTGTGTCAAATAAATAGATGGAATCTTAAAAAAAAAACTAAATAAATAAAGCTCTATATAAATGTCAAGAATTTCTGAAAACATCGAAAGGGAAGTTGTTTTAAAAATCCAAGATTGAGGGACGCCTGGGTGGCTCAGTTGGTTAAGCAGCTGCCTTCGGCTCAGGTTATGATCCCAGTGTCCTGGGATCGAGTCCCACATCGGGCTCCTTGCTCGGCAGGGAGCCTGCTTCTCCCTCTGCCTCTGCCTGCCTCTCTGTCTGCCTGTGCTCGCTCGCTCTCCCTCTCTCTCTGACAAATAAATAAATAAAATCTTTAAAAAAATATATTAAAAAAAAAAAATCCAAGATTGAGACCTGAAAAAAAATCAGAATCTTGTCACCTTTGCTCTTCACGTACCTTTCTGATAGTTTGGGGGCGTTGGTGGTGGCAACTCAGGTTTACAGAGAGAAAAGATCCTGAATTTTGAAGTTTAACAGCTGAGCTGGAACTAAAACCAATCTGGTATGTGGCTCATGATTTCCTATGCAGAGCTGATGGAGATAATGGCAATAATACTTCGTGTCATTTTCACTCTCATATATTTCAGTTGATTTCAAAGATTTCATTTGGGGAAATAAAAGTAGTGTGTTTAAAAAAAACAGTCTAAAAAAAGGCAGGGAAAGATGACAGGGAAGAATTTGCGGGGAATCTCATTTGTATCTGGATTCAATTTTTACTATATGCAGATTTTTCATCAGTTCTTGATAAGCAGCACCACTAAACTGCAGGCAAGGCTGGAGGGTGACGTGGACGGTTGTACGTTTCTAGGAAGCTAGGAGGGAAGTGTGTGCCGGCAGGGGGTCTTGTTATGAAGTGTGTATGTTTTCAATGCTGTTTCTCCAAGGGCGGCTTGGGCCATGGGGAGTGCTTGCTGCCAGATGCCTGATGTGTCACCTGCTCCAAGGTGAGGCTTGGCTGAAGAAGGGACCAGTCCATGGGGCACCTGGGTGTCTCAGTCAGTTAAGTATCAGACTCTTGATTTCTGCTCAGGTCTTGAATTCAGGGTCATGATATCGAGCCTCACCTTGGGCTCCACACTAAGTGTGGGGTCTGCTTGAGATTCTCTCTTTTCCTCTCCCTCTGTCCCTCCACCCCTGCTCAGCCTCATTCTTTCACTGTCTTAAAAAAATAAAATAAAATAAAAAAGAAGGGCTCTGTCCAGAATTAGCCAAGGTTGCAGGGAGCTACCCCTGTCTCCCAACCAGATGGAAGTAGCCTGAACATGTGTGGAGAAAGGTCATTTCTATGGTAGCTGTCATTAGGCACCCTACCAGGGAGGCTGTCTGGGACGTAGTGGACTGAAGGCAAGATGTCACCGTCTCTGTCCTACCCTGCTGCCTCTGCAGTCGGTTCCCAGAGCATGGCCCCCCAACACGGTTGCCCCGGCTTCCCAGAGCACAGCCCCCCAACATGCCGGCTACCGCACGTGTGGACAGGCGGAATTCCCACTGCTGTTGTTCTCTGGCTGTGGAACCCCAGCAAGTTATTTCCCTCCTTTAAACCTCAGTTCTCTGCTCTATGAAGTGGGCATGAAGTAGTAGTACTTTCATCACGAGACTGTGATGAGAACAAATGAAGTAATCCAAAGAACTTGCAAAGTACAATGGCTGGCTCCCAGGAATAGCTCAACAATTTTTAGCTCTTCTTCCCAAGAATAACTCTGTAGGCAAGGTTAAGTGAATTTGAGGTGCGAAGAGGAAAGGGGAAGGAGGATTTTGCTAGGTCACTACAGAAAAGCATCAGAAGGCGTGTAGGAGGAAAAAGACACAGAGGCTGGCACAGTGGGCGTGGAGGAGAGGCGGAAAGTCCTAGAATCAGATCAAATTAGAAACAGAATTGGCTTGGTCCCGCTCTCCACGAGATGTTGCAGGAGTCTCCATCATTGAGCCTCAGCTCAAGAACAGAAATCCTTTGGGATAATCAGAGGCGAATAGTGAGTATGGGGGAGTCACATGGACGCCATTCTAGAAGGTGGCTCTGTGACAATAAGTAACAAAACCATGTGGCAACTTACCCAGTAGTTGATGGATACACTGAGAGGTCAGTCTCAGCTATAGACAGGGAAAGTGTGGAAATGGGTAAAAGAGGGTAAAGGTTGGCTATTAGGAAGGAAGCCAAAGCAAGGACAACCCTAGGCTGTCATCACAAGGATGTTACCAAGGCTGTCTGAAGACCCTTAGAGACCAGAGGATCTGCAGTGTCCTGACATGTGCCTGAAGGGGTACAGATGAAAAGGTGTTGTGCTCACAGGAAATCAGTGACACTGAGACACAGAAAGGATCTCTTCAGAAGGGTCTGAGTGAATATAAATGGCTTCGGGTGCTGGCATTCAATTTTTTTTAAGGGGGAAGAAAAAAATGCAAGTTAATTTGCTGGGAAAATAAGAAAGAGGAAAAATGAGATGAAAATGAAATAAGACTTGTATTGACTTCGAGATAATTCCAAAATGACCCGAAGACAAAGAGGATTGAGAAAACAGCTGGTATGTCCGAATGTACCAGCAGGAATGTTGGGCGGAGCAGAAGTGAAACCGGGCTACAGAAGTACTTCAATGCCAATCCTATTACCTCAACAGATCTGAGATTTCTAAGGCTTTGAGATCAGCAGGGACCTTGCTGCATATGGTTGATTTTACAGTGCTGGATAGGAGAATGATAAGAAAGAGCATTTCTTTAGGCTATAGACAGAAGGGAAATAGGAAGACATAAGCCAGCAGGACATGAGATCAACCTCCATAAATAAAAACCCTATACATGCATATGATATTTTTATAATATCTTGCAAAAGACTTCTGTTTTCTCACCAGCCTTCCTCTCACCTTACTGTCCTCAACTCTGAGTTCTATTTCGATGACTCCATTAACTCTCCTATTTCAAACATCAAAAAAATGCCAAGTCTACTGACCTGTGTGCATAGACTGATTTAGTCAGTGCATGTTTGCTGAGCATATCTACCTATGGGGGCCTGTGCTAGATATTGGGTGATATGAACTCTGCCTTCACCGAGCTTATAATTATGGGGCAAAGCAGATGTACACAGATGAATCCACAGAACAAGACAAGACATCATTTTGAGTTTACAAAAATAGTGCTTTGAGGACATGGCAAATGAGGCAGGAGCTATGTATTTTCATTAGGTGGACTGGGGGGGGCGGCTTCGTGGGAGACTGGGATTTCAAATAGTGGGAGCAGAGATGTGACACAATATTCTAGGCAGAGGGATAGGAATGAGCCAAGATGTTCTCAGGGAATGGTAGGAAGTGGGGCAATCAGGAGAGCAGGAGCCCCTTTCAGTTGTGGAAGATCCTGTTTGCCGTATGATTAGTTCTGCGCATTACAAAGCAATGCCTTCTGCAGTGTGGACAAACAGAAAGCAAGAGTCCAAGGAGAGGTGCTGATGGCCTGAACTAAGGTTATCACAGAAGCAATGGAGAGTGGGGGCTGGGCCAGAGAGACACCACGGAGGTAAAAGGAACAAGACCAAATGCCTTGTTGGGTTGGAGGAGTGAGGGAGAGGTTGGAACCCAAGATTCTTTTCAGAGTTCTCATTCTCTTTAATCTTCACTCCCGCATGACATTGCTTACTACTCCCGGCTTCTTGAAGGTTTCTTCTGAATCTTTTAATGAGGCGGCACTGCCCTGCTTCTCCTTTTGGTCATGAGCAGAAACTTAATAAATGACCTTTGGTAAGAAATTCAACTCTTCATTCCAACACTCATCTCTCTAAAAGATTAAGTGATTTATGTGGCTCAGGTCAAGTTGGAGTTAAGTGGTAGGTCTGAGACTCTGAGGCTTATCTACCAAGCTGACTTCCATCCCCCAAGGAGAAGAAAAGGGAAAGATATTTGGTTGCAGGTGTGTACAGATGTGAGCCTCGAGAGTTGAAATGTCTCTAACACTCTTTTGGCTGGGAATAATGCTTCATACCAGCAGGCAAAAATAGTTTACAGTTCATTCTTAAGATAGTGAGTTTTAAGTAGAGATATGATTTGGAATGGTTGACATATAAATCTTCCCAGGCTTCAACATGAACCAAGAGTTTGATCCAACAGACGGCAATGAGTCTTTAAGAGCCATAATGGCCCATCATGTCAAAGGGTATTTATGGATTTACGGAGTCTTCAGAAAACTGGATCTTGTACAAGCATGATAAAAGCCCACTGAATTTTTTGCACAAATAAATAAGTGCTTAGCTAGCTGTGTTTCTTAAATTAAATGACGCAGCCATTGTTCACTTATTGTAAAATACTCAAGAGTCCCAGTCCACATTTTGCAGCAATGTGCTGCAGCATTTCTGTTGGAAGGAGAAAGCATTTTGGGGCTGTAGGAAATCACTAACTTCCATTTTTGTTCTGCACACTGGCAACTTCAGAAGAAAAATGCTGCTGAGTACAGGCTTTTATGACAAGCATTTCTCGGGTTGTATCTCTGGTGACATACAGGGGTGAGGAGGTGAAGTAGTCCTGTATTTAAGAAAGCTGATTTGGGACGCAGGTTAATAATCTGGGGAGCCAATCATTTTGCTAGACTCTCAATTGATCAGACTTACAAACCAATGATTTTCTATATGGAAGACTTGCCTGGAGGACCAGCGGGTTCTCTCAATTCCAGCAAGTCTTTAAGGAACACTTTCACGCTCATGAGTTCTCTGACGAGGAGAAAAATAGGTAGCTACTCCCTGTATGTTCATGAAATGCTCAGCATCCGATGTTTGAAACAAAATATTTTTGTAAGTAAATTGTGGTAAATAAGTCTTTTTGACAAAAAGCTGGTACTAGAACAGTCAATGCTGACAGAGGATGTGCACGTTCCCCAGAGTCTTTGACTTGTGCAGAAGCCAACATGCTTTGGGCTCAATGGAAAATCAGAGACCAGAGGCTTTCTGATTTGTGTCAGGCAGGTAAATCTGAGAATACCAGGGATCATTTCTTAAAAAAAAACAAAAAACAAAAAACAGTTTTCCCAGTCTTTACTTTTTGTGAGATCAGTATTGAGGAAGGGCTAGATAGAATGCTTCTTTCTTGGTTTTGAGAATTAAAATGGGAACGTGTCAGATACTGGTGGCCCCGTCAGGAGCAAAGTCAAAGGGCCTGAGGCAGGCTGTCGCATGATCTCCGTGGATCTAGTCCTCCAAGAAAATCTAAATCCCCAAGAGAGAGAGGCAGAGTTCTCCAGCTTGCTGCTGTGGGGACTAGGAGATTAAGAACAATGGTGCAAGACAGGGAGGTGTTGTACATTCTATCTGTGCAAAAGTGACCTTGCTTGCCTTTAAGGAAAGTCCTCTGGAATTTGAAGGACTCATTGCCTTACTTGTCAAGGAAAAATTCAGTTTTTCTTAAAGAAATCTGAAGATGAGTTGCCTCAACTTCTATTTACAAGTGAGTGACTATTACTACTATTATTACTATCACTACAAGTGACTATTCAGAAAACATGAAAAAGCTGTATGTAACAGAAACTTTCCTAAGAATCACACAGACTTCCAAACAGATAATACAAGTGTGTACTTAAAGGACAGTAGAAGGCTGGTACTTTATGGGCACCCAGGCAAGGAGATGAATATTTATTTCCAAAGGGAAAATGGAATTGATTGAAAAAGGGAAGTCCCCAGTCCTCTCTAGCGATGCTTCAGGAGGATTCCAGACTCAACTTTGGGGATCGAACAAGTTTTCAGGCATATGAAACCACACACATCTCCTTAATTGTGAAAACACTTAATCTCCAGCAAAGAAGGGAAACACATGTGTGTCTTCCTTTCATCTCTCTCCACTGCAGCCCACTGGGTGGTGAATGCTCAGAGCGAGTGGTGATAAGCCCGCCTTGAGTTTTCCAGCCTCTTCCCAGTAATGTCCTCTAGTGTGGGACCACCAACTCCTCCTGGATTTGGGGCTCAAGGGATTGGCAATAGTATGCCTAAGGCCTAAGGGGTTTAGCTGTTAGTTTTGGCCATTAGACTTACTTGGGTAAACACTGGGCCCTAGCAAAGACCATAAGACAGAGAGGACATAATTGGAGTTGTGCTCTAGAAAGATCATTCTGCCAGCAGTGTGGAAGAATGAACTTGAGCAGGAAAAGGATAATGGCAGAGAACATGGTGTTAGCTTTTCACAAAGTTCAAGTGAGGGATGATGAAAATGGAAAAGACAGAGATTACACATCCCACCCATGACCACAGTTATTGGTACCGAGCAACCATGGGACTTACCCACTTCCACATGACCCCTGACCATGACATGCCTGCCTCAGCATCCTCCGTGTCTATGCCTGGCTTCTCCCATGAGATCCTCCACACCTTCCTCAGACATGAGTCTACATGTCATAAGCATGTCGGCATCTAACAGGTTTTAATGTGCATTCCTTATCATAAAAGACCTGCAGTGAATTTGTGGTTTGGGCACAGGGCCATTTCCTCATCCTGCTCATAACTAACCCCAGCAAAGTCTCCTTTACCTCTGTCACATTTAACTTCTGATAACAGAGACAGGTGGAACAGGGATATGTACACAGCCCAGCAAATAGCTTTTCTCTTTCAGGTTGAGTAACGACAGGAGAGGACTCTGCAGGGCCAACATCAGCGTCATCACAAATAACAATAATAATGACATGTAATAAAAAAATTACTATTACAGCTTTGTACTTTGTACTGAGCACTTGCTTTTTGCTTTGTACTAGATTTTGGGCTTTCATACACACACACACACACACACACACAGAGTCATTTAACTCTCATAACAACCCCATCAAGTGAGTACCATTAATCTTTCCATTAAACAAAAAGAAAAAAAGGCTTAAAGAGGGATTAAGAAACCTTAAATACATGTTAAACTTATATACTGTTATATGTTAATTATATCTCAGTAACCCTGGGGGAGGGGAACCACACAATCTACAACAGCCACACACAAAAAAGAAACTTTCTTAAGGTTACACAGGTAGTAAGTGGCAGAACAGGGTTTCAAATACAGGTCTGTCTTACTCCTGAGCCCCTGTCTTACTGAGTAACCTCGTGCCACAAAGAACATTCACGTCTCATCGTTTCCTGCCAGTCTATTCCTGGGCGATCCCCTAGTATGAAGTCAAATTAAACCAAACTGCAGGCATCTCTTCCAGTCTAATTCAATACAGAAAGAAGAATCCATCCCAAGTCACGGGAGACCCTTTTAGATTTAACCCAGCACCTGAGTTCTGGGTCTTGGCAAAAGGGGATTTATCAAAGGATCCAAACCAGATGAAGCCTTCAGACCCACTACGGCGTGGGCCCAATTCAGGTCCTGTGAGAAAGGACCAGAATGTATCCAGCACCCACCAGGTCCTCCCTTCCAGAATTGGTGACTGGGTGCATCCCAGTCATTGTGCAGGGACTTCCTGGCGTCAACAGGTTCCTGTCTCCAACTCATGAGACATATGAGCCAATGGACAGTCTTGGCTCAGTGAGATATTACACCTTGCCGCTAGTTATACGTGAACTCCAAGAGCTCTGGGCAGCCGTTTCGGCCAAGAGAAGTGAGTCTCTCAGTCAGGACTCTGAGAGTAAGTCTTCACCGGCCACAGTGCATTGTCAGCTGAAAAAAAAATCACTCTTTCCCAAATGCAGAAACTACTGCTCATCATCAATTAAGAGCATGTTACAAAGAACCTCTAAAAAGTCTGATGGCATAGAGAAAGTAAACAAAAGATTAATATCCAACATTTATATGCAAGCAATACATCATTAATGATCATTATAGAGAACTTGCTTAGTTCAAATGAGGTTCCAGAAGACTGGAAGCATCCCACTGTAACACCATATTTATAATAGCCACCCTGGGGAATGGCAGGCGCATCAACTTGACATAGCTAATATGCAAGGTAATGGAAATAAGTAGAGGTGAAACAGAGCCACACGGACACTGAATTATCTTGGGAGCCAGACTCCATGCAAATATTTAGAGACGACCTGTCTCTTATTAGTGGAGTGGAGAGGACATTCCTTGGACACCTTAGGTCACATTTTAACTTACCATTCGACACTGGCACATTGTGTTGCCACAGCAATTGGTGAACTGACAGAGGACAAGCTGCTTCTGCAGAAAACTTGGGAAGGAGTTTGTGCACCAGGCTGGGGAAGCGACATAACACTGCAGAAGAAGGGGGTCTGGGTTTGAGTCCTGGTCCCCAGAAACTCAGTGGGTCACCTTCTCTTTTATTAGTTTCCTCAACTCAGAAATGTGGGTAATGTCGCCAAACCACGCGTCTTATGCTTCATGTAAAGCAAAATATCAGCACCTTTTTCAAAGTGCCTGGTAGGGTCTAAGACAGGAGAAGGAAATGCAATGCTCCATGGGCCAAGTGGCCTTGCTGGGAGCCCAGAAGGACACAGTGGGGATTTTGCTAACTGGCCAGACATGCCCTCTAAAAAGGGTCCTTCAGCTCAGCCCATGCTGCCTTTAAGAAATACATGCCTCACACCCTGGGTCCTTTCATGGTAAAGCAAAATTGGAAGTAGTTTTTGTTTGTTTGTTTGTTTGTTTGGTATGTGTGCAAAATCTCTCACTTGTAAAATGCAGAGCTAAAAAGTTTCTGCAACTCTGTTCACGACTGCAACCTGCTTGTGGCCTGTTAGTTTGCAACCTCTCCCTAATGGGTCATATGTTGTGAGAGCAACTAGGAGTTTTATTAGTTGGTAATAATGATTGCTAACATTTATAGAATACTTACTATGTACCAGGTACTTCCAAAAGTTATATGAAGCAGTCCCAAGAAGCCCATGAGACAGGTAATTTCATAATCCCAATTTGACACATGTGGAAACGGGGGGAGATTATCACTTGCTAGAGTTAACTGGATTTTATGGAAGCCTGTCTTTTTTTTAAATTCAGCAGAGGGTGTGATATAGGGACCCCTTCCCCACCCCCAGCTCTCAAATTTTCTTAACAAAACCCTTTCCAATGACCGTTCTAAGGAAATGTTTTCTCAAAGCATGATTAACTGTAGATATTGCCCATAAAGAAGTACAGAGAATTTGTCCACATTTCATCTCACAAAATTATCCTAATTATTAGATTATCCCAACCCATGGAGTTAGTAAACCAAGTAAAACTAACAATTCATTTTTATTTAGCCGGGCAAAGCAGGGAGCAGCCGAGGAAGGCAATGTCTTTGCCAGACTCAGATATCAGAGCTTGACACGAAGTGGAAGAGGTAAGCTGCATGTCATCCGTCCTGTGTCCACTTCAAATACAAGATCACTGAGGCAAGAGGTGGTACCATGTTTCACCTTCTTATTAGTGTGAATGAAAGACTCCACCAGAGGTCTCCTGTCTTGGAAAGTCACATCTAGAAGTGGTCTTTAAATTCAAGAAAGGTATTTCCAGAAAGATCTAGAGAGAGAGGCTACCTACTGGAGAGAAGGCATCTATTTCTACATGATCGGTCACGACCAGGTGATTATCTGAACGGTGAATGAAATATGACTTTACTGTCCCTGTCTCCTCCCTGGGTCAACCTCTGTCAATGCCTCTGCTTATCCACCAGACTGCCAGACAGAAAACAAAAAATATTTGAAACTCAGTTTTGCTCCCTGTGGGACAATTAGCAGAAAATAACCACTTGTGATTATTGAAAAAGAGCTAACAATACAAGAAATGCCTGATAACCTCAAATCCTGAAGCACGCAAGACCTAATTGTTTCTCAGTCTGAGCTTCTGTTCCTATCCCTCGGCGCATCCCCATCTCCCCACACTAGTGTTTCCTTGGCCTGGCCATTTCCAACATTCTCCTGCAGTATGGAGACAGAAGGCTCCCAGGCGATAGAAGGCGGTTAAAAATACCAGAAGGAGCTGGCAACTGAAGGTCATAGAGATGGGAAGTAAGAAATGGAATCTTACCAAGGGTCAGTGTGGCACTTGGAAGTTTCCTGTGCACACGAGTGACGTACTTGGGCAGAGGAGGAAACAAAGTGGCAGCCCAGACCCAGAGGAGCCTCCGTTCCCTCCCTGTCCATGGGGCTTGGGGCCCACGTCCCTTCTCTTCCCGTCACAGGCTGAGTGCTTCCCCAAGGAACCGGGGAATTCGAACAGGATATGTGTAACCCCCAGGGGAATCTGAAACAAAAGCAAAGCAAGAAAAGAAACTTCCCTTCATGTGCCCTTCACCAAAAGGGCATTCATTCTGAGAAGCAGGGAGTTTTCTGAAAATGGCGCTTCCTTGGCCTGTGAGAGGGAACCAGCCAGTCAATTCTCAGAAGCAACGACAAAAGAGTCTTGCGATTAGGGCGACTTGTAGGTAGCCGTGATAGTAATCATGAAAAAGGAAATGATAACCACTGGAAAATCCCCAGGAATAGGTTATGCTGGGACAGAGGGGAGAATGGTACTGACTTTTTTTAAAGGAGCAACATGCCTCCCATCCACATCCCCCAAAATGACTGCCTGTGGGTCTGAAGCCTTTCACAACACATTCGATTGTCTAAGTATTTACGGAGCTTTGGTATGTGCCCAGCACTATGCTAGGTGTTTTTTTGAGTGGCCGTAAGAGAAAGTTTTTTCAGCAGAATCAGACCTACAGACACAGACAACAAACTGATGGTCACCAGAGGAAAGGGGCTGAGGGATGGGCAGAAAGGGTGAAGGGGAGTGGGAGCTACAGGCTTCCAGTTATGGAATGACTAAGTCACAGGGATGAAAGGTACGGCATAGGGAATACAGTCAAAGATATTTTAATAGGGTCGTATGGTGACAGATAGGAGCTACACTTGTGAGCACAGCGTAATGTATAGAGAGTTTGAATTATTACATTGTTACGCCGGAAACTAGTGGAACAGTGGGTGTCAACTAAGCACAAATTTAAAAATTTCTTTTCTAGAGAGAGGGCTCTTTTTTTTTTTTTTTTCAGTAAGCAAAATCATCACATTGGAAATGGAGCCACTAGAGTCAGGACTGGTTTTCATGATCCTCAAGCTTACTGAGGGATTTAGGTCCTGGTCCTTGATTCAAGATGGGAGAACTGTCTTGTGCACATTCCAGAAGTGGGCATCCCAGAAAGTGAGGGCTCTGAAATGATCTCAGGTCCCAAAGGAGTCAAAGGGCTCTGAGACACCTTGCAGCCCACTGCAGGCTCCAACCTAAAGCTCCTTGGAGCCCCAGACCCGATTAAACTGGGAACTGCTTTGCAAGTGCTAAGTTTCAGGCAACTTCCAGAGGATTTGGAATGAGGAGTAGAGGCAGGCCCAGAGCAAAATGAGCTGAGTAGGGAAAGGCGAAAATAGATTCCGAATGTAAAAGGCAGGGTTCTTTGATGGGCTGAGGAACTGACACATGGAAAATGTAATGCATTATTGACAAACACGTATGCTGGCTGCAAAAATAATTAACACAAGCAGAAAAGAAATAGGAATGAAATGGAGCAGAAAGACTTTGAAAGATTGTGAAGTGGCCGCTGAAATTGCCAAGCTAATGTCAGAGAGATGATTAAAATTTTCCAATAGAACAGGTGAATAGGTAGTTAGGAGAGTGTGATGTAAACCAAGAGAGAGTGGATCATTATATGAATCTGCACAGAGGTACTAATCAGCATTTTATGTGCAACTTTGCAGTGCACATTTTAGCAGATGGAGGAAGCTCTTAAAAGCTGATAGCTAAAGCGAGTCTGACTGCCTTTCTACTCCGTAATAACCGTCCCTGGAATGGGTACTTGCTCCGAGTGAGCACTGCAGGACCGGTTCTCAGAATAGAATTCCAGACACATCAAGATGCTCACAAAGTAAAGGTCTCTGCAAAATTCCAAGGCGAAGGGAAGGGAAGGGAAGGGAAGGGAAAGAAACGGGAGGTTTCGGTCTTCCTAAGCAGAGATGCCTGGACAAACAGGCTCTCTCAACAGAGAAGTTGGAAGCTTAGTAATCAGAACTCAAAGTCTCAAAGTCAAGGTCAAGTAGCAACCAGGATCTATTCTTCTGCAGGTTGAACTGTATGCATGCACGCAGGCACGCACACACATTCTTGTAGACACTGTATTGCCGCAATAACAAAAACAATTAGACAGCGGATTGTGGGTATGTTAAAAGGGAATAATTCTTCATGATCAGAATGATTTTTTCGCTCATTCAACAGAAAAAGACTCTTATTTTTTATTTGTTGGCAAAGCCAAATTAGAAAAAATATATATCTTTACGACCACCGGAGACAAATGAGTGATACCAAATATCACTAAAAATGCTATTAATCTACAGTGATATAAAATTACCATCTCAGCACAAAGAAAGCCTATATAATCTGAATTTCTCTAGCATCATAAAAACGAATGAGAAGCGAAATTGAGAATAAGTATGCTTTTGAGATGCCGTTAAGAGTTACATGCATTGTTAACAAATGTGGCTAGACAGACTGGTGATTTACCTTGAGAAACAAATTTATAGAGGCCCAGAAAAATTCCAAATGGGACCAACTCATTGCTCTTCTCGTTGGCTGATGACACCTTGAAGGGTGTTATTCTCCTTTCTTAGATATCTAAGTGTGGCTGATCAGCCACTGACCTTACAGATTATTTCCCCGTTTTCATTTGCTCATGTTCTACACATTTCAGAAGCCCGAAGTACCTTGGGATGGGGTAAGGATGTGACAAGGAAGAGAATACAGGCCAAGGGTTTCTTCTTTAGGACCCAAAGGGGCACAGGTGATCCCAATGGGTGACCAGCAGGGAGCACAAAGCACTGTGGACTTGTTTGCTAGTGGAACTCCCCAAATGTGAACAAGGCCGTCCTCTGTCCGACTCCCCTCATCTCTTGCTCTATCTGGGGGAGGGGAGTATCAGCCCAATTCTAGGATGTTTCACAGGTCTCTGGAAGAGCTGGAAGAGGGTAATGGACGGCCATCATTATCTGGGATACTGACTGGGTGGGAGGCTAATGAGGACGCAGAGGAAAATGGGTTGAGTAAGGTAAAAAGAGAAGTGAAAACGGGAGAAATGAGTGTTTCTACTTCTTCCATATATAACAAAAGGAAAAGGAAAAAAGGGAAAGTCACCAACTCCACATGGGGAAATTTGGAAAAAGACATGTGACAGTTTTCAACTGGTCTCAAAGGTGATGTGGGTACAGCATCATTAGATGGAAAGCTTCACCAAGACGCTACAGATTAAGCTCAGTTCGCTGCTCGCCGGAGGAAAAAGCATGACAGCAATAGTTTTTTCCTTTTCATTGGATGCCTTCTTCTACATAGGGCATTACACAGGGCACTACAGTGTTGTCCCCAGGGGCACATAATTAGAACAAGGCTTAATCCAGAAATAGAACTCAAATCCCACTCTGATCCATGTCTTTTCTATGAAACCCTACCAGGCACCTAATATCCTTATTGGCAGAGACACCAGTCTTGAGGACACAGGGATGCTAGGCATCCTTTCTGGGTCTTAATAGAAGTGAACAGAAGGGACTGATCCCAGTTGGCGGCACCTAAAGCTTCAATTTATGGGACCTTCTTCAAGAAAAATAATTTTAAAAGATGAATGTAAGACCAGGTATGATAGGAAAAATTAATTTGAACGGGTAAAGAAATTGCATCAAATCAGAAATTTTATAACACTAATGAATACCACAAATTTCCCCCAAATCCAGAAAAATAACTGAAAAACAGAAAAATATTTTTATTGGTTTATTAGAACTGATAGAGTTCTGTAATGCTGGTTTCCCTACATTTCTTGCCTTCATACTCTTTGATTGCCTCTTTATAATAACGATTTTGTAATGCTTCCTAGAAAAAGGATAGACAAGTAGTTCAGTCTTTCTTCCAGCATGATTGATCAAAATGTGTTTATTATTGATGGTTTTAGAAAGGGCCTCTTTGCTTCAGCCTTTTATGGCAATGCCATATATGTAAATTCCTCTGCAGTTTTGTGCTTAGGAGGGGTTTCTAACTGCAGGCCATAGCTTTTAGAGACTTGATCAAGCTGGGAAGTCCCCCTCCCCACTTTCCAGCTCCAAGTCCTCCCCTCCCTCTTCCTCATCAGGACTGACCTGAGAACAGAGGTCGGGATGCCAGGTGGCCATAAAGACCAGGTCAAAGATGGTAACGAACAGTGCTTGGTTCAATTACTTCTCATTGAAGGCAAAGCTGGGCCAGGAGGCTCAAGGTGGCCCACCAGAAGAAGTTGTCGTTAAGGAACAGGAGGACAGAGAGATTGTGCCCAGCGTGCCAGCTCTACCAGCAGCCCCAGGACCACCACAGGCAAGAGGAGTGAGACCCCCAGGCTGAGGCAATGTTCTTTGTCTCCTAGCTCAAGTGATGGCCTTCTCCTGCAGGCGGCACCTGTGCCTTGGAAAACAGCTTGAATTTTCAGCTTCTCGAGCTATGCTATGACTCTGCCTCTGGTCAGCTCTGGCCACATTATGAACTAGAAGGCTCATTTTCAGGACCTTACTTTCTCTTTGGAGCATTACCTGTTCTTGGAATGTAATTACAGTAGAAATTCACAGGTAGACCATTTGTAGTAGTAAGTTTTGAAGCTGAAAGTAACTTTTCTAACCTATCATTAACATACATTCAAATTCTGATCAATCTTGTTAGAGGGAAGACTGAATTATCTTTCGACTCCTCCTACAATAAATATCCCAAAATCATCACATGAAGAGTCAATCAAGGAGAATGCAGACAAAAAAGTGGAAGGAAAAAAATATTGTAGCAGTGTGACCCTCTTGGCAGCTCTGGAACCCAGAGGATACACCCCCATCACTGAGGTACCCCCAATCCTATAGAGAATTGCTCTTGGCTTTCTGGTAGAACTTATTAAGAAATGTTTCCCTTTCAAATAAATGCCTGGGAAACACTTAAAGTGCCTCATACTTGGGTGACTAAATTTAGATCAGAAATACTAAGACGAAAATCCTCAAGATTTTAAGGAACATGGCTATAACAGTGGTATGCCACGGAGCTAATACGGAAGATACTGTGATGTTCGAAAATATCCCCTCAATTAGGCCAAGAAACAGACCCACCCATCACGGGTATGTCTACAGTCAACAACAAATTTTGTAACAAATGTTGTAACCTTTCCATTAGTCCTATTTCCTCACCTATTAGGATGGGAATGGTACTATGGTAACAGTTCGCTCAAAGGATGTGAAAGCATGTACCACAGTGCCCTACATATGTGCTTAATAAATGGGATTTCCTTCCTAGATGTTTACAATATAGGCTCTTGAATTTTACAGACAGTGTTCTATGGTGTCTTTCATCTTTACTAAATGCTCCATTATGCAACTTGAGTTCTTGCTGCAACCCAAGAGACCCCATTGTTTTAAAGGCCTCACTAATTCCTGACTTTTGCTTTATCTTCTTCACCCAAAGACCAAACCCTGAACTCCCGCTGCCACCGTGGAGTGCCTGTTTTGTGTGACGCTGACACTAATCCACAGGACAAATAAGCTGACAGTGTTAGATCATTTCTTCACATAGCTTTGGATGTTCGATCTTCCCTGAAAGACTGGCTACACAGCTCAGAAGGGAGTATAAGGCATCACGAGACATGCATACTACTTTCTCTCTTACTCAGACTTCGCCAGGCTGCACATATTTCTAATTCTAGGAGTGCCTATGAGCATTTAAGGTCATGCACTGACATAGTCAATGGTCTGTGCAAAGCTGTCCATGTGTGATCATATCACACATGTTCAATTATTCTTTGAGTCCTTTCCTTTGAAATGGATGCTTCCATGCTTCAAATTTTTCTGATGTCCAGCAATGTACTTTTCCAGACCTCTTCCTAAACTATGTGAATTTTAAGGTCTACTGTAGGGTTTTTATATGGCTTTGAATGCTGAATGTATCTGGCTCATTTATTATTAGTAGTATTAGTGTTATTAGTATTAGTATCTGTGTCTGCTCATAAAGGGGCAGGGGACTGGGGAGGAGAAGGCCAGTAAGGTAGAATTCTAGCTCAGAGCAAGTTGACTAACAACTAGTGACTGTCTTTCAGATCCTCAGCCTCACTCTCAATCTGAGAGAGTTGTTTCCAAAGGTGGAAAGAGATGGCTTAGAAGTAAATGGGCAGTATTATTGGGGTGTAAAAGTGATTGGCGTGGGCACAGTCCACATCAGCAGTACCTTCTGATCACCAACAGAGCCTGCACTGCTATCACAGCACATCACGTCATGTCATATCATATTATGGCTTCCTTCAAATTGTGCTGTGTTCCTAAACTTAAAGGAATGAGGCAAATGCTTGCAGAAATTTTAACTCGAACAAATAGGCTTGTGGCATTAGCATAGCACCTTGAGTTCTTTGGAGTCAAGGCATTGGCTCAATTTTCCTTTCTAATAAATGTTTTGGTCACAAACTAGTACCCAATTCCATTATCTGTGTAATGCATACAAATTCCTTTGGTTTGTAGCAAGACCATTTGGTATTAAAGTTTTTGAAAAACCACTGACCAATTACTAAGATGTATCCTAATGAGAAAGCCTAGACACGACCCTACTAGTAGACAGATCATTAAAAGTAACTTGGCAATTGGCAATTGGAGGAAACGTTAGAAATAATTTCACCCAATCCAGTTATTTTACAGATAGGGGAAATGAGGCCCAAGTTGCTCATGTGATTTGGTCAAAGAAAGCAGCAAATGAGGATTAACATCCAAGTGTTCTAACCTCTATGTGAAGCTAAGACATGGTATAATATTTGTACATTGTGCTGGAATGAACTGGGGATTTGAGGACACCAGTACAGGCTAGGTGAAAACACTGATCACATTTTTAAAAGTATTTTATTACTATGATAATAAAAATAAAATACAGAGCATTCAAGATGGATATTAAATATTAAATTCATATAAAATCTCAAAATAAAATCTTTTCCAAAAATGTTAATAAGAAAGTTGAGCTTGCTTCCATGCACATAACTGTTTTATACCAAGTTTTATGTCTGAAATGGCTACAAGCAAGTCCTGATCAAGTCTTTTTAATGATCTCTTCAAATTCTTGATAGTCACCATTGATGAGAAACTTTGTTCACACAAGTAGGTGATAAAAAATTTAAAGCCATTTTTTACAGCCATTCAAAAATTTACAACAGTAGAAATTATCTTTAAAGAATCTAAGAGTTCTTCTTTTTTATTTTCTTTGACCGATGTAGATGTTGAAATTTCTTGTGATAACGGAAATGAATTTCAAATCCAGTCAAACTTCTCCATTCCAAGTATTTGAAGAGCAAGGGGCTTGAACGTGCAGAATGTACACACAGCGCTCAAGCCCTCGCCTGGCCCCCTGTGTGAACTCCACTGAAAGGGCAGACCTGTGCAAATGCACCTAAGGAACCAGGATATGTGAAGAAATAGAGGCAGGGCTACCTTCTGCACTTTCCCTCGCGGGAGTCCCTCCTGTTCCGCAGGCTGCTACAACAGGAAATCTCCGGCATTTCTGCAGCCTTTTTGCCCATAGTAGGCAGCACTGAGCTCTGTGGCAGAGAGCTGAGGTAGGTAGCCAAGGGCACCTTCTTGGCAGTGCTCGGTGCATCGCAGAGAAATTCATGGTTTTAGCCATCGGTAGGGAACATGGGGCCTGCCCAACAGAGCCTCCAGGTTGCTCTTGCTGAGGTCTGGACTGATGAGCAGCTCGGGACCTCAGTTACCGCAGGCCTCATTCACAGTACATCTGGGACCTTTTCCAGCACAGCAATCAGGAAGCCCAGGGAGGTGCAACTACCTGGTGTATGTCTGCACGTGACAAGCTGGGGCCAGACAGGACTGTCTGCCATTCGATCTGTCTTCTCTCCCCCCTCCATTAATAATCTGGCCAACACACTCTCCTTGAGGATGAAAGTAATGTCTCCTTAGTTCTACCCGGGGACCAGCAAATGTAGTAGTTTGACTTCCCTCGTCTAATAAATGGTGGTCCTAGAAATTCATGCAATTAGTATCTAATTGAAATTTTATTTTGCAAATAAATTAATAATACTAAATCTTATTATACCCACTTCGATATCACAGAGGGCTGACTGCTCTCTTTCTGCAAATGCTCAATGTCAGTGAGAACAGCACCACTGACCACTGTAAAAACAAACATCATTATGGATAGAAAAATAAAATCAAGCAGTTTCTTTTACAGTTTTTCGCCCCAACTCCATTCATTATCTGACTGTATATGCTTCATCCATTTCCATTCCCTTGGGCTGAGCAGTTTGTGTCATAAAGAACCACAACCTGCACTAAAAATGCCCTTCTCCCATCTTTCTCTTAAAAAAAAGAGAAACTTTTTTTCCCATGGTTGGGATTAGTGCCGGGTAGACAGCCCTGTTTATACCGTGAGCAGCGACGGCACAAATCAGCACCCAGTCTCTCCTCATTTCTTCATGGAACGATGTCCTCCTTTGGGGACCCATTCTTGGGGTCACGGGGGTGACATCTTCCCTGCTGTCACACGGATGTGCCTAAGAACAGTTTTAACACCTCCTGTGTGGCCAGAGGGAGCGGCAGCTAAATTCTGACCTTGACCCATGTTTGGCAGGAGCATGGCGCCCCTGAGTGTCCAGGGCAGGGCCCGCATGGAGCACTTACCCCCACTGGGGACCTCAGCATTACGCTCATCCACTGTGCCCCGTAAACACTGGAACAAGGGACGTTCCTTGCCCTTTTTCCTTGCTCGGTCACAGCCATTCTGGTGACATGGTGTTGCTGTACCTCTAACTACCCTTGATCTCAGTGGCTTGAAAGAGCCATCATCATATTCTCACTCAAACATTTGGATTTGGCTGATCCAGGCTCGCTTCAGTTGGTCTTGATTTCAAGTCACAGATTGGGTCCAGATCAGCTCAACATGTTTTCTTCATCCTCTCTGGACCACCAAATGAGCCTTAGTATTTTCTTCTTGCGGCAGAAGCCCAGCTGCACGAGCATATTTTCCATCTCTGTTGGTGTCGTGTCTGCTAATGGTCCATGGGGCAAGACAAGTCACGGGGCCGTGGGGAACATCAGTGGAGTGGGGAAGTACGCTCCCCCATCACGGTATCTCAGAGGGGTTGGAGTTGGAGGCGGGAGCGAGTATTTGCTGACCCATCATCCAACCCACCACGTACCAAATCCAAATTACAGGACCAATAAACATGCCATCAGCATGGAGCCAAGTCTGAGACAGTCTGCTCTGAGAGGTTATGTGAAAGAATACATGTCTCGTACTATACAAATATTTCACATCAAAGCATTACCACTTGGCTTCTTGGTCAGCTTCCAGTTGATCCTGTTTGAAAGAGCCAGGACTCCCCCAGTGAGAGACCCCGGTGTCCAGAACCTGTGCTGCCTGGTTTTAAAAGAAATCACTCCTTTTTTTTCTCTGACTTGTAGTCCATGCTGTTGGAACTGCCTAGGCTCCAGAACCTTCAGTACATATTCTTCCAATCTCACCCCATGTCCAGCTCTCCTGCCATCTGAACAGCTTTCTTTCTAGGTCCCAGACTACTTCTGGGGAAGTCTAGGATGGTTTTGCAAAGTCAAAAGAAGAAGAACAAAGATCCTTTGCTAACACCCTTTTCTTCTTCCAGCTCAAACAATGTGTGTGTGTGTGTGTGTGTGTGTGTGTGTGTGTAGAGATTTACTTATGTGTGTGATACGCCACACTCCTATCACTGGTGATGGAGCGGAAGTTAAACACACATAAATGGTAACCACACGCATAGTACTTGCCCCTCCCTGCAGGGGAGGAAAGCCCCAGTACTATCTCTGGGCTCCCCTCACCTCTATTGTTCTGCACTGCCTTTGGTCTGAAATAGACCCATGGAAGTCACTTTCACAGGGACAATGACATTGCGCTTAGTCACATGTTTAATCTTTCAGAGTCAATATTTGCAGAAAACATGAGCACAGCAGGATATTGCCTTGGAGTTGTTGATCAATCCCTTTCTGAGGCTTCCCTTCTTTAAACTTCCTTTTTATTTTCAGCTCATCATTAGTTTCATAACGGGGTGTGTGTCTGTTTGTGTCACATTATCTTACTGCCCCAAAGCCTGTTGAGGACCATGGTGAGCCCAGATTCGGGATCAAGTCAAAGAGACCACCTCCTTTGCAGCCTGGTCCATAAGCTGCAAGAATGGTAAGAATGATTTGACCCAGTGCCTTGGAAAATAGGGAACAACCATAGGTGCCTGAGAGAAGTAATGTGGGACTGATATCACCTCTAATACAGATGATGGGACTGTTTGTCACCTATTTAGAAAGCTGAAACACGACCATCAAGTACATGGTTCCTTGATATCCATTCCACACACCAAACAAAGGAGGCATAGGGACAGATGAAGGGACAAGTAAGAGTCTCACTGTGAATTGGTGGGAGCCCTGAATGACCCTTAGGAGTCTCTGCTTCTCAGGCCATTGAGATCCTCTCTCGAGAGTAGATGCTATGAATCTTTCATTGTGCAAATCCCTTTCCAATGGCTTTCAGATAGGAGCAATGGCATCATGAAAATATCAGAAAAGTTGTTCTGTAAGAGGAAGGCAAGCTATTTTCAGTCCCCTGACAATTTTCCATTCCTTCTTTCTAGAAGGTCTAGACAAATTGTCATCACAAGTCCTCTGGGCCATTGGTTTTCCATCCCATCTGCTACAACATGAGATAGAGAATTTTCATTGTTGCATGTCTGTTTGTATGACTGCTTATGTAACCTATAGGCCTCAGAGAAATATAATGTTGATTTACTTTAGATATAAAGACTTGACTCTATTTTATATTTATTTCCAAAAACATAAAGTCTGAGTATCTTAGCTTGGACTCATTAAGCACCAAGAAATTCGTCTACTAAAGTGGCTCATAGAACTTGAAACAATTATAGTTTCTCCAAAAGCTTAAAAAAAAAAAAAAAAGAACTTTTAGTCAAGGCCATTCAGCCAAGCTCATGTGAAATGAAAATTCCATTAAATTTTCTAAAACCATTTTGCTGGGAAAGAGGTAAAAATAAGTTTAGAAACCCACGAAGAAACCTGAAAGTCATTTAGATAGGCTTCTCTGGGCAAAGGCCTTCAGCGGGTCTCTGCCCATTACTGGAAGCCAAAACATCTAACATCCATTTACTCTTGAATTTTCTTTATTCCCCCACCCAGAGCTCACAGTCGGCCTGTTTCTAATTCCTCTGTGCCAGCATATCTGTTAATATCCCAAGTGGCTTCCTTTACAGCCGCGTGATCATCTGTGTATTATTAACTAACCGCAAATTAAAGTCATTACTTGGTGCTTAATTTTATGTAACATTTCTTTGTAATGTGTACAAAAGAAATTTGTTTTTACAGGAGTTTGGTAAATAGCATGTGCCATGATTAATTAGAGAATTTAATGGGTCTGTTGATCTGAAATTAAATTCAGTGCAACAATTTTCTTTAAAGATAATTTTTTAAATGACATTTCAAGGTGTGTGAGCTAAAAAAAAGGAAACATCTTGCACTGATGGTCTATATGTCCCATTGCAGATTTATCTGTTATACTTTACCTGCTAAGGGATTCATTTTTATGTTTCTAAAATCTATAGGCACTCTGAGGAATGGCAACATTCAAATAGCTATTTAAATCCTTTTTGGACCAAGGTAGGGTGTAAATGAACTAACAAGCAAATTCTTAAATACTTGGAGGTTCGGACATGGTTCAGTGTAGTTCACTGCCCTCCAGCTCTTGTGCTCTTCCTTGTCTTCAGGCACACCAAATGTATTCCTGCCTCAGGTCCTTTGGACATGTTCCTTCTGCCTTGACATCTCTCTTCCTGAGTCTTCATGTAGCTCAAATCTTAGACAGGGACAGGGTGTCTGGCTGGCTTAGTTGGCAGAATGAGCGAGTCCTGATCTTGGGGTTGTGAGTTCGAGCCTCACTGGGTAGAGAGATTACTTAAAAATAAAACCTTAAAAAAAAAACTTAGGGACTTCTCTGACTGTCCAAGTGGAGGAAGTTCCCATCCCAGTCTCTACCACATCATTGTATTTAATGTTAATTCACAGAATAAGTCTTTCTCTGACTTTCTCTGGCTTTTATTCGTTCATTGCTTTTCCTCTGTCTCCTCCTAAAAAGGTAAGTTCCTTGAGAGTAAAAACACATCAACCTTATCCTCTCTGTATCTCCAACACCTAGAATAATGCCTGGTATGTTAATCAGGGCTTCATACATCTTTATGAAATGAACAGATGAATGGCAATGCTCTCACAAACCCCTAGAAATAGCCATGCTCCTGACTGAGAAAGAGAGCATAATTGGCTTTAAAAGTTTTCTTGAAGAAACAGAAAGAGAAATTCAGTATTTATTGGCTAGGCATGAGATGCACTAGAAAGAAATGAATAATTAAAATGTGAACAAATTAGGGGCGCCTGGGTGGCTCAGAGGGTTAAAGCTTCTGCCTTCGGCTCAGGTCATGATCCCGGGGTTCTGGGATCGAGCCCCGCATCGGGTTCTGTGCTCAGCAGGGAGTCTGCTTCCCCCTCTCTCTCTGCCTGCCTCTCTGCTTACTTGTGATCTCTGTCTGTCAAATAAATAAATAAGATCTTTTTTAAAAAAAAATGTGAACAAATTAAAAGCTGGGAAGGACAGGGATCAAGGTTGTAACTGATTGCGTAGCTTGCACAAACACCAAGTACCGACCAAGAAGTGAAACTGTGCATTGGTTGGCACCTTCTATCTTTATAAGCCCAACAAGCAGTTTGAACAGTTCCCATAAAACAAAGGCCACTGTCTGCTGATAATAAACTAAAAGATCTGAAGTTTCTTTCAATTTTCTATATTTAAAGCAGGATTCTGAAGGTTGAGATGATGTTTCATTGTACAGGGATATGAGGAAGAAGAGGCCGCAGGAATGTAACAGAGTCCTGATCAAGAATAAGAACTAAGAGATATAAAATTTTCATGTTCACTGTCATACTATACTGATGTTTTATACTTAAAACACACGGAAGTCTCTTTCCCAAGACTCCTGTGCCTTTAAAGTTCTCCTACAATTCAACATGAAGTCTGTATCAAACCAATAATAATAGTAGTAGCAGTAGTAGTAGTAGTAATAATAATAATAATATGGGCCTAGAAGTATTAATAAGATTTTATTTCTCAATTATGAGTGGGGTCTAGAAAATGTTTATTTTCTGACTTTCTGAATGTGCTTAGAATGAATGGAAATCTAGGTGGCTCCGTGTGCAACGAGTTGGAATTTCCTTATGTTCAAATCCCATCTCTGCCATTTATTAACTGTAAACTTTGGCAAGATATTTAATTTCTCTGAGTCTTGGTTTTCTCATCTGCAAAATGGGCCTGTTATAACTCATGTGGATTACATGTAAAACACTTACTTTCACAGAATCATATGTGTCAGTCATTTTACTTATTGCTTTTAAGTTTTAAGTTATAATTTAGCATTATCCCTCTGCTAGGTTATACAGTAATTCAACAGATTTACTATTGACTCACTAATCATATAGTTGTTGTTTCGGTTATTGGTGGTGGTCTGAAACTATTGTGTTTGTAGTGTGAGAGAAAGCAACAATGTTTTTATATTGGTGTCACTGGGAACTGGGACTATCGGCTTGGGTGAGAGCAGACACAAATGTAGGATCAATGAGATTAAGTAAAACCCTCTCATTCTGCAAATAAATCTGCAGTAGCAATTCTGATTCATAATGTGTTTTATGTTTAAAAAGGACTCATTTTCTAGTTCTGTCCACTGGAAAGGCCTGTAAACAATGGCTAACCCAATGACAGTGGGCACTCTTGGAACCTTAATTGTGTCTCTAAATACTATTCCCCACCAAAGGAACCAAGTCACTTGGAAAGATGGCCGACTCGAGGCTGATTCCAGGCCTCATGAACTTCCAGGAAGTTCATTAAATGAGTCTGGAATATCCTGTCATACCAAAAAGCAAGGAAGCTATGAAAAACTACTGGGGTTCTTCCCAAAGGATTTGGTTACCAGCTTAAAGAGGATCTAACTGATCAAAGAGTTAGGCATCAGGAGGTTGATAAATGCAATGGGTTGAAACAATCAAGTATATTCAAATTCGTAAGTTCAGTATGATACCAAAAATTTAGACTCCCCTCTAGAGGATGCTAGGGAACAAATTCATTGAGCTAAAACACAAAACAAACACACAAAAAATATGTGGTCTCAGAGTGACCAGAGAGTCAGGGGAATTTCCTATTTATAGAAGTTTTCCAGCTAACAAATGAATAAAGACCAATTGAATCAGGATATCACCATTTTGTGACCTCCTAATGAATTAGTGGATCTGAGCAATGACCACCAATGGCTGCTCAGATCACCAAAGAGAGACAATCAAACATTATGTACACTGTTTAGCGACCAAAGTCTGACATTATGTACATCTTAATAGAAGTGCAAAACACTGTATAAGAAATACGCTTGACAAAATAATTGAACCTGAATCTTATCAAGCCCCTAGATCTAACTGCCAATTTAGAGGTTACAATGACAGAGTAATACAATAAATTCAAACTATTGGAAACTCCAAGACAAACACCGAGTTTCTTCAACAATAACAACATCAAAATTGCAAGGAAAAAAAGAAAGGAGAGAAAGAGATGATAGGGAGATATGTAATTTTTCTTTACATATAAATGTATGTATTTATTTGACCTTTTTTTTTTTAAGTTTCTTGTTTTTTTTGTTTTTGACAGACAGAGAAACAAGTAGGCAGAGAGAGAGGCGGGGGGGGCCTCCATGCTGAGCAGAGAGCCCAATGCGGGGCTTGATCCCAAGACCCCGAGATCATGACCTGAGCTGAAGGCAGAGGCTTAACCCACTGAGCCACCCAGGCGCCCTCGATCATATTTTAAAAGGCAGAATAGAATCACATCCATTTTTTTTCATTTATTTATTTTCAGCATAACAGTATCATTATTTTTTCACCACACCCAGTGCTCCATGCAATCCGTGCCCTCTATAATACCCACCACCTGGTACTCCGACCTCCCACCCCCCTGCCACTTCAAACCCCTCAGATTGTTTTTCAGAGTCCATAGTCTCTCATGATTCACCTCCCCTTCCAATTTACCCCAACCCCCTTCTCTCTAACTCCCCATGTCCTCCATGCTTTTTGTTATGCTCCACAACTAAGTGAAACCATATGATAATTGACTCTCTCTGCTTGACTTATTTCACTCAGCATAATCTCCTCCAGTCCCGTCCATGTTGCTACAAAAGTTGCGTATTCGTCCTTTCTGATGGAGGCATAATACTCCATAGTGTATATGCACCACATCTTCTTTATCCATTCATCCGTTGAAAGGCATCTTGGTTCTTTCCACAGTTTAGCAAATCACATCCATTTTAAAAAATAGCATCCCTGTAAACAGACTGAAATTCAGAGCTACTAGTTTTCTTCAGAAACTTCTGAAGATAGAACATTAGCAGCCTAGAAGCCTTTTCCTTCCCCTCTAGGCTCTCCTGCACTTGTGGGGAGGAAGAGGTTGGTTGACAATTGACATTAAATAAATAGCATATGGTTGAGTTTGCCAAACTTGCTAACCCTTCTCATGGGGAACAGGGTGACTTCACTTATTCTCAAACTAAAGTCCTAGAGTAAGCAAGTAGGCTTATCAAACAGATTATTGAGGGAAGTTCCCATTGTAGATAATTTCCAAAGGTAGGAATGAATGAACTCAGAGCTTAATTGTTCAGTCCTCTCTTTTGCTTCCCAGAGTGAGGTATACTATCAGTGGTGCTCAGATCCTTGGTTCATTGAGACTCGGTGTAATGTGCTCAGTTCCTTTGATTGAAATGTGTTGGAAAAGCCATCTCTGGGTAGGGAAGAGAAGTTGGTTTATTACAGTGATGGTACTATTCAAGGAAAATCGAAGCAGCCAACACCAAGCAGTGTCCTTTTTCTCTTGAACTTCAAGTATCATCAGCTTCACAGTCTAAGCAAACTCAACTGGGAGAGCAGGTGGTGAGGTCAGAGAAATGAGGACAATTTTATCCATATCTGTAGACCATCTTGATCTTCTTGGATTCCCAGCACCCCTACCTTTGTAGTCAAATAGTTATGGGGGGTTAAGACTTCGTTTTTTTACCAGTTCAGTAAAATGGCATACATAGCTGATCATTTTAAGGTATACCATAGAAACTATGTTATTTTCCCATTGCAACCTCCATTGTTTAGATGCATAGACAGCCTCCCCATTGATGCTTAACCACTTCCCAGCACCAAGAGGCTTTCTTGGAAGATGGGAACAACCAGTCCATATTTAGTGGGTTTAACATTGAGAAGATAGTTGCCTCCCAAACCTACTGTCTAAACCAGTTCTGAAATGATTTCAGATTCCCTTGCGATGTCAGACAAGGCCCTGTCCCATTGATAATCCCAGGATGCCTTGTGGATGTGGTGTGTATCTCCCACATGTGATATAGTGACCTCCCTGGCTTGAATTTGCCTTGACAGTTGTAGTATCATCCATGGTAACAGGAACACTTCCAACCCCACAGGTCATTTCCCTTCATCCCTCACAGAGCTATCCCTGAAGATAGAGTTCCAATAAGTATCAGGACATTCTCATTCTCCATCAGATCAACAGGTCAGGGCCCAGATAACAAGGTCAAATAGCTCTGGCATTGTTTTCACACTGACAAAACACTGTGTTTTGAAGCCATTTTTCTTACCAAGTAGACAGTTGATGGGGCCATTCTAAGAGTGAGTGAAAGACTTCAGGGCACATGTTCCTCTTCTGAACAGCTGTTCCCTACTCATCAACTCAACAGAACATGATGGGGATGGGGTCCCACGTCCTCAGAGTTCTGGATCCAAGACATAGCCTTGGCCAGTTGGTGAAGTCTTTGTGATACTTTGTGGTCAGGATTACCTACTGGCTACATGGTTTAGACGAGTTCAGCCCACTCGTGGAGGTGGAAGAGTTACATGGGGAACTGTGGCCCTAAGTCCGAGGGGCTTGGTAGTTATTGCGCCTGGGGCGGCTCCTCGCCCATCCAGTGTACCCATCCCACTCACTGACCCAGGCCAGCTGGAGAACATGCCTCTGGGGCACTAACTCCCCAAATTCTGCATCACCCAACTGATCCAGAGTTGAGACTTGGCCACTTCAGGCTGTAGTGGTGCCCAGCCCACACTGAGCCCCCAGGATTCCCCCTGGCCTGACATCTGTCAATTAAGAGAGACTTTTAATTCATCAATCCTAATGAGTGGACTTTGTGTGGAACCTGACCCAAGCGAAGCAAATGCTTTGTTATGTTCTCTTTTGTTTGAAGGAAAACAGGATCAATCTGGTGTTCCCAGAAGGAAATCTGACAGAATGGAGCGTCTTGGGGTAGAGAGGTTGGGAAGAGTGGGGGTGCAGGCCAAGGAGGTGATTGTGGGACCTCCTCACTGCCATACTCGTCTCAGCCTCATTTAGCTCTTGTTTTTAATTAGCCCCTCAGTGAAATGTTCCAGTTTAAGTAGAATCTTAGACTAGGGATCCAGAAAAAGACCAGCTCTATCACACCAAGCCCTCCATTTCAACTAGAGAGAAAACAGGAGAGAAAGGAGACATATCTCCAAATTCAATTCTGTCTTCACTTATGCTTTAAAGAGAACTTATGTCATTCACCAAAGAGATGTATTTTCCCCAGGGGAGACAGCAGGTGTACATTTCCTCTCAAGGTTATTTAATTGCTGTCAGGAAGACATATGATTAACAAAACCAAATGCTGGAAATATGAAGTATAGACAATTTTAAAGTTGTTTATAGAGTTGATTACAGTATATCATACAATGTGTTTATATGCCATAAACCTGCCTATCACAAACTGTTCCCACACCTGTGCATCTGCATTGAACAGCCCACTGCTTAGCTGTGCATAAATCCCCTGCTGAGACAATGACCAGCACCCAGCAGAACCCAACTTCCCCCGATGGCCTCTCTCAGTCACCTTGTATGCATCACCTCTCCCAAAGGCCTGCACACCTGTAGTGTCCTCTGCTGCAGTGAGAGCCCTCTGAGCTCCACAAAAGGAAAACAGCAAGAAAATGACAGGCCTTTGGGGGTTCCTCACTGTCTTTTAAGATATTGCTATTCAAAATGGGGCCCGCTGTTGCCATCTTGGTTACCATTCAGAGAGGAGACCAGCATAGAATCGAGAGAAAGCATTTAAAATGTTGAAATCCATTTGGCAGGATGAGTTTATGTCTGTTGAATCTAATAAAAAAAAATGGCACTTGGGTGTTGTGTGTATTGGTTTTTTTTATTCCATTTTTAGTTACTTTTATTGCCCCTTCCAAAATATCAGGCTCTGTTAGATTGCAAATTAAAAAAAAAAAACAACCAAAAAAACTTCTCTTTCACTCTACATAATTTGAGAAGCACTGCCTTAGAGTGATGCACCACCCCCCACTCACCACAACCCCAAGCTTTCCTTGGCACTCTGACAGTTCCCAAGAGTCAGCCAATGGCAAAAATGTGGACCTAGAAAGATGGTCTTCCCAAAGAGGCAAAGGGTCACTCATGGGTGAGAAGCACCAGGGGTTGGTAGATCTCATGAAACCAGCCGAGTTGACCCCTGATCACTGCATACACCTTAGTCTTTCCAACAGTTAACAGTGTTGTAATGCTAGTCGTAGAAGCAGCAGCAGTCAAGACTTATATAGCACTTACTGTGGTGTAGCTACTGTCCTAAATGCTCTACGAATACCAGATGACAAGTGGTTCTTTTCTTTGGAGTGACATATATGCACACCTCCCTATACACGTATACTGGAAAGCATAGCATCAAGCCAGTTTGCATGGATCTGAAAATTTGCTAATGACTGACCTCTTATTCTGGTATTTCAAGACATCCTTCCAAATATACTAGAGACACTTATTAGAACTCCCAGGAAATAAGAATTTCATGTTCAGATACTGGCCATAGAGCTCAGCTGGAAAATTTTTTTTAACAGAAACAGCATTCCATCTTGGAAAATATGGAGATATTTGGACCTCTGTTTTTATTTTTTGTTGTTGCTCTTGGAAGTTCTCAGGCAGGAAACAGAGATTCACAAAATACACGTTAAGAGGCAAATACAACACCACCACAAAACTTGCTTCACTGTACAGAAAGGTTATCTAGTACCAAGTCTTTCATTTACTAGTTTTCTCCCCACAGATAGGTTGTAAGACTGAGGCACAGTTTATATATTTCTGTACTCCTTGCCCCTTGTTGAGGTTCAATAAATGTTCAAATTTTATGAAGTCTGTATTCCACAAATGGAATCTATTTGCCCTTGAAGTATGAGCCTTCTTAGACTCTGTGTGAGGTGGGTGAATTCTGCCCTCTCCCGTGATCTCTGCTATATCCAAAGATATCCCACTGCTGTTGGCAGCCAGATTCACTATTTAGCTTTTGAGTGGTCAAAATAAGTTAACCACACACAGATTTTCAGTACATCATTGTAGGTAGGGATCAAGGAGTTCACCCTGAGGAAACTTAAGCAGGGGAAACATTAGCTTCTCTCTCATGTGTCCATGGCCTTTTTCCTTCCTTGGGTTTTAGGGATAACCTGAGGCTTGACTTTGTGGGGTTAATGGATGTTCCCAACCCAACATGAGCAGGCATGGGGATGTTTTCTCCCGACTGACTAAAATCTCTTCTTCTTCTCACCAGTTTAAAACCTAAGTGGTAATGCTGAATTACCAATTAATATTCCCTGGAAGCCCATAGCATTCCAGAGCCATGATTCCTGCCCCTAGTTAACCATGAATCTCAAGAGACTTTCTCCACATTAATTCCTTGTGCCCTTCAAGATGAGATTATGGGTGTAGGCATCCTCCTGAAGATAGGGAAGAGAAAAAGTGGGCCTCCAAGGTAGCTCAGTGAAAGACACAATGTGAGTTAGTGAAAAGACAAGAAGAAAAAGGTATCTCTTCATTAGTGGGGATGTTTCCAGGAGAAAATGTCCAAACTTGTTTCATTGTGTTATTTCTTATGTCTCTATAGTAACAAGAAATAGGACAGTTCCTTATAAAATGCCCTCATTTTATAATGAGGGTGCCTGGCTGTTTCAGTTGGTGGAATGAGCGACTCTTATTCTCAGGGCCATGAGTTCAAGTCCTGAGTTGGATGTAAAGATTACTTAAAAAAAATAAAGCATTTTTTTAAAAATTGTCATTTTACCTTCCCAACAAAGTAATGAGAAAGATATTAGTATGTTCACTTTATAGATAAGGACACCAAAACTCAGGAAGAATAAGTCTTTTTCCCCACATTCATACATACTGGGGCAGAGGCAGGACCCTAACTGAAGTCATCTGCCTTTAAGCTCAGTGCTCTTTTACCAGCGCAGATGCCTTTATGGTCTTTTCCTGGATTTACCATATCCCAAACTGAATTCCCGATTATTCCTCTAAATCTTTCTTCTCTCAATATCTGCGTAAGTCTGGGAGTCATCTTTTGACATTTTATTCTCTCACTTTCCCAAATCCAAACCATTATCAAATTATGGTAATTTCGTGTTCAAACAGCCCTCTTGTGACTTCTAATTCCCCCACGCGGCTCAAGCACTCCAGTCATCTATTTGTAAATGCACGTCAAAGTGGAATGTGTCCAATTAAGAATGTTACTAGGAAGACAGAGCAGTTGGGAGATGAGCTAGATTTCCTTTTAAAAATAAGATTTTGAGGGGAACTTGGGTGACTCAGTCAGTTAAGCCTCTGACTCTTGATTTTGGCTCAGGTCATGATCTCAGGGTGGTAGGACCGAGCCCTGCATTAGGCTCTGCCCTTAGCAGGCAGTCTGCTTCTCTCCCACTCCCTCTCCTCCTCCCTCCCACTTGAGTGCACTCTCCCTCTCTCTAAACTAAATAAATAAATTTGTTTTAAAAAATTAGATTTTGAGAGGTTTCTTCAAAAGAAAATAAGGACAAATTAAGTTTGTGAGTCATCATATTTGCTTGGCTATACTGAGAAGTATTAGTTGTAGTCACGGTCGTATGTGTTTTTTTTTTCAAGATTTTAGTTATTGATTTATTTGAGGGAGAAGAGAGAGAGAGTGAGCATGCATGAACAGGGGTGGGAAGGAACAGAAGGGGAGAGGCAGTGGGGGAGGGGCAGAGGGAGAGAGAGAATCAGCAGCAGACTCCACACTGAGCTGGAGCTGGAGGTGAGGCTGGATCTCACCTCCAGGAGATCATGACCTGAGCTGAAACCAAGGGTCAGATGCTTCACAGACTGAGCCACCCAGGCACCCTGTCATGATCCTATCTTAGGTTTGTATTTTAACTTCTCTAAGTGCAACTGAAATCCTTTCAGGAATAAATCAGAGTTCCAATTAAATGCACAGTGATTTAATAACAAAAGAAACTAATGCTTTAGATGCTCTAGTTTTTCTCTCACAATCAGACTCTGAAATCTGGGCAAGAAAATGTTCTTATAATTTTACAGATTGAAAAAACAGAGGCACAGAGAAGCAAAGTGACTTGGCCAGTGTCACACGACAAGACCTAGGATCTAGAATACCCACACCCATTTAGGGGTTCTTTTCTCATAGGCTTTGCTAGCCTCTCTGATGCATTCTGTCCTCATAGTTTAATGCTAAGATGACCAAAGAATAAAAAGCAATCTAGGAAATTAAAGATTTAGCAGAAGTCTGTGGCACGTACACTGTGGCCCAGATACCATAGTTCCTCTGTTGTTGTTCTAGACACAGTGTTTGTGCTCCAGAAAATAAGAAGCAAAGACCTCAGTCAGAAATTTTCTTAAAGGACAAGAGTATTAAAAATAACTATAACTATGATAATTTGGTAATGAATGCACCATATAAAAAGAGGTAAATTGTGACATCAGAAATGTAAAAGGGTAGAGTTCTTGCATGCAATCCAAGTTTGGCTGTTAATGTTATATCTAGAAAATGTTTTATGTAAGCCTCAAGATAAGGACCAAGTAAAAACTTCCAGTATCTTCACAAAAGATAAAGAGAAGAGAATCAAAGCAGTCCACTATGCAAAATCACCACTTCACAAAGGAAGGCAGCAAGCAAGGAAGAAAGGAACAAAGGGACTAAAAAGCAGCCAGAAAACAGTAAGACAGCATTAATAAGTCCTTACAGATCAAGAAGTATTCTAATGTAAATGAATTAAATTTTCCAATCAAAAGGCACAGAGTAGCTGGATAGATTAAAAAACAAGACCCAGTTATCTGTTGCCTATAAGAGACAACGTTCATACCACCCAGAATCATCTATAAATTCAATGCAATCCCTATCAAAAATCTATTGACATTTTTCAAGAAATAGGAAAAACAATCCTGAAATTCATGTGAAACCATAAAAGATCCTGAATGCCCAAAGTATGAAGAACAAAGCTGAAGGCATCATGCTTCTTGATTTCAAACTAGATTACAGAGCTTTAGCAATCAAAACAGTATGGTACTTGCAAAAATACAGACACACAGAGCAATGGAATAGAAGAGAGAGCCCGAAATAAACCCCTGCATGTAAGTCAACTGTTATTTGACAAGAGAGTCAAGAATACTCAATGCGGAAAGCAGAGTCTCTTTAATAAAGGGTGCTGGGAAAGCTAAGATAACCACATGCAGGAAAATGAAACTGGGCCCCTATCTTATACCACACACAAAGATTAACTCAAAATGAAATAAAGACTTAAAATAGAAGAACTGAAAACCATAAAACTAGAGGAAAGCACAGGGGAAAACCTTTTTGACACTGGTTCTGGCAATAATTTTTTAGATATGACACCAGAAGTACAAGCAACAAATGCAAGACTTAAAACTGGGACTACATTAAACTATACAGCTTCTGCACAGCAAGAGAAACAACCAACGAAATGAAAAGGCAGCCTATGAAGTGGGAGAAAATATCAGCAAGTCATATATCTGATAAGGGGTTAAAATCCAAAAGATATAAAGAACCCATAAAATTCAATAACAAAACAAAAAAAATCTAATTTAAAATGGGCAGAGGAACTGAACAGATAGTTTTCCAAAGAAGATATATAAATAGCCAATAGACAGACACATGAAAAGTGCTCAGTATCACTAATCACCAGGGAAATGCAAATGGAAACTACAAGGAGTTATCACCCCACACCTTTAAATAATCAAAAAGACAAGAAATAACAAGTGTTGGTGAGGATGTGGCAAAAAGGGAATCTTTGTGTACCATTAGTGGGAATGTAAATGAATACAGAAACTTGGAAAACAGCATAGAGGTTTCTCAAAAAATTAAGAAT
Source organism: Neogale vison (assembly GCF_020171115.1). Classification (NCBI taxonomy): domain Eukaryota; kingdom Metazoa; phylum Chordata; class Mammalia; order Carnivora; family Mustelidae; genus Neogale; species Neogale vison. The sequence continues at coordinate 72,788,561 of NC_058093.1, forward strand.
AGAACTACATATGATCCAGTAAACGCAATGCAGGGTATGTATTCAAAGGAAATGAAAATAAGGTCTCGGAAAGATATCAGCAATCCCATGTCAACTGCAACATTATCCACAACAGTCAAGACATGAAAACCACCTACATGTTGATCAAAGTAGGATGGAAGATGTTCTGTGTGTGTGTGTATACATATATACATGTGTGTGTGAGAGTGTGTGTAGTATGTGTGTGTGTGTGTATATATATATATATATATATATAAAAAATATGGAATATTTAGCTAAGATAAAGAAGGAAATCCTGCCTTTGCAAAAACATACATGTAACTTGAGGGCATTTTTCTAAGTGAAATAGGTCAAACAGAGAAAGAGAAGACAATACTGCCCGCTATCACTTACATGCAGAATCTTAAAAATAATAATAATAATAAGTCATTCTGTGTCATTCTACTGACACAGGCAGTAGAATGGTGGTTGCCGGGGGAAGGGCGTGGGGAAATACAGAAATGTTGGCCAAAGGGTACAAACCTGCAGTTACAAGAAGAGTAAGCTTGGGGAGATCTAGTTCAGCCTGGTGAATGTAATTAACCATATGCAGTGTATACCTGAAAGCTGCATAGAGAATAGATCTTATACGCTGACACCACAGAAAAAATACGGCAATAATGTGACAGGACAGAGGTGTTCACCAATGCTCTGGTGGTGGTCTTTTCCCAAAAGAAATATCCAAGCCAACGTGTCTGACACCTTAAGCTTATACAATCTCATATGTCAATTATATCTCAACAAAACTGGGGGAAAAGATCTTCTCTTTGTCAGTGAAACAACAATTCTACAAGGGAAAACTCGCTATTTTTGTAACGCTCTCTCCCACGCTGCTTCCTTCAGCACTGGCTACAAATGCTCCATGAAGAGGCTGTTAATGTGACCAATCTCCTCCCTTCAAAATATCTTTCCAAAACATTGTTTTTCCTTATGGTTCTTCTTGGAATCAGAAGCCATATATTCTAAAGAAATTTAAGAAGCCATCTAAAGAAGTTTTTTAAATTTAGTGGTCTATATAGGTTGGATTGGGTCACTACAAAATAGAATCATTCTTTTTGTCAGCTCTCTGTAGTCTATGCAAAGTATCTCTCTCCTCCCCGTGTCCATGTTGTTGAAAAATTTGCCACGGGCTTCCCAAAAGCTGGCTTTTCATGCTAAAGTACACTCCTAGAAGTGCAAAGATAATAAGTTAAAAAAAAAAACTGTCAGTGATGTAGATGAAAATGGATGTTAGAGCAATTCCCAGGCAGCAGAGAAAGACTACAGTGTTTACATAATCCCCGTGTGCATGCGTGGCTGCTTCTCCGTTTCCCTGCTAAACCTCATCTGGCTTTGCTCAAGACCTCAAATGCAGTGAATTCGAGGCAGCACCTAATATTTATTCATGCCATTGTCAAGAGCATCTTTGCAGTTCTTGCCAAGGTCTGTCGTTGAATATGTTTATCCAGCTGCATGGCAAAAACATAATACACGGTCATCATTTTACTCAGTCACCTACTCAATATTTTCTTCTATGATTAAATTAACTCATAAATATTGCACTTTTAATGCCAGAAAGCCATGGTTCATCCAGCCAGTTGAATACTTGTTTGTCCATTTTCTGGGCACTCAGTCATGGCCTTACAGAGTTTGAAATAATGAAAAGCACTGCATTTACTTAACATGCACAAGAAACAGAGCAGGATCCTTCCGTGAGCTCCATGATCATGCAGTGCAAGGCTGCAGAAGAACTTTTGTAAGCAGCACTGAAAAACAGTAGGTAAGGGCTGCGCTGGAAGTGGTTTGGGTGTAGATACGTAATCTGCTCTGATCGGTCGATGCTAAGGACAGAAATGGTGGCTCTATTTGCAACTGGCACAATGTCTTGCTCTACCAAGGAGAATTTCAAATACACACACCCCTTGGTCACACTTGTACTCAATTCATTACCAGACTGCATTCATGAACCCTGTAGGCACTTGCTGTGTTCTGTGATGTCTTGGAACTTCTTTCTCTAAACATTCCCACACGGACTGCTTGTTGAAAGCAGCCGACACAAGGCCTTACACGCTCACCTTCAGTGTCAAAGGGCTGCTGCAGAAGGCGAGAGTCTGCCCTTGCTGTCCCAGGCTAGCCCAGGCGAGAGTAATGCAACAGGCATCTACACAGATACCTGGCCCCAGAGGCAAGAGCCATGTACCCCGGGACCCTTCTGGAATCACCTCTTGAATGAAATATTTATAGCTGGCACTGCAGGGCAGTTAGCTTTTCTAGAATTCTATCCAAATTCGCACTGTTGTTCTGGGAATAGCCTCGGTTAGCAGTTGCTCATGATGTCAACGCTTTTGGAAACTTTTTACAGTCATTTTTACTGTTTTTATTTCAAAAATAAAACTTAAAGGAGCTTGAAAAGTAGGTTTTTAGATGATCACACAATGGCCTGATTTCAATGGTTTCAGTTCTATGCATTTTACTTTATGTGCACCTACTGAAATTAACCAAAATTAATCCATATTTGAACAAAGACTGCGGATACAAATGAGCCCTAACTTTCTAGGCTCCTCGGTGCAGTGCACTAGCTGAAGCGTTTGGAATGCATTGGCCCTGGGAGGCGAAAAAGTTATAGCAAACAACATATGGGCTTTAAAACTGGAACTATCCAAGACAGAACAAGAAAGCTATTTTCACTTTACTTGTTCCTTTTTTTTTTTTTCCCTGCAGAAGATGAATTATTTCTAATCACATTTTATTTTCATCTTCAGAGCTAGATCCCAAAAGAGCCAGGTCGTTTCAAACTGCTGGTGAGTTTGCAGCCCCGTCCAATGATTACCTAATGCATTTGTGTCATCTGCTTTCCTTGTTGTGTGAAAACACACTAAGGAAATGTGTAAGTGCACTGAATTGTTCCCAACTCTTTTATTCACCTTTCAGCATGCTAGTTCCTTCCCTTGGCATTGATATCATTATGCATTTGTCAAAGATAGACTGTCACTTTAGGGCCTCTATTATGTGCAAGAATTGGCAGCAAATTTTGCCACTGGGATTTGCTTATATCCTCTGTATGTTATTGTACTTCTTTGGCATTCAGTAAATTCCGTACACCCACTTCTTTGATGTTCATTCCAGCCCCTAAATGTGGAAACAATGACTGAAATTTTGGATCAAAGCATGGCAGGCACCACAGCTCTCTGCTAGTTCACTAAACATGGAGTATCTCCCCCACCCCCACCCCGAATCTAGACCAATAGTCCTCTAAGAACAGTTCTGGTTTCCCCAGTGCAAAGGAACTAGAGGAAGTTAAAGAAAACAAATCCAAGATTTTAAGAAAAAGAAAGAGATTTCTTTCTCTTTGAAAGACAGTGAAACCGAAGCGCACGATCATTTTTAACCATAGAGAAAGCTAAGTACTGTTCCAATTGGTCTACCTGTTCTTTTTTTTTTCCTACGCGCCCCCCACCCTCCCCACCACACACACACACACACACACACACACACACACACGCTGGTCTAGTCTAGTCTAACACTTCTACTGAGCCAGGCTTTTTTCACATTTAGGAAAGTCTCTAGATCTCACTTCTGTATAACGTCAGCTACACTAGATGGCTCAGGTTTTTTAAAATAACTTTTTAAAAGAAGTATTAAAGGGCCCGTGAATTAAGGAATTATAAAAGTAATTGACAAAGAAAACCAGAACTACCAAAATTTCAGTACGTTACTTTTGCAAACTAAAATTAGCTGTCTGGAACACATTTTCAGTGTTTGCTTTTGCTTTACTCCTGGGATGCCAGTGTAAATAATTACTTCATTCAATTTATTTCACAGGTCAACTTTGACTCATAAAAGCATTAAAGCAGGTAACCCCCTAGGGATGTTGGGAAGACAGATGAGCAAATAGATAGGAAACTGCTATAAGCTCTTTCAGGGGGAAAAAAAAGACACTTTATAAATCCAGGGTATTTTATGGTTATGTTTTCACTTCATTCCATTTGGTATCCAGAATGTGTTAGTTATAATTAATATACAATGTTGGGAACTATTATAAAAGTACCATACTCCTTTTAAATTTAGTAAAGAAGATAATTGTGTTTGGGGAATATCATCCTGTATAAATTAGAATTCCCAGTAGAGTGCCATAACTGAGAATCGGGATGACTGCACTGAAGGAGAAGAGAGATGTTAGCATGGTAGCCCATGCTCCATCAAGGGGTAGAGCACGGAGGAGGTAACATGACAGTCCTTAAAATACCAGTTTCAGATTGCCTACGTGGGAAGTTTTTAGGGACAGATGTATGCAACGGTGACATCTAGCGGTTGTACGTATAATTACAAATATGTCTCATTTTAAAATACACAACGTTCCCTATTATAACCAAATACTCTGTATTGTTAAATGGTGCCTGGCCACAGTGTAAGTCAGTAATTCAGGTTAGATTGCCACTGCAGCTAAATTTACTGTTTATTCACTAAGTAGGTTCCAAAGTCTGTTGTTCCATTATCATTATTTTCTTGCTTTTTAATTTTACTAAAATTATAGTGGTCTACTCTCCAAGGGTCTCTCTGACCCTCCTAAGCACGCTTAGATATTTTTGCAAGCATAAATGAGACTTTGTGCTACTGCAAACCCAGCAAAAATGGAAGCTACACTTGACTCCACTGTTAAATATTACAGGGAAGGCATGTGTGACCCTGAATATTTTCATTGTTGTAGAACTGCTCTAAGAAATTCATTAAGATTTTTTTCCAAGTTGTTGATGAAGAAGGGAAAGGAGAGGAAAGAGAAGGAAAGGAAAAAAAGGAGAGAAGGGGAAAAGGGAGGAAAGAAGGAAGGAAGGAAGGAAGGGAGTGGAAGGAGGAAGGGCAGAGGAGGAAGGAAGGATGACAAGGAAGAAAGAGAGGAAAGAAGGAGAAGGAAAAAAAAAAAAACAGGACTACCCACAGATCTTTAGTAAGTTTTGCTAAACGCCCCGTTAACATGATCATGCATCTAAAGAGGGAATTCAAAGAGCTATTAGCCTCCCCCCAATTTTTTCATTTTAAATTTCATTCTTTCAACTGGCATGGCAGGCAACTAACTGAGTAAGATAAATAACAACAATAAGAATTTTCATTAAAAAAGACCAAGAAGAGCCACTGCTGCTTGGAAGTACCTACAGCAGGGCCACTTGTAAGAGGATGCTTAAAAAGAGCCCTCTCCACCATGTTGGGAAAGAAGGCGACAGAAGCCTGTCAGGTCACCTGAGCTTCTGAGTTACTTATGGCCACACCACGGCTGAGCACATCAAGTGACTGCTGACCAGCTTCTCAGGTGACCCTCCTTCAGAGAAACCGTCATCTTGTGGCAAGTTGTTTCTCAATCTTAGCCTCCCTTATGTTGGGTTTTTTTCTTCAACTGCCCGCCTCCTTAAGTCCTCAAGATGGGAAGACCTTAAAGGTCCCCTCTTTTACCTCTTCTTTGTTATCTACCCAACTCCAGTGAGAAAATCAAGACATAACTCCATAAAAAATGCCAATTGCTCTTTAACTAAGCCCACACCTCTTGTGCCAAAATGGCAGAGAAGAAAGAACATTATAGAAACAGCGCTGCTTCGAAAGAGCATGTGTGTGTGAAAACGGTGATTTGAATTAAGCAAAGAGCCCTAGGACAAAAGCATGGGGATGGTCTCTGCAAAGAAAGTCTGGGAAATGATTCCCATTGTGTCAGGGAGAGTTAGGGGAGACGTGCATTGAAACAGAGCAGGTAGCCGGGTCTGTTTGCTTTTCCAAGGCCTTTGAACTGCAAGCTCACCTATCCAGATTCTGAAGTAAAACAACGCCATGTTCCTATCCCAGCTCTCACGGCAAATTCCTCGGCCCTGTTGCTTCTCCTAGAAACTTTCACGGCAGGCCTTCGAGGCAAACGCACCGGGAATGGCTGTGCCCAGGCCTCACCTCTCCCTTGGGAGTTGTGCAAGAATGTGGCTGGGCCAGCTCTTGTCTTGTGCACCCTGGAAGCCCAGTTTGATGATTTCTCGAGTCAGATCCGGGGTCCCTCCAGAGCAAAAGTAGAACTTTCCTGTAGCATGTGGTCCTTCCCTCCCCGGACTGCTTAGGCCACCGCATTACCAGCTCCTGCCAGTCCGAGGAGCAAGAGGCTGGCATGAGGAATCAATTCCCTTCTTTTCCCCTTAAAGAAAAAACCTGCCTTGCAAAGCTTTCCTCGGTGTTTCAGTACCAAAAAAAAAAAAAAAAAAAAAAGCAGTTGCGTGACAGGCATACCCTTTCCTTGCTTACAGTTTTGGGTCTAGTTTTACTGCATTATATAATCTAATAATCCATTTAATCTTTAGAGAGATGTTTTATATATATACAGGTGGCATTTGGATGGAATCACATATGCCATAAAGCTGTCCGCTCCTATCTGGCTTCAGATACAGAAGAAGGATCTGTTTTACAGACATTCCAGAATTTTTACATGGTCAATTGGCTGGTTTTGTATTCTGGAACATATCAGAGCGTCTGCAGGAAAATACACAGATAAATTCTATAAAATGGTGGCAGGATTTCTGATTTACTGGTAGTGCTGGTTTGAATTTTCGCAAAAATATTTAGCCATAGGACAATGTATTAGAAGTATTCTTAAAGGTAAATAACTGCAGCCAATAAAAGTTGGGCCTATAAAGGGTCCCATCTTCTACTAGTTTTCTGCACCGAGAATTACTACCAGTATAATCATGGCTCCCTGCACACTAATATTTCCTCTGATACAGTATGATCAATGTTGTGGAAAAACATTTATTATATTTCTTCTAGCTACTTAAAGGCATTACTGAATTATGGGCATCGCAAAACGAATCCACTGTGCATTTTTTCTTTATGTGACGTTTTTACAATCTTCATTTTCTGCTTTGCAGCCACTGAGCTATAGAGATCCACACTTTGTCCCTCTTACAACTGCCACTGGGGCCACCCTCTCCTTTCTGCTTTATTACATCTGAAATGCACTTCATATGACAACATTCCTTTTCATTCTGTGCCAGACTCTTATTTGAAAGGAAGAAGTTATGAAAGAAATTAAACAATCAGTGTTGTTAATAATAGTTCTTAATCTCCTTACTTAACAAAGGTTATGAAGTTTAGACTGAGGAAAGGACAAGGGGAGGAGATGGTATTTTACAGAATCATTCCAGAAGAGCCAATGGACTCGGAATGGGTGTCGGGTTCGCGGTTTTGACATTTAACAATTTAATTAACATCTTTGCTTATTACGCACCTTGATCCACAGGATCTGCAGCTGGGAGAGAGTGTCCAGCTAACAGCCCGTGTCTCAGGCCCTGCCAGGGGATGAATCAATTAGCAAGAGAAGCAATGATGCAAATGCTCCGGGGTCACTCGGGATGCTGTTTGCCTTTTTGATAGAGAAAGCACGCCATAAATAACATCACACCTCAGGAAATCATTCCGGGAGGCCCAGATGCCGGCAGGGCTGCTGCCGGGGACGGAAGGAATCATTTGCTCATTGTGTGTATTTCCCCCATCTCAGTCAATGGAGGATTTGTAGTAAAATCAAAGTATTTAAAAGGAGGACAGTATGTGGTAACGGAGGCATGTTTAGTAATTTTTTTTAGTACCAGAACCTGTGATTTATGACCCAGAGTTACAGCCAACTTTATTACAAAAATGACTTCACCCATAATAACCTTATTCAGGGCTCTCTGGAGAATGATGTAGTACCCAACAGCATTATAATCTAGCAAATATTCACAAACAATTCCCCGCCTCGGTCTCCTTTCCCCCGCTCCAGTCTCCACCCCAGAGGCAAGCTTCCCCCTTCACTGCCTGGAAGAAGTTGCCTCCCAGGAAAGATTCTGTGCTCTTTCTGTGGGGATTTGCCCAGATCTCAGATTTATAAGAAGCCTGGGACAGAAAGCTGCCTCCTGGGTCTGGGTCACACCTTCCCCAACCTTTTGGCCTGAGGAACAGTGAGCAGAACACACCCACTCACCTTTCATTTCCTCCCCGCACAGAACTTGCCTGGCCCCTGCACCTCAGGCTACTCTGCCAGAGATCCCCACCACCTGAGAAGGGATCACTGCAGTCCCCACCCCCCACCACCATTTCAATTGCCATGGTAACCACCAGCTGCACTAAAACTGCTGGAGCTGGGTGTCCAAGCAGGGTCTCCTGGGTGTACCGGGATCTAGGAACTGGCCCTCCATCTTATTAAACTCTGGTGTCAGTTCCTAGCAATTGTTTTAAATTTACACCCTCAGAGGGGCTTAGTGGGATTACATGTCCATTTGCATTAAAACAGGTTTCTGTCATTAAACTGCCATACAATAAGCTTCCTCGGGACGAATTAATGAGCTCTAAATATCATCAAGTAGAAGTTCACTTCACCAAGAGGGCCACCAAGGGGGGGCAGAAGGAAGTGGCTGCTCAGAAATCTCAGCCCAGGAGAAATGTAAGTGCCAAGTGAGGAGGAGTCTTGTCCTGGTTCTTGGCTGTGAGATAAATGGTTTCTGATTTAGGGCCGATCTGGGAGAGCTGGTGACATTCTCCCTGTTCACCAAAACCCCACACTTCACCATCTACTCCTTATTCCAAATACGCCTCTACTCTTGACCTTGGCTGCTGAAATTGGCTGGTGGACTGTCAGCCCCTTTACTCTGTAACACCGTCTCCGTCTGTTGTCTATCTGTCCTTGAGGAACTTGTCTGCATCTAAGCCGGCGGAGAACAACAAGCTCACGGCACAGCGCCCCCTGTAGCTGGATTGAAGCCTCCTGACTCTAAAATGCAGGGATAGTTGTTAAGTGACTATCCCACAGGCCATCAGCGAGCCGGATCCCGGAGCACTAGTCTCTGATTAGGAGCACCTTACTCTGGTCACCTAGAAGCAGAACAGGAACAGGGACAGTTTTTAAGGCTGGCTTGTCCCTGCTCACAAGGACCGCCAACACTTGCCCTGACAAATACAGATGTATGTCTAAGGAGCCATTTTTCATCAAAAACAAGTAAATCAATCTCGACTTTCTTTTATGGAAAGGAGTGAGACTTGGTGCTAGACAGACTTCCTGGTCCACAGGAGCTGTGATCTCATTTCTGTGCAGTCTTAACAGGGGACAGTAATGTATGATTGAGACCCTGCTATATTTAGGAATGACAAGATAGGCATTATTAATAGCTTAATTGACATTAAGGCAATTACCCCTACCCTTATTACAGTTTGTAGAATTACACAGAAAATATTGGCTGAGGCCTTTTTCTCCCTAGAGCTACCCAAGGATACAGCATTTTATTTCATGCCAGATCCCAGCTTTGACATTAGATACTTAGCCATAGAATGATTCCAGTAAATCATTATAAATGCATTATAATAAAGATGTTATGAGCTATCAGATATTAACCCCAACCCCTAAAGAGAGATAAATAGTCCAGTTGCATGATTCTCACTTTTGTTTCACAAGAAATAAGCTTTTGCAAAGAGCAACTGACTAATGAATTATAAAATGGTGTGTTGAGCTCAGATAATTAAACAATGCATTTTAGTGTCTAGTGCAGGATGAACACTAAATCATACACAAATAAAAAGGGAAAAACCTAACCCCCAAGCCCAGCTCTTATTTTCAAATAACATTACAGGTGGGTCTATACTCCAGAAATGCTTCAACTCTTTTTTTTAATCTGATTAGAAGGACATATCGAGTGTAAGATCAAGACACGAGGAGGTAAACTAAACCAATACTCAGAACAAGAATTCTGGAGGTGCTAATTTCAGATAAGCCCACAAGGTGATTTTAATGGAGATTTTACATGGAGATAACTTCCGTTCCCAAAGTGTTTACTGGTGCAAAAGTCTAGAAGAATCTTGAGGTTTCCAAGTTTCCTTATACTTTTCTGTTTTGTCTGAATTCGTGGTAATAACATATGAGAGGTGTGTTAAAAACTGTGGCTTTGACCTTGTAGTAGAAGACTAACGGGAGATGCAAGAGGCAGAGAGGTTGGTCGGTTTGGGTTCTCACCACTGTCCTGAGGGGTCACCATTCCTGGCAGGGCTCCATCTAGTGGTCAACCTTGGATCACCAAGAAGTTTTATCCTCAGGTGGCTGGCATATAGGACTGGTTTGCTATTGGCTGCTGTTTCGGACATGTCTTGAATTGACCCCAAGATTTGAGGCTGCGCTTAAGCACGTCCTGAATACGTGTTTTAGTCTTCCAGCTTCTCAAAGGTGTGGTGACTGCCTCAAGGCCGTCTTCTGTTTCTTGGTCAAACAGTACACCACTAATGACCACGTGGCCAAAATTAGAGATGACCTTGGAATCCACGTGGGCAATGAGCACCTGTGCTGGTGTGGAGCTTCCCTGGAACACCAGGTACATCCTGTTCCACTTAGCCGTTCCTCTCCTGTGCTCCAGTCCAGCCAGACCAGTCTTTCCTCCATTTGTCCACGCAGCTTCAGTGTTGCCCAAATCAACTGACTTCAACCCTAACCAGAGGGTTGGGTGAACATTAAATGAGATCAGTTCTATAAAGATCTAGCTATGAGAAGTACCTCTTAGAGAGTAAGCCCACAATGAAATGCTAATATTTTTATATTAGTTATCTTGTCATTCTTTGTCTCTCGCTCTTCTCATTGTTCTGCCCTTACATCTCAGGGTCCAGCACAATATTTTAAGGCACTAATGTCATACATGCTGGCTATCCTGAACAATACTGATGGTAACAAGTACCAGTAAGAGTTACCATTTTCTGACCACTTGATAGCAGCCAGCCACCAGGCTAAGGATCATCATCGTCTCAATCAATTCTTTCAACAGGGCTGTGTGGCAAGTACTATTTTCATTCTCATTTTATGGGAAACTAAAGTTTAAAGACGTTATACAACTTGCTCAAGGTCACACAAGCTCATAGGTGGGCCACCACGATGTAAACCCAGAATGGGCCTAGACTCGGAGTCTCAGCTCTCTGCCACTGCATCGGGCTGATTTTGTCATCTTTCTTCTCTTTCATTTAGACTGGGCTCCATCGAGGATCAGTCAAGTGGACGTATCCACTCTTAGATGGACGACCCTCAGGACTTTGATCTTTGACGTCCCAGGAAGTCCAGAGCTGCAGGCTAACTCTAGTTGACAGCTGCTCAAAAGTCACTTGTCTGAAAACTCCTGGGTCATTACATAAAACCATCCAAATAGACTTTACAATTGCGCACCCCATAAAGTTAATTTCACTTTGAGAGAATGTGTCTGAGGGAGGTGATGCACTCTGTTATGTATTCAGGTTGGTGGCTACAATAGATGGAGCTGTCCTGTCATCCTTGACACCCTGGCTTACTGGCAGCCTCGCTCCATCACACTGTCACAGGCGAGGAATGGCCTCCCAGACTTGGCTCAGAACAGTTATGCTTCCTAATGGCCCAAGCCTCACAAACCCCACACCTCCCTTAATTAAAGAAGTAAATTAAGAGGAATATTTCAACCTCAGGGATGAATTATCTTAGTAATTTAAGACTGACATTTTATTGGATAAAAGGACACACATGGGTATTTATTAAAAATGCTGCCTTCACATACAAGGATCTGTGGAAGAGGATGTGTGAGGTGGTGAGGCGTTTGGGAACCAGAGGGGCTAGAAGTGAGCTCTGCCGCTTTAGAACACAGGTTGACTATTTGTTCTACATTTGTCCTTCAGACATGGCAGCCGGACATTTGGGATTTTCCACAGTCTTGATTGCAAACTTGCTGACTCTGCCTGCTAAGGGAGACACTACTAATCTCAGAGGGTCAGGCACTCTCTCCTCTCACACGAAGGCTGCACGGCTCAGCTCACTGGCAGTTGGAGAGGCCATCTGATGTGTCTGGTTGCTGTGAGTGGAAGAACTGTGGGTCCTTTCCAGGCTGAAGCATCTATTGGTGGATGACCCTCCAGTGCTCTCCTCCCCTGTGGAAGTGATCTTGGAAGCACAAGCTGACATGACAGCATGCCCAATATCCCAGATTCCTGAATGATTTGGTGGGGCTGTATCCTCCACAGGCCCATGTTGGACATGGAGCTTCAGCAAGAAGTAAACTTCTGTTGGGTGAAGTCACTGACATTTGGAGGTTATTTATTACTACCACAAAACCCAGCCAATCCTGACTAATCCAGAGGTTGACGTTTTGTTCAGAAATATGGTCTTTCTTTCCAATTCATAAACCCTTATCCTTTTTCCGATAGCCTTATTCACTTTTACCAGAGTTCACACATTTTTCTTCAACCTTTCAGATGCCTAAAATTGTCAAATGACCCTGAACTGGTCAGAGCAGTGCTTTGCCCTTCAACTACTGATAAATATTGGTACTATGAAGTAAGTGAGAAAAAGAGAAGATAAGGTTGGCCTTTTGAAAATAACAAGGCATATTATGATAATAAAAAAGAAGGAAAAAATAGAGAAAAGGAAAGAAGAATGAGAGATAAGAAATGAAAAATAAAATAAAAGACAAAGGAAGAAAAATAGAGAAAAGAACACAAAAGATGGGCATTCTGTTTCAAGTTAGTGATAGCCACTTGTTGGCAGTTGAGTTCCCCTCTGGAAGGCATCTCTCAGGATATCTTGGATCCTCAGCACCAATACCTGTGCCTTAGCATGCCAAGGTACTCAAGAAATGTTGGCTGAATGAATAAGTCAAGGAATGAATGAATCTTCATTTTGTAATCTTGAAAATGCATATTACTTGAATAGTCTATAACTATGAATGGGCACTCACTCCATCACACATTGAAAAGCGGTGCAAAAAGTGAGAGGGGACTGGAAATCACTGAGTTGGAATAGCTCTTCATAACCTCTAAACTTGAGTCCTTGAAAAGAGCAACTATGAGCTCAGAGCAATTACTCCTTGTCCTAGAAACAGGACATCACTGATGACTCAGAGAAGTCTGTTTAAAATAGTGTTTCGAATAAACGGGGTAGAAATGTCCTTGTTTTGTTTGCTTCCAGCTGGGCTGAGCAGAGAATACAGTCAGGACGGAGACATCTGTGGCCTTTAGTGCAGTGGGAGATGAAAGTAGGGGAATGAAATAACATTTGCTGAGCAATTTATTTTTTAAAAAACTTCAAATGGGGCAAGGAGTAACAATATACCACAGGGATAAGAAGGTGGAGCTGGGAGTCCTTCTGCCGCCAAAACCAACTGGGGACCACCAGTAGAATATTCACCTGGTCATGGGGTCATTCACTTTCCCCAGGATGCAACAAAGCACTGTGATGTGGCTGCCCCACTGGAAATGCTCACAGCTGAAGTCAATAGAAACCAGTTCTAAGGATGTGGAAGGAAGTTAGCTTTCCCTCTGGGGAAAAGTGTGCATCCGGGGTCTCTCCTCTTACTTGTGTGTGTATGCACATGCTCACACACACTCCAGCAAAGTTCAGCTGTGAAGGACTTGTAATGAGAATGAAAGCCCCGAGCGAGCAGAAAGCTGATGTGTGGCACGTGAAGTGGGGGTCACTATAATGTGGAGTAGGCAAGAACATGCGCACACGGGAGGAGGGCATCCTTGCAGATCCCATGGAAACCCAGCAGAGGTGGTGTTGTGTCCTGCCTGCAGTTTTAAAGGAAAAGATCTCTTGGAATGATCACCTCCAAGAGATGCTCATACTCCCTATATCCCAATTCAAATTCATCAACTTCCACCTGTCATCCCCAGCTACATTCTCCTCCAATTTCTTATCAAAGGAACACACATTCTTCTGGTGTCCCTGGATACACCCCTCAAAATCAGGAGCTTTTCCTCCTGACTTTTTCCTTCTTTCAATCTCTTCCCCTTTAAAAATGTTTTTTGGGTTTCCTCTTTTCTTCTCCCTGCCTGGGCATCGATCTAGCTGGTCTAATTATACATCGTTGCTTTCCTCTAGGAAATATAAGACCCAGACACAAATAATGGAATGCTATCCCATAATCCAAGCAGAAATGATGAGTGTCATAGTAACCATGGCCCTAAGTGTTAGATTTCCCAGATAGTTCAGATTTCATGTGATTTTATAATTTTCAATAAAGACAATTTGTTTTCAATGCCTATGTTGAAAAATGAAATTTTTGAATATGACCTGATTTTCTTCTCTAGCATGTCTTTTTCCCCTTTTGACCTCTCTCTTCCCCTAATCACACAGCTGGACATGTCTCTGCTCTGTAACTCAAGGAAGGGATGAGCCGGCATTAAACAGAAGAATTCTCTTCTTGACTTGCCTATTTCAAAGTGTAACCCCTAGGGGGAAGAAAGACTTATTATTAATGCAGAGGTGAAAGAGTTGGGAGCAAACATGGATATAAGGAGGCGCTGCCCCCTCACCTCTTATAGAAGAAAAGAGCCTCGGGGTTGGTGGAGGGAGAGTAGTGGAGGAATAAATGGGAACAGGGATGTTGGGGACCTACATCCACCAGAAAAGGAACTCATGTCCTGCTAGCTGGTTTTAGATATGACAAGGTGACAACAGCCATTGTGGGAACAGAGGCGGAGGGAGTGAAGATAGGTAAACTGGTATAACACTTTGGAGGCTAACTCAGCAGCATTCGGTAAATTTGAAAATCTGGAGAAATTTTCACACACACATATATATAAAGAAATGGGTACAAAAACGTTTATTGCAGCATTACTTCCAATGGGGGAAAAAAAGCACCCAACAAACTAAGTGCCCATTAATAGAAGAGGGAATAAATAAAATGTGGAATGGTGTCAACCACAGACCATTAGACTATTGTCCAGCAATTAAGAGGAATGGGTAAAACAATAGGAAGAAATTACAGGGGAATTTAGACCTTAGAATCCCACTGGTATAATAAGACTTCAGAGTTAAAATATAAGTGCCTCATTTTCCAGATAAGAAGAAATGGGGGCCCAAAGGTTAAATGGTTTCTGAAAATCAGGCCAATGTTTATAGACTTCCAACGTGGCCTTTTGTCCATGAAGTTATCTGATACCTCAAGCCACCCGGTATAGTTTTCAGTTTATTCCAGAAGTGGAAAGTTGTCTGCTCTGATCTCCCCAGTACACTAGCATGGGAGGAAGACAAGAAGGAGAGAGGGAAAGGGGAAGAAGAAGGGAAAGAAGAGATATTGCCCTGTTCTTGAGATCAGTCCAGATGAAGACCAGAATCCAGCAGGAAACCAGGAAAGCCAGTTCTCATATTTCCCATCTTCATAGCTAAAGTGTCTCCTGATTCTCTCTGGATCTCCATTATCTTATTAGGAAAACAAGGAGTGCAACTAGAAGGAATTCTACGGACTCCTTATGTTCAACAACATGGTCCTTGCCACAATCTACCTTTTCGCAATCGAATCCAAGGGGTCTGGATGTCACTACTGACATAAAATAGGTCTTCATCTACAACTCCCCAATCTTCTGTCTATGCCTTAACATTTTCTGCTGGATAGTCACACCTAGAGAGCACATCTGATGCCTTTTTCCCACTATACTATTTCTCAACACACCTTTAAGCTTCTGGGAAGACTCTTTTACCTACGCCTTTAAGACAAGCACCAAATAAAAATCTCAACACTAAATGGCAATCCAGGCTGGGGTGGCAGGGGGAGGGGAAGAGATTGGAAGCCCAACGTCAGTGAAGCGGCCACGGCTCCATCTCCATGAAAGCCTGAGGCGGGAGGGGAAGTCAGATGGCACCAGCACTGGCCACCCTGAGTGGTCTGGCCAGCTGGATGGGTGTGGGAGTCAGGAACGCCACGCTAAGTCCTGACTATGTCATCCACTTGGGCTGTCACACCGGAGAAAACTGTTCTGCCTCCAGGCTTCTTTTGCAAAGGAAGAAAAAGTTGTAAGGAAAGTTCTCTGAAAAGTACAGCATGTTCTAGAGGCCAAATGTTCTAATGATCCAGGAAGTGAAAGGAGACTCATCTTCTTCCTCAGCCACGACTACACTCCAAGTGGCCAGATTTCAAAGAGTCCCAGCTGGGCCATCAGAAACCCAGAAACCTGCATGCACCTGGCTCAAATTCACTTTTCACTTTTAAAGTAACACAGTTTTTTGTAATTATTAATGGTTTATTCGTGTGACCACCCATGAATGAAGGGCATTTCCCTCTTCCACATCTTTAATGGAAATAATTAATGAGGTGTTAGAAATTAACAACAATTAACAGTGCATAGGAACAGGAGCAGAAGGTCAGAGACTCCAAAATGCAATGGTTAGCTTCTCGGGTGGAAGCCTGCCATTTCAAGTAGGAACGTACCAGGAGAATTTTTCCTGTTAAATATCTTGCCATTGTACTGACTTTTCAAATGGGGAAAAACACCAACAATGGCTCTACTACTCTTATTTCTTAACAGTACAGGTTTCACTGACAGGGTATGAAAATTTCTAGCCCTGGAGTACACAAACACTGCTGCAAAACAGGGGCCAAAACACCATCCCTTTGTAAGATGGAGCATGTTAACGGAAGGAAGTTGTTACCTGGTGTTTCTTTCAAGTTTATTCATTTTGCCAAACAAATAAAATCATACAACAGATTACACTTTTGACTTAGTAAGCATTGCTTGATACAGAGATCAAACAAATGCATGACCATCTTAGATTTTATTAGATTTTAGTGGATTTCTGGAAGGAACTGGTACTTGGAGTAACGCATGAATATACACATATATATACTATATGTGTATATGTCTGATTAACTACAGTATCTGTGCAAGTATCATTGTTGTATCTAGGCAAATTAATAAAAAGTTGCCTTAAATGTATCTCCCTGCTAGCTAAGTGCCAAGGAATATTGCCTTGAGGTATTGAGTCTCCCATCCTCAGTCCATGCAATTTTTTCCCCCATTTTCTAAAACATAACTGAACTCAAGCCAAAGTTTTACATACGTCTCAATGCTGAAAATAAAGTTAGAGAAAGTGAGTCAAGCTCAACAAACTGATGATCTCACCAAGGATATCCACCAAGGATATCCTACTAGAGAACGGGCATGGGATTTATATATATTCTGCTTCCACCCACAAAGTAATTACAATTATAATTACATTACCTGTAATTATAAACATAATTAATTATACTCCTGCAGTGCTTTAGAGCTTACAAAGTACATCACATACATTAATTATTTAACCTCATCAGTACCCTGTGAGGCAAGCATGGCAGAAAACCTGCAGAACAAAATCAAGGACTTCTCACGGAACCCAGGGCTGTTGTTTTTGAGAGGGCACTTCCTCCTTTCTCATTCGTGATTATCTCCTTAAACAAAGCTTATGCAGAAAATGAGAAAAGAATCCAATTTCTAGAGGCAGCGATGATTCTGGATCCTTGGGCAAGCAACTTCCAGATCACCACAAATGGTTTTCAGAGAAGGAATGGGCCAGAATTTGTGGGAGTTGGGACCAATCACAAGGCCCTCAAGGTTCTGGTTTAGCCCAGGTATGTGGGATTGCTTGGCTTGCCTTGAGCCTCAGTCCATGTTTTCGTGGATAAGAGTCACTCACAGAATGACAGACTTTGGGAGCTAGGAGAGCAAACATCTCTTGTGCACCTAGGATGTGCACATTGCTAGGAATACAGAGCCCAGCCAAGCTCTGCGGCAGCTCACGACCAAGGGGAAGGAACTGTCATCACACCAGGCAGTTCAGCCCTTGCGTTTCCCAGATCAGAGGTCAAAATGTACACTCCTCTGCCTGCCTTTCAAGGTTCTTCCCCATACCTGCTGAAATCCAGCCTGACACCTCTCTCGAGACTGCTTTCCTACTATAGTTTAGTAACCCACCCAGTCACCCTCACCTCCCTCCTCCTGCTACCCCCAGACCACTGTCTGGTCCTGGTCGTAGGTTTCTCATTTGCAGTGCTCTCCACCCTTCAAGTCCCAGCCCAGGTCTCCTCTGGATAGAAGGGAAGGTAGATTTGGGCCCTTTCACTGAGAACTTTATCTCCTTGAAGAATAACTAAAACAGAAGTCATAAAGTGTTCAGGGCCCTAAAACAGTGGTGCTCAAAGCGTGGACCTCAGACCAAGCAGACTAGTAGCCCCCAGGAACTTGTTAGCAATGTGAGTTCTTGGACCCTACTCTGGACCTATGGAATTAGGATCTCCAGGGTTGGGCCCAGCAATTAGAGTTTTAAGAAGCTTTCCAGGTGAATCTGATGTCCATTAAAGTTTGAGAAAGCCTCTCTTCAAAGACAGACTTTTAAACAAAGTCTGAAGATGGAGTGATTTACATCCTTTAAAGACTGACAGGATTCAGGCACTTGGAAAGGGGTCATGGGCATTCCTAAGGTAAGGACAGTGGGAGAAGAGGCCTGATTCAGAGTGTGGTCTGGGAGCAGCAAGAACTTCTATAAGGCCAGCACCTAGGATGGCCAGAGAGCTGCTGGCAGGCAATTTTCAAGTAATAATAGTAATAGCAGTAGCTAGCATTTATGGGGCCCCTGTTATGTGCCACATAGATTTCTAAATGCTTTATTCACAGGAATTTTCTCATTCTATTCTTACAACAACCCTACTGAGTAGAATGTGATCTCTAGTTACATGTGAGGAAAAGCAGGATTGGGAAGAGTTAACTAAACCACCCCAGGCACACAGCTTGTGTTTGGATTTTTGTAACAATGAGGAACTAGGCTGAGTTTTCAGATTGGCAGCACCAAGATCACAACTTGACCTTGGGGCTATTGGGGAGCTGTGATTCAGAAGAGAGAGGAAGGAGCCTGAGGACTGGATTTGGGGCAGTGGGAATGAAAAGGAAGAGGCAGATAGGAGGACCAAGACTTGATAAGGGATGAGATGGAAGGAGCAAAGGGGAGGCTGGAGCCAAAAACAGTCCTGGGAGCTTAGTCTAGGAGGAGACTGGAGTCATTAACCAAAGAGGAAAACAACAGTAACCACAGACACATCACCCTGTTCTTCATACTGGATTTTCAGATAATGTTCTCTAAGAGTTGTACATAGGACGGGTCATTTAATTTTTACAACAATCTTAAGAGAGAGTGTTCATCTTTCTAATTTACAGAGGAGGAAACTGCGGCACAGAGCATCCGAGGGTCTCATCAAGGACCACAGAGGTTGGCCAGCCCTTCTTGTTCTCCTCTCCCTACAAAATAGCACTAGCATCTTCCCAGTCATTGGAATATTTGTTTCTCAAAGAAATACGTGTAGTTTTCTTCTAAACTTGGAAGCCAACAGAATGTAGCCAATTAAAGCAGCAGTCTAATTAATCCAGTAGCTCTCAACTTTCTCCCTGCACAAGAATCACCTGCAGAGCTTTACAAATGCTCCAGGGCTGGGGATCCATGCCCAGACATCCCAGTCCAGTGGGTCTGGGGCGAAGCCAGTGCAGTGTGTGTTGACCGTGTACTGTGTCAAGCTCCCCCATGTGTTTCATGAGGATGCAGCACAAGACTATTGAATTAACCAGCTGACAAGCATGTACTGCTTACCTCCTAGGAGTCCATGCTGTGTTCCCTACAGTGGCAGACCCCAAAGGAGATCAAGACGCTGCACCAGCCCTCAGAGTTAGTATCTTCCCAGATCCACATGAGACCAAGAAAGAAGAAGATGGAAACAATACTGGGGAGCAGAGCAGAGGTGGTGAATTCAGCCAATGCCCCAGAATTAATCCTTGGAGCCTGCTTGGAGAATCAGGGAGGACTCAAGAAGGACAGTGTTTATACTAAATAAAACAGATAAGGAAACCATCCGAGATCGTGGTGCAAAGTTATGCTTCCCCTTGAGAGGTCAACTGGCATAGACCAATTTGTCATGTTCTGCCTCCTTTCTCCACGAGAGAAGCTCTGAATGGTTTACGTATCCAGACCTGGGTCAGGGCCTGGCGCCTATACCACTGACGGCGGGGCACATCTTCTTCTTTTTTCTTGGCCAATGGGAAAAGAAGGAAAACATTCAGCAGCTGCTAAATCCCAGGGTCTTTATTTGAACTTCCCTGGACCAGGCAAGTGAGTGGTATTTATGGCTTGAAAGAATTTCCATCTGTAAGTTTATCTTCTTGTTAAAAATCAGCCATCACCCTTACCCAAAACAACCAAAGACAATAAATCAAGGCTTAAGAAAAAAGCAAAGACTTGTTTCTACAAATAGGAATCCCTACGTTTAATAACATACTTTTTTTTTCTTTTTTAGTATGGGGCATCATAGGAAGTTAAGTGATTGGCAGGTGGGGGCAAGCTTCGTTCAAATACGCAGAAGGCACAGAAATGAGACAGATGCTGTCCAAGCTAAGGGAGGAAGAGCTGGGCTAACATTTCCCCGTGAATTCCAGCACTTCATCAGGGCTTTCTTTACCTCTCCTAAGTGACGCACACTGGTGCTGTTGTTATTCTTAACTCATTCTGCCAACTCATGACTATCCCTTCCAACCTGGTTCCTTTCTCTTTCACAGAAACAATGGTGTCAAAACAAGCAAGTCTCCTTTCTGAAGTACTGAATGGATGTGTAGTTCTACCACTGTCACGGAAGGAATGACCGCAGAGTTCAGAGGCAGCCAACTGGTGCAATAAGTTACTACTATTCTATCAAAATGTAAAAAAGATATTATTTAATGCCCAAGGACCCCAAAATCTGCTCTCCCAAGAGGACTCTGTCGACCTCTTGTCCACATGGGTTCAACCTCTTGTCATGGGGCCCAGACAATGGCCCTTGTATCCTACCACTCAAGTTGCTCCCACTCCCAACCCACATTGTATCACATGAGTTAGGGGGTCCTTTTCCTGCTGATTAAGGTCAGTCTCATTCATAGGTACAACAGAAAGAGCCCTTGAAAGCAGAAGGCCTGTGACTACCAAATATGCCTACTAATAACTGGTCACAGTGAAATATTGTCTCTTCTGAAAAATTTCGGAAGAGTTTTTGGCATTTTCCTTTCTTTTGGAGAAATCTGGGAGGATTGTTCGGTCCTTCAGAATGTCATTTGAAATGCATATAATCTTTGGAATTCGGGTTCCACATCTTAAGCCACTTTCTATTATTTCTATATTTCTATGTCCCATGTACAGCAGGCTTTCTAATAATATATAATAGTAATAATGTATACACAATGTAGAATTTAAAACCTATAAACCATGTTCACGGAAACTTATTCTCAAATACAATCTCACTTGGGCAGACTGGCCCTTAACCAACCTTCCAGAATTAGAAGTAGCTGCCCTTCCTAGGAGTGCTCTTGGTGTTGTCTCTGGTGTAGGGCTGGGTGAAAAGTTGGGAGGAAAGAAGCCATCATCAGCAAAAGTTTCTTCCAGAGGAAACCAAGCATTCACTCTGGATTTCTTTCTCTCATAAAGGGAAAGGTGTATTGCTTGGGTTCTCCTAAGCTCAAAGGGAAACTATAGGATTCTTTTCCCCTGACAAAGTCTGTACTCACCCTACTTTTTTTTTTTTCTTTTTCTTTTTTTTTTCTTTTTGAGAATTTTAAAAGATGCAAAAAGGTGGGTCAGTCAGTTAAGTGTCTGCCTTCAGCTCAGGACATGATCCCAGGGTCCTAGGCTCAAGTCCTGCATTAGGCTCCCTGCTCAGCAGGGAGTTTGCTTCTCCCTCTTCCCAAACCTCCTGCTTGTGATCTCTTTCTCTCTCAAATAAATAAATGAAATCTTTTCTTTTTAAAAAGATACACGAAGTTAAACTCTTACATTCACACTTACCAAAGTTAATAACTGTTAACATCGGATACTTTCCGAAATAATGTTTCAGATTCCAAACTGCGTCCCCTTCAACCTCAACAAGTTCACCAACCCCCCACACACACCCCAAAGAGAAACCACTTTCATGAGTTGGTGTGGACCTTTCCAGCCTATTAAAAATATATATGTCTTATATACTTACACATGCAGGAAGCAAATAGGATTACCTTCTATATGTATTTTGTATTTAGATAAATGATGTCATTCTTTATATTTTCTGCAATTTGTTTTTTCTTCCTATTTAACATTAGGTTTTGGGTGATCTGAGTTAAAATATGCAGATCTAGTTAATTAAACCCCTGTTCATGATGTATACATCATATTTTTTAAATCCACTATTGAGAGATATTTAGGTTCTCTCCAGTTTTTCACCATTTTCTATAATGCTGCAACAAACATTCCTGTACATGTCCCTTTGTACACACCTCAAGGGTTTTCAAAGGAAATACACTCAGTAGTAGAATCTATGGGACTATGTTATGCACCGTTTCACTTATGTGCTGCCATAGACTCCCAAAGTGACTATACTGATTTACATCAGTAAATCAGGTGATGGGACCACTTCCTCTGCATTCTGGCCAATATATGACACTACTGGACAGGTAACTTTTTTCCCAATTTGACAGTTTAAAAATAATGGCTAAGTATTGGTTATAATTATTTCTCATTTCCATGACTATTCATAGGCTTAATTATCTTCACGGGTTTATTGTCAATAACAGTTTTCTTTTATCATATCCTTTGCTTATTTTTCTATTAGATTATTTGATTTTCATTACCAGTTTATAAGGATCCTACATGTTCTGTGCATAGTAGTCTTTTGCATATTACATATATCACAGATAAATCTTCTTTTTTAAATTGGTAATATATTCATAGGGTAAGATGCATGAGTACATAGTGAAAATTTTTCTCTCTCTCATCTATTCTCTCCTCTCCCATTCAGTTTGCCTTCTTGGAGAAAACCAAAAGTTCTATACATTTGCAAAAAATAGTTTCTATGTTCCTCTCCAGTAACACTAGTTGGGTATCTTGCTTTTTTCACTTAAAGATCATTCTCTATTAGTTTATACTTCTTTTCTTTTTATTAATGCAGAATCTTCCTTTGTATTAATGGATCAGGATTTATTTAACCAATTTCCTACCAAATGACAATTAGGCTACTCTGAATTTCTTGTTGTTAAAAGTTGTACTTCAGCGACTTTTTTATACATATATTATTTCATACATGTACAAATGACTTCACAATAAATCCTCTGAAGTTAAAACTAAGTGCTTTTCCTAAAATCAAAAACACAAGAAACAACAGATGCTGGCAAGGATGTGGAGAAAAAGGAACCCTCTTGCACTCTTGGTGGAAATACCAACTGGTGCAGTCACTGTAGAAAATGGTATGGAATTTCCTCAAAAAGTTAAAAACAGAACTAACCAATGATCCAGCATTCAACTACTAAGTATTTACCCAAAGAATACAAAAACACTAATTCAGAGGGATACCTGCACCCTTATGTTTATAGCAGCATTGTTTACAATGGCCAAGACATGGAAGCAGCCCAGGCATCCCAATTGATCGATGAACAGATAAAGAAGCAATATAGATGAATGGAATACTATTCAGTCATAAAAAATGAAATCTTGCCATATGCCACGACATGAATGGAGCTAGAGATTATAATGCTGAGATAAGTCAGTCAGAGAAAGACAAATACCAAATGATTTCACTCATATGTGGAACTTAAGAAATAAAACAAATGAGAAAAAGGGAAAAAGAGAGAGAGACCAAGAAATAAACTATGGAGAACAAACTGATGACTACCAGAGGAGAAGTGGGTGGGGGATGGGTCAAAGAGGTGATGGGGATTGAGGAGGGCAATTGCTATGATGAGCATCTGGTGTTGTATGGAAGTGTTGAATCACTATGCTGTATACCTGAAACTCATTTAACACCATATGTTAGTTGACTGGAATTTAAATAAAAACTTTTCTTAAAAGTGTCATTTGTTCTGTTCAATTGTATTTAAATTCTGTTTATAATGGGTTTTGTTTGTCTGTTGCCAAATCAAAGAGTTAAAATTTGCTATAGTCAAATTTAAGTACCTTTTCCGCTATAGTGTATGGTTTTGTTTTTTGTTTTTTGTTTTTTTTTTTTTTGTATCCTGTTAAAGAAAACCTCTCTTACTTCAAGGGTAGGTTTTTTTTTCATGTAGGTTTAGAGTTATGTGATTTATACCTTGGGCACTTAATCCATTTGGAATTTATATTTGTGCATGGAATAAAACTGGACTCTCATCTTATTTTCTCCCATCAGATGGCTCCATCTACTCCTTCATTGATTACCAATGTAATCTCTGCCACAAACTAAATTTTAGCATATGTATGGCTCCGTTTTCAGGCTGTCCTGTTTGATCTACTTATCTGACCTACTCCAATACCAGACTATTTTAATGACAATAGTTTGTAATATGCCAGGCCATTGTTAAGACAAAAAATTTTTTTTCAAATGTTTTAATGTGCAATGACATCAGGCTAATCAGAGCCCTCATACATCTAAACTAACAATGGAACTTTGGTTTTGGAGGAAAATGACATTTTACAGCCTGTTGAAACTGAGGTGGGAGTCAACGTTGTGCCAAAAGATAAAATTTAAAATCTAGATTTATTGTGTTTGGAAAGGTTTCATACAGTTCTTTTGTAAGCACAGTACTTTCAAAATGTCTTTGAGATCATGATGGATTTTGCCTCTCTTTCTCGCATCCCTATCCATGTGTGTGGGCAGAGAGAAAAAGAGAGAGAAAGTCCATGAGTTCAGGGTAAACATACAAACCTTTGGTTTACAGATTAAGAAAAAGAGACCCCAGAAGTGGGACGAGGTCAAGCCACAAGTCACAGAACCCTTGATATTTGCTGTCCTGCCAACTACTCAATTTAGTAGATTTCAATGCCTCAAAGAGCCAATAGCTGACAGCTCATGATTAATTCATCAGACACCTACTGCTTGACCAGTCTTGAAATGGTGGGAGGGATGGCAGCAGTGAATGTACTCATCAGCAATCAAGTGAGAAAGGACTGTTCTTGCTACAGGGAAAGAACATGTAGAGCTCCAGAAATAGGACTGTCTCATTTCCTCAAGGCTGGTAAAGGGCCAACTTCCACTCTGCTCCCATGGGAACATCACTCCACAAATGCTAACTCTGCTTTCTTTTCTGCTAGGCTTTGAAGACTTTTGTACATCTCCCTCAAGCTAAGTCAATAATGTGTTCATGGTAAAGCATATATAGAGCCAGAGTCAAAGAAAATACACTCAATAAAAATGAATTCAGGGCACAACAAAGCATTTGAAATGTAGTTTTTCTATGTTGTGTGGGGAAAAAGATCTGGTTGAATTTTCTAGCCTCTGATTTGGTGAAGCCCAAAAAATAATGGGTAATTCACAGCCAAGGTGGGTAAAGGAGATGCTCTCTCTTTGGAGACTTAAAGAGAAGAGTAAAAGTAGGAAAATCAACTGTCATATTCTATACATGATATATAGCAAAGAGCAAGTAATTCACTGCCATAGGGAAATGAGACTTTTGTTTTGGAATAAGAACAATGACTTGGACTCTTTCAATTATCCACCAAATACTCCTTCTTATGAATACTGAGAAATCCATAGTGGGCAAGACATCCATGTGCCATCTTCCACAGTATTTCCATTCTAGAGCAGAAAAGGCAAACAATGAGTCAAAATTAAATGGCAAGCTGTAATGACCAGTATGAAGGAAACAAAAGTCTGAGCTAGAGGCCAAATACAGGAGATCCATGTTCCATAGGGGGCCAAGGAATGCTTATCTGAGGAGAACACTTATGTTCAGATATGAGGGAGGCAAAGGAGCTGGCTAAGCAAAGACTGGGGGAAGAAATTCCTGGCAGGTGAACGGGTCCTGAAATGGGCAGAAACTTGGCATGGTCAGATTGCTGAAAGGGAAACGGTGGTGAAGCCCTCGGAGAGGGCAGGGGTGGGAGAGGTGGCTGGGAACAGGCCCCAGCCAGGTGATGCACAGCCTTGTGGACAAGGGGAACTCATTCGCATTTTTGTCCTAAAGCCCTCAGAAAGCCTGGAGTACTGCTTAAGGAGGAAAGTGACCAATCTGATTTACATGTGCAAAAAATCTACCTGCTACATGAAGAATTGATGAGAGTGCAGATGTTTAAGTGAGAAGAGATGGTGGACTAAGGTAGGAAAATAAAAAGAAGAAAAGTGGACTGATTCGATGTGGACGTGGATTCAGCAAGGCTTGTTAGCAGACTGTATTGAGAGGGGAGGAAAAGGACAGAATCCAAAATAACTTTAAGGTTCTTCCTTTGAGTAGTTGGTTGGATGGAAGTGCCTTTTATCCATACGCCCATACGGGAAAGACTGGATGAGGGAGGGCATAAACTGGAAATAAAAATTAAGTATTCCATTTGGAAAGTTAGATCAGCACATAATATGATTTTGAAACTCAGAGGAAATAAAAATTGGGGAATTGCTAGCATTTAAAGATACTGAACATGGGAAGAAATGAGATTGTCTAAGGAGAGGGTTTGAAGATGCACAAGAAGAGGGACCAGATTCAAAGTCTAAGAAGCATCAATATTCAAGGTAAAGAAAAAACTGAAGCTCACACAGTGGACCATGAAGGAAGAGGAGAAACAGTGGAGTGTGCTGTTGTGGAAATCAAACAGAAAAGCAGGTCAAAAAGGATGGAGGGACTAAGGAGAACATGCCTGGGATTGTAGCTCTCAGCAGCCAGTTTCTCAGAAGGCACCTACTCCTCCTGGTTATCTCTGCACCAGAAGTTCAGGGATTTACTATTCAAGAAGATGTCTTGGCCAAAAGACTATTGCTGTCCCTCTGGGGATTAATGGCTTTGAGGCAAACACTGATAGAGCCCATCATGGGAGATCAGGAACTCAGTACCTCATCCCTGCATCACCGTACCAGCTCCTCACTGGCTACCGTTAACTCCTGACTTCCTAACCCTGGTATTATATGCTAACTCATGATCATACCTTGAAATACTACTTGCATTTTTCAGGAAAATTTACCCTCATTTATTAAAATTTAAAATGTTTGTACACTCTGGGAATTTTTATTTCTGTGCATCTCATAAGAACTAAGATAAATGTTCGAGAACGTTCCAATTTGTAGTATAATAGGAAAAAATTGGAGCAACCTAAATGTCCACTCTTAGGGAGGTGGTATTAAAGAATGACCTAGCAACACAGTTGAATGTTATATAGCCATTGGGAAAAATGTAGTCTTTCCAGATGGGCTGACATAGAAAGAGGCCATAATCCATCACACTTCTATGTGCACTTTCCTCTCCTTGCCTTCTAATGGAACCCCAGTCTTGTTCTGTTCTCCACCCCCACCCCAAGGCAGCTCATGTGACTCAGACTTTAGCCAACTGATGCATTCACCTAGAAACTCTAAATGTGAAGATTCTCTTTGAAGCTATTCTCAACTCTGTAGCCAAGGAGGTTTGTTTTTTTGGTTTTTTTTTTTAATTTTTAATTTTTTATAAACATATATTTTTATCCCCAGGGGTACAGGTCTGTGAATCGCCAGGTTTACACACTTCACAGCACTCACTAAAGCACATACCCTCCCCAATGTCCATAACCCCACCCCCCTTCTTTCAAGCCCCCTCCCCCCAGCAACTCTCAGTTTGTTTTGTGAGATTGAGTCACTTATGGTTTGTCTCCCTCCCAATCCCATCTTGTTTCATTTATTCTTCTCCTACCCACTTAAGCCCCCATGTTGCATCACCACTTCCTCATATCAGGGAGATCAAATGATAGTTGTCTTTCTACGCTTGACTTATTTCGCTAAGCATGATACGCTCTAGTCCCATCCATGTTGTCGCAAATGGCAAGATTTCATTTCTTTTGATGGTTGCATAGTATTCCATTGTGTATATATACCACATCTTCTTGATCCATTCATCTGTTGATGGACATCTAGGTTCTTTCCATAGTTTGGCTATTGTGGACATTGCTGCTATAAACATTCGGGTGCACGTGCCCCTTCGGACCATTACATTTGTATCTTTAGGGTAAATACCCAGTAGTGCAATTGCTGGGTCATAAGGCAGTTCTATTTTCAACATTTTGAGGAACCTCCGTGTGGTTTTCCAGAGTGGTTGCACCAGCTTGCATTCCCACCAACAGTGTAGGAGGGTTCCCCTTTCTCCGCATCCTCGCCAGCATCTGTCATTTCCTGACTTGTTGATTTTAGCCATTCTGACTGGTGTGAGGTGATATCTCATTGTGGTTTTGATTTGTATTTCCCTGATGCCGAGTGATATGGAGCACTTCTTCGTGTGTCTGTTGGCCATCTGGATGTCTTCTTTGCAGAAATGTCTGTTCATGTCCTCTGCCCATTTCTTGATAGGATTATTTGTTCTTTGGGTGTTGAGTTTGCTGAGTTCTTTATAGATTTTGGACACTAGTCCTTTATCTGATATGTCGTTTGCAAATATCTTCTCCCATTCTGTCAGTTGTCTCTGGGTTTTGTTCACTGTTTCCTTTGCTGTGCAAAAGCTTTTGATCTTGATGAAATCCCAATAGTTCATTTTTGCCCTTGCTTCCCTTGCCTTTGGCAATGTTCCTAGGAAGATGTTGCTGCGGCTGAGGATGAAGAGGTTGCTGCCCGTGTTCTCCTCAAGGATTTTGATGGATTCCTTTCTCACATTGAGGTCCTTCATCCATTTTGAGTCTATTTTCGTGTGTGGTGTAAGGAAATGGTCCAATTTCATTTTTCTGCATGTGGCTGTCCAATTTTCCCAACACCATTTATTGAAGAGGCTGTCTTTTTTCCATTGGACATTCTTTCCTGCTTTGTCGAAGATTAGTTGACCATAGAGTTGAGTGTCTATTTCTGGGCTCTCTATTCTGTTCCATTGATCTATGTGTCTGTTTTTGTGCCAATACCATGCTGTCTTGATGATGACAGCTTTGTAATAGAGCTTGGAGTCTGGAATTGTGATGCCACCAACTTTGGCTTTTTTTTCAACATCCCTTTGGCTATTCAAGGTCTTTTCTGGTTCCATATAAATTTTAAGATTATTTGTTCCATTTCTTTGAAAAAGATGGATGGTACTTTGATAGGAATTGCATTAAATGTGTAGATTGCTTTAGGTAGCATAGACATTTTCACAATATTTATTCTTCCAATCCAGGAGCATGGAACATTTTTCCATTTTTTTGTGTCTTCCTCAATTTCTTTCATGAGTACTTTATAGTTTTCTGAGTATAGATTCTTAGCCCCTTTGGTTAGGTTTATTCCTAAGTATCTTATGGTTTGGGGTACAATTGTAAATGGGATTGACTCCTTAATTTCTCTTTCTTCTGTCTTGTTGTTGGTGTAGAGAAATGCAACTGATTTCTGTGCATTGATTTTATATCCTGACACTTTACTGAATTCCTGTACAAGTTCTAGAAGTTTTGGAGTGAAGTCTTTTGGGTTTTCCACATATAGTATCATATCATCTTTGAAGAGTGATAATTTGACTTCTTTGCTGATTTGGATGCCTTTAATTTCCTTTTGTTGTCTGATTGCTGAGGCTAGGACTTCTAGTACTATGTTGAATAGCAGTGGTGATAATGGACATCCCTGCCATGTTCCTGACCTTAGTGGAAAAGCTTTCAGTTTTTTTCCGTTGAGAAAGATATTTGCACTGGGTTTTTCATAGATGGCTTTGATGATATTGAGGTATGTGCCCTCTATCCCTACACTTTGAAGAGTTTTGATCAGGAAGGGATGCTGTACTTTGTCAAATGCTTTTTCAGCATCTATTGAGAGTATTATATGGTTCTTGTTCTTTCTTTTATTGATGTGTTGTATCACATTGATTGATTTGCAGATGTTGAACCAACCTTGCAGCTCTGGGATAAATCCCACTTGGTCGTGGTGAATAATCCTTTTAATGTACTGTTGAATCCTATTGGCTAGTATTTTGGTGAGAATTTTTGCATCTGTGTTCATCAAGGATATTGGTCTATAGCTCTCTCTTTTGATGGGATCCTTGTCTGGTTTTGGGATCAAGGTGATGCTGGTCTCATAAAATGAGTTTGGAAGTTTTCCTTCCATTTCTATTTTTTGGAACAGTTTCAGGAGAATAGGAATTAGTTCTTCTTTAAATGTTTGGTAGAATTCACCGGGGAAGCCGTCTGGCCCTGGGCTTTTGTTTGTTTGGAGATTTTTAATGACTGTTTCAATCCCCTTACTGGTTATGGGTCTGTTCAGGCTTTCTATTTCTTCCTGGTTCAGTTGTGGTAGTTTATATGTTTCTAGGAATGCATCCATTTCTTCCAGATTGTCAAATTTGTTGGCGTAGAGTTGCTCATAGTATGTTCTTATAATAGTTTGTATTTCTTTGGTGTTAGTTGTGATCTCTCTTCTTTCATTCATGATTTTATTTATTTGAGTCCTTTTTCTTTTTGATAAGTCTGGCCAGGGGTTTATCAATTTTATTAATTTTTTCAAAGAGCCAGCTCCTAGTTTCGTTGATTTGTTCTATTGTTTTTTGGTTTGTTTGTTTCTATTTCATTGATTTCTGCTCTGATCTTTATGATTTCTCTTCTCCTGCTGGGCTTAGGGTTTCTTTCTTGTTCTTTCTCCAGCTCCTTTAGGTGTAGGGTTAGGTTGTGTACCTGAGACCTTTCTTGTTTCTTGAGAAAGGCTTGTACCGCTATATATTTTCCTCTCAGGACTGCCTTTGTTGTGTCCCACAGATTTTGTACCGTTGTATTTTCATTATCATTTGTTTCCATGATTTTTTTCAATTCTTCTTTAATTTCCCGGTTGACCCATTCATTCTTTAGAAGGATGCTGTTTAGTCTCCATGTATTTGGGTTCTTTCCAAACTTCCTCTTGTGGTTGAGTTCTAGCTTCAGAGCATTGTGGTCTGAAAATATGCAGGGAATGATCCCAATCTTTTGATACCGGTTGAGTCCCAACTTAGGACTGAGGATGTGATCTATTCTGGAGAATGTTCCATGTGCACTAGAGAAGAATGTGTATTCTGTTGCTTTGGGATGAAATGTTCTGAATATATCTGTGATGTCCATCTGGTCCAGTGTGTTGTTTAAGGCCTTTAGTTCCTTGTTGATCTTTTGCTTGGATGATCTGTCCATTTCAGTGAGGGGAGTGTTAAAGTCCCCTACTATTATTGTATTATTGTTGATGTGTTTCTTTGATTTTGTTATTAATTGGTTTATACAGTTGGTTGCTCCCACGTTGGGGGCATAGATATTTTAAATGGTTAGATCTTCTCGTTGGACAGACCCTTTGAGTATGACATAGTGTCCTTTCTCATCTCTTATTATAGTCTTTGGCTTAAAATCTAATTGATCTTATATAAGGATCCTGCTTTCTTCTGATGTCCATTGGCATGGTAAATTCTTTTCTACCCCCTCACTTTAAATCTGGAGGTGTCTTCGGGCTTAAAGTGAGTTTCTTGTAGGCAACATATTGATGGGTTTTGTTTTTTTATCCATTCTGATACCCTGTGTCTTTTGATTGGGGCATTTATCCCATTAACATTCAGGGTAACTATTGAAAGATATGAATTTAGTGCCATTGTATTGCCTGTAAGGTGACTGTTACTGTATATTGTCTCTGTTCCTTTCTGATCTACCACTTGTAGGCTCTCTCTTTGCTTAGAGGACCCCTTTCAATATTTCCTATAGAGCTGGTTTGGTGTTTGCAAATTCTTTCAGTTTTTGTTTGTCCTGGAAGCTTTTAATCTCTCCTTCTATTTTCAATGATAGTCTAGCTGGATATAGTATTCTTGTAGCCAAGGAGGTTTTTTAAAAACCTAATCAGTGTCACTTTCTTCTCATCACCCTTGGAACAAAGACCAAAATCTGTACAAAAGTCTATGAGGCCTTGTATGATCTGACCATTGGCTGACCACCCATCACCACTCTCCTACTTATTCTCTGGGCTCCAGCCACAGTGACTTTCTTTCTGTTCTTGAATCATAACGTTTCTTCCTTCCACAGGACTTTGGGTGTGATGTTCTCTTTGCCATCATCTCTCAGTTAGCTCAAATGTCATCCTCCCAGGGAAGCCCTATTGATTATTCAAGCTGGATTAGATCCATCCATTCTTAAGTTCAAAACTACTATGTACTTACCCTTTCTCTCTCGACACTTCTTATGATGTACAGTCATGCAATCACAGGGTGATTATTTGATAGTTTTCTGTCTCCCACAACTCTAAGCCCTCTGAGAGGACTGTGCCTGTCTTGCCCCAGATTTTATAAGTATCACCGTGCATAGTACATGGGCATAGTAGGTGCTCCACAAATGTCTATCAAATGAATGAATCTGGAACACACATAGTAGGGCTCCACTGATTTAGTCATTTAGTCAAACTGAGTTGGAGATAGAGATCTAAATTTGTTCTATTAATTTCCATCAACTAATGTGACTTCAAGATTTAAACATAATATATTCCTTCTTCTTCTATCCAATCCATCACTATATCCCATCAACTCTACCCCCAAAACACATCCCAATTTCTGCCCCTCCCTCCCATTTCCACCATCACCACCATCCTTCCCTTTCATTGGCTCCTCCTGTTGTCACGTTTATTTATTTTTTAAAGATTTTATTTATTTATTTGACACAGAGAGATCACAAGTAGGCAGAGAGGCAGGCAGAGAGAGAGGAGGAAGAAGGCTCCCCGCTGAGCAGAGAGCCCAATGCGGGGCTCGATCCCAGGACTCCGAGATCATGACCTGAGCCGAAGGCAGATGCTTAACCTACTGAGCCACCCAGGTGCCCCTGTTTCATGTTTAGAATATCCTCCATGATTTGACTTTTTCTTCTTCTCCCTCTCTTAGAAACACCCTGCCCCATAACCCAGGAGTTGAATTATAGTTAATTCTTGTTTTCCCTTTGGCCTAACAGCCAAGCGGTCATCTTGGCCTTCTGAGTCTTCTCTGGAACTTTTCTTAGATTCAACACTTTTCCATTCCCCTTCCGGGCCCTGTCTGTTTTTACCTACAATCACACAAACTCTTCCTACACTTGTAAATATCTCTTTAAATTCCAAAAGCTCAGAATCACAAGAGAGTAGGATTGGAAGTATCCCTTGACGTAACCTGTTCAACCCTCCTCTTTTTTTTTTAGATGAGAAACTGAATCTCCAAGACAATCCCTTGGTTTGGTCAATACCTGAGTTAGGCATTTGCTTTAGAGATCTTACCAGCCCTCCCTTTACACTGTCTTCCTTTTTGTCTCCAAATGTTCTTCCCAGCTTGGCTCTCTTTCCTGCACCATTGTCGTGACTTCCTCAAGACAGAAATATAATCCCAACCTTCTCCTACTCAAAAAACTTTAGGGGCTTCTAGTGCTTCAGTGAAACTAAGGAATTACTCACTGCTCCAGAATACACTGCTCACAGATTTAAGCTCGAACTCCTGGCACTCAGGTTTCTCCCGTAAGCCTCAAAGAACAGAAGGGAGACCCACAGAAGCAAGATATTGAAAGACTAGTTTCGTATCAACATGAAAATGAGTTTTCTAATTATTAGAATTGTTCTCCAATGGCATGGTTCTCTTGGGAGAAGGTGAGTTTCCTCTGAGCGAGCCTTCATGTTCAAAATAGGCTAGACATAAAATAAACATTGGAAAGAGGGTTCCTATCATGGAGATGAGGAGGGCAAGTGGATGAAATTATATCTGATTAATTACAACTTGGCTCCAACATCCAGACTCCTCCTGACATTAACATACCCTATGGTTCCTTTTTGCACACACACCCCCAAAGAAACTGAACTTCTAGCTATTCTCCATATGGTCCCATACTTTCCAATCCTTCTATGCCCTTATTTATGCTGTTCTTGCAGTGTGAAATGTTTCTTCCAATCATCTCCATGAAACCAACTTAGATGTCACCTCTTCTTAGATATTTTCAATTAAGTCTGTCTGTCTGTCTCTCTTTCTTTGCACAAAATCATGTAATTATTTTCTCTGAGGTGGATCAGAAGGAATGTTAATGGACATCTGGTCCAATACCTACGATTCTGTTCCCTTGCTATCTTCTCTTCCAGGGAGTCTTGCACACTATTGCTAGATAAATCCACATATTCTTCCTTCCATGAATTTCTGTTTATATTAAGAACCTTCAGTACCACTGCCTCAAATCTGTGCCCCTCCTGTAGTGGAAGATTTCCATAAGTAGCATCCACATCTGACTTTCCCAGCAAAGAAGTTCCTCCCCTTTGGTCAGATGAACCCCATCTGTACCCTATCCATGTTTCTTGGTCCTTCTTCTTGTGTGCTCAGGCCATTCTCTCAATCCCAAATGCTTTCCCTTTTCTTGTGCTAGAAAATGTGTTATACTTCCCTCCAGAAAGACTGTCTTAACTAAAAGGACTGGGGTTTTTTGTTTGTTTGTTTTTTGTTTGTTTGTTTGCTTGCTTTAAACTTCCTGATTACCTAGCCATATAGAAATCAAACATCTGGCTTTATACTGACAGCGAATTGTCTTCTAGATGTTATGAGTATTGATATCTCCTCTCCCCACAGGGAACACAATCCATCTCGTACTTCCTTTGCCCACTCCCACCCGCCCAATGTATCAAATACACAGGAAACAAACAAAAACACTTATTGCTATTTACTAAACAATTTATATCTTACCAGAAGCCATCTTATCAAACAATAACCTAAACTATATTTTGTGCTGAGATGCAGAACCAGATAAAGAATTAAAAAGAAGGAAGGAAGGAAAGAGAGAGAGAGGAAGGAAGAAAAGAAGATACATAGATAGATAGATAGATAGATGTATTGGAAAGGGGAGACCAAGAGGAGAAATTGAATACCAGCAGTGAAACAAAGAGGTAATAAACCCTTAATAGTTTCCTAAAAGAGCAGGCATGATTGCTTTAATTGAAGCAGAAAGACAGGAACACCGGAGATGTGCTCATTTAACACCAGCAAGATGAATTAGAAAAGCTGCCCCAAATATTTTTTCTCTGAGTGATGTATTATGTGACGAAAAGCTTGTAATATGTTATAGTTGTACCTTTGACATAGGATTTACCCCATTGGTGCAGTGTCTGGATTTCTTGGTTTGCCTCTATCTGCCTTTGGCTTTTAGAAAGGAGACTAAACTGAGAGGGAAAACGGAGCCTCGTAAGGATTTGACGTGCAGGGTGAAGTCTTTCTGCAGATTTATGCTGAGAATTTACAGTAGCTTAAGAAGAATTGCAAAACTGAAGAGTACAATATGAAAGGTATTCCTTAGAGACAGATCACTCTGAAGTCTGGCTACAAGTGGTCTTTGTGCTTAAGCTTCCAGGCCAAAGGATGGCAGATAAGTATGTTGCTAGAAATTGGAGATGTGGCATTTCACTCTTTCAGATGTTTCCAGAAAGGCAAAATCTCCAGAACAGAACCAAGCCATCTGGTAGACCTTCACCTTGGCCCAGGCCCAGTGCCTAACTGGGCCATCAGAGGAAGGAAGCTTCTGATACAGCCTCAGTGAGTTCAGGTCCGGAGTGGAAAAACAGATCCTCAGAGCCTCTCTCCATGCCCTTTGTGTCTCATAGAACCCATGGGCATGCTCTTCAAAAGCAATGAGCACTGCTGACAAAGCTACTAGCTTGTATCTTACTATCTTTCACAATAAAAGTATTTTAAAAAATTTAACAGAATGCATGGTTTTAGTGCTATGCTGCTAGATCATTAAAAAAAAAAAAAAGTGTATTATGACCTCTAAAATGTTCTGCCATGCTTGCATAGAGCCAGCCCAGCTACACCTCATATTAGGCAAGTTTAATGAGTTTCCCCTCCTATCTCTCTTTTCCATCATTAAGATAATTCTTCAAACATTTAAACAAGAGTGGACTCTGCCTAATACTCATAAACCTTGCTTTCCTTGGCCTTCTGGGTCATGCTGACACAGTCTTGGGCAACCACTCGGGCTGGATCCTGTTAGCTCGTCGAACAACCATCTAATGGTCGTATGGTTTATGTAACCACAGACCAGATTTCCTCCAGCTTACTGATGATGGTGACATGTGCAGGAGCACAAAAAAAAACAGGGTACAATAGAAATAGAGCAGACAATCTGCTTCCTTTCAACCCATCCTGCCCATGCCACAATCCTAGATGCAGACTAACTGGAAAACATTCCCTGACTGCTACCCTAGTCTCCAAAATATGCTACTACTCTTTTGCTGAGTTTGGATTAATGCCTCCTTGCATTTGCTAGGCCTCTGAATTTCATCTGTGGCCATTAGCCTTAGCATTCTCTTTTATGTCAACCAATGCCACAATCCCACTATGGATTCCATATCTCGATTTCATCCTCAACATGATTCCAGCCTCCTCCTTCCCCCCGTCTCCTTGCTCCAGGTTGCAGTCTGAGAAAGAACACATAGCAGATTTTAAATGCTAGGAATGACTATTTCTGTGCTGTGGCCTCTTTTCCCAGCCGTTTGGCAAATGCAGAGCTTGTCTTTTCTTCTAGGGCTGTTCCTTCATAGAAAAGTATATGGAGTAAATAAGAACATTCCTCACCATCAGGCTTGGGGAGGTGTGGTGGGACACAAAGTCCCTGACCCAGCTTTTCCCACAAGTCTGAGAAATGAATCTAGAGGGTTCTGTTACTCTTTAACAGATGGCTTTGAAAGGAAAAAGATGGAGAGAGAGCAGATGTTCTGGGTTCACCTAACAAGGCTGATCTTTGAGTCAGGTGTAAAGTCAGATGGACCCACAGTGGAGCGGGCAGACATGACAGAACAACTCGATCTAAAACTTCCACCCCAAGAACTGACAAATTGGGTGTTTCCTTTCATACACTTTTGAAGTAGGCATTCCAACCGCATGTGGGACCCTACAACTCAGAGCGGGAATCTGCTTTGTGTTTAAAGTCAGGAGTTCCACTGAAGAAGAAGAGAAGATCACCAATGCCAGGTTACGGTATTCTACTGGTCTAGTGTGAAAACTTCAAGAATACTTCAGACTTTTGACCCACTTAGGATTGAAATGACAAGCCTTAAACTCCCAGAGATTTCACTGAGGGAAAAGCAAGTTAGCTTATTTAAAACCTTTTCTTATTAACACCAATAACAATTAATTACAAACATTTATTCTGATTTATGGACACCTGCTTAGCATCAACATCACAGACCCACCCCACCAATTATTCAGTGATACAATGGCACATTCATTTTGCTCAGAGGAGTCAAGACTTTTCTAATTTCCTGTGTAGCCACCTTCAGCTCTGTGTATATCTTCCTAGTTTAAATTACCACCAGGCCTCAAACATATTTGCCTGGTTTTTGAAAGCAGCGGGAGGTGCTTTTTGAAGTTTCGGAAACATGTACACATGCATACGTGTCCTCGCACGCACAGAGGTCACTTAGTCCACAGGCAAGATCATAAGATCCCTTCTGTGTCTAAGTGTTCCAAGGACTTACTATCACTCAGAAGTATAAAACTTCTGTTTTTTCCCCTATTTTCATGATAGATCACAATTAGAAGTGTTTCTTATTTATAACACTGTTTTTGCAACAACAAAGAATCATGGGATAAGTGATGACCAAAATGACTTTAGAAGTCAGCGTAGGACATTATTTTCTGCTATTAGTCCTTACCAATGTCAAGTGCAAAATTTAAATTAACAACACTTCCCTTATTGGAATGACTTCAGCACTTTTGCCGCCTTCCATTGATTTCTATTTACTTTGGCAGCCACAGGCAAGAAGAACATATTTCTGTGCCTGATGAAGCAACCTAAGACTTCACGAGGGGATAGAGATGCAAATGTCACAATGAAATGTTGCTGCGAGGTTATTCTAAGAATTAACATAATACAGGAGGAACACTATTTATGTAGTGTTCCTGCAGGTCTTAACTTCCCGTTAGTGTGATGTTAGAGCAGTCTCCAGCCGTATTTCTCATATTAACAACTGGTCTATGGTACTTTAAACTAGCAGTAAATATGATGTCAAAGCCATTTTAAAACTAAACAGCCTACCTGCAAATATGTCATATGCCAGATATTCCCAACCAGGAGTAACCTTGACCCCATGTCAACTCCTAGGGAAGAGGCGGATGCTTCTCCCATACCGCTAAAGTTACTGTGGGCGACTGGCTTCTATAGAGGCTTGTTCTTCATTAGAAATACCAATAATAAATATTTCTAAGGTCCAAGTTGGCTTCAGAAGGAATAAAAGTCTACAGAAGCACCAAAAAAAGCTTTGGATTCATTCTCCAAGGTTTTTTTCTTTTTCTTTTAAACTGTTGGCCTCCGAGTTAAAAGCCAGTGGTATCAAAATCATTAAGAGATACTCCCTCTCCTCTTTCCCACCGTATCATCTGCAATAAAAATCCAGTCACACGATGGCATATTTGATTCATCTACAAAGGTAATGAGGCAGAAATGGGAATCACCACACTTTTCTCGAACCCTGTCTTCTACAGCCCAGCACTTTAAACATCTGCCAACAGTGAGTGGCTCCATGGGCTTTATCAATAATACAGAAATAAATAATGTTAAGCTGTGTGTTTTAAATGTGAGATCGAGGGCGCCTGGGTGGCTCAGTTGGTTTAAAGCCTCTGTCTTCGGCTCAGGTCATGATCTCAGGGTCCTGGGATCGAGGCCCACATCGGGCTCTCTGCTGAGTAGGGAGCCTGCTTCCTCCTCTCTGTCTGCCTGCCTCTCTGCCTACTTGTGATCTCTCTCTCTGTCAAATAAATAAATAAAATCTTTAAAATAAAAAAAAAGTAAGATCGACCAGAGATGACTAAAGAAGACATTTTCTCACTCTGCTTTTAAACGAAAAAAGACTCTGTGGATCCCATGTCAACCTCAGTCCGTCTTCTAGGACTGGAGGTGACACCAGGAAGCCAGCCTGGTGCGAGGAGCGAGTACCCGGAGGACGCACCCAGAGACCCAGTGGAAAACCAGATGGGAAGGGGGCCATGTCGATAAGCAGTCAAAGCAGCTGTGTGGCCACGAGCCCGTTCCCCACGAGGGGATGCCCCTGCAGATCTCACCTGCACTGGCACCTGCCACCCCTGACCTGGGCCGGGTCCATTTCCCCGGGGCAATTCTGTAGAGACATCACTGCTCAGCAACCCTGGATTCCTTCTGAATGAGGCTACTACATACTTCCTCATCACTTCTTGGGAACATGAGCTAATGAGAATCAGAAAAAAAATCACCCCGTCCCCTGTGGAAGTGGAAAACTCCCGATGAGAAAGTTCCCACAGCAGAAAACTTGTCAGGTTGTCTTCTGCCGTTTGGATGTGCAACTGCGTCAGCGGTCTAGCCTGAGCACCTGCCCTGGTCGGTTGGTTGCCCGTGGTCATTACGAGGTCAGGGCCATCCTCGGACTCACCTTCACTCACACTTAGCCATTCAACAAACCTGTCCTGACTCTTCTGTGCCACATGCTGGGAACAAGCCATGAGCAATTCTGACGGGGTCTAGCACTCATTTGGCTTCTAAGTCAAGGGACAGTGAATCACGGTGAAGCGGGGTGAGGGGCGGGAAATGGGAACAAAATCTGTATTCATGGTGACTGCCGTGCTTCTTGTACCATCCATACAGAGTCCACCTTCCCTTCCAAAGTTGGCCTTGGTGAGGCCAACTTTAAAGGGGGCAAAGAGGACTCCTGAACCACTCTGGCTAAAAAGGAATGCCTAGGATTCCAGGCCCAGATCTGATCTCTGTCTGTATCTTTGAAAGTTTTCCAGGTCACAAAAATAAATTTAAATGGGAACTTCTGCCATCTTAGACTATGAGCAAAGACTGGATTTTGTTAGGTCCTGCATCCAGTGACCTTATCTTCATGAGTTACATTTCTAAAATGTATCAGGAGGTAGTACCTGGGGATTTAAAAGTGTATTTTTACCTGTGGATGCATGCAGCAATGGTCAGTGTTATTTGTTCAGCAATCAGTTATTTAAGCTTCGCTATGTACCAGGTACTGTTCCAAGCACCCCTAATTTTAATATGCAAAAGTCTCATTGGAACCCTCTGAGAGAGGGGTGCTGTTACTACTTCCATTTGTGATGAGGAAACTAAGTATTGAGAGGTTAAGTGACTTCCACAAGGTCACACAGCAGCTGGGAGTACCAGCTTCCATGGGATCCCTTCTGAGCTGTCTGGCTATATTTCAGGAAGCTCTCTGAGGATGACAGTCTGAACAGGCCATCCTCAACCCCAAGCCTCCCCCTTTTCTGCTGCCCATTGCAAGTGCCCTCCCTTGGTTCCCGTGTCTGGGGAAAAATGTGCTCAGTGTGAGGAGAAATGGGAGATCTTCCCTGCTAGCACCTGCGGGCTCCTGCTTAATAAAAGCTTTCAGAGACTCCAGGCAGAACCTGCTGCCCAAGATCTGTTTGCCCAAGATCTGCAAGAGCTGGTGCTCCAGGGCTGGGGGACTGGACAGATGGAGCAGGCAGGAGGTAGAGGGGCAGCTGGACTCATATCGATCTTGGCAATCAAATGCTAGGGCCCTTTGGACCACAGTGCCCTCCCTGCACCAGACGGCCCAGAGTTTTTGACCAGGAAAGGGGAAGCATTGGTTTCTTTCCCCAAAATCTAGATGTAATGTGTAACCTTGACCATGTCAGGGTGTCAGATCCTATCAGTCTAATTCCAAGCATTTCACAGAGAACTGCCCAGGCACACAGGCAGGAGGCATTTGGAATCTCACCCTACAAAATCAAAAACTACAGTTAACAACAGAACAGAAGGAATCGACACACAGAACAAAACTATTTTCAAAAGTAACACAGTGAGTTCCCCAACACTGGCAGTATTCAAGCATCACTTGGCCCAGATGTTACCGAGGGAATTCAGACATCTAGGTGGTTCAGCTAAATCAGTGGTATCCAAATCTAGACATTCACCAAGATGTCCTGGAGAATTTTGAAAAAACGCTCAATGCCATGTGGTCAGATTCATTAGGTCTGAAATGGGACCTAAGGAATCTGTAATTTTCACAAAAATTGCAGCTATTTTTGTGCCCTCCCAACCCCAGCCGAGGACTGGGAATCTTTGGACAGGATAACGTCCATGGTTCCTTTAAACTGGAGAGGCTAGGCTTCCTTCCCAAGACCATGAGCCTCACCCACCACATATTTACAGGTAGAAAAATGCCAGTGTAGTTTGCTTGTCATTGGGGAATGGTTCCCCCCCCCCCCCGCACACAATGCAGTGGTTTGCATATCTGCTGATGTTTCCCCCCAAAAGCACGAGGGAATGAATCATTATTGAAACAATTTACTTTCAGTTAGTGCATGAATGCCTTCCCATGGTGCTCTGATGCTTTGTTTGTCCTCCTATAAAAATTATTTATGACCCAAGTGTGATCTTTTAAATCAGAATACTTATTCCTGAAATCAAAGCTCTAGCATGCTAATGCAAGTAGAAACCTTGATAATGTTTCAAAGCCATGTTGAATATTCAAAAGCTGGAACTGAAGGAAAGGAGTTAACATTAATTAATATTTGAAGCAGTAAAATAAAAGCAACAGTGAAGCTAATTTTGCAGGACAATTAATCATGAGTCTTGCTAATTACACATGGGATTTTGCAAATGATTTTTTTCTCAGGTAGCAAAGTAAAAATGATAATCCGCTACCCATCAAAATCATTGGCTTCTCACCAATGTCCCCAGCAAGAGCAATTAGTGGGAACAGCAGAGCCCTAGTAATTGCATGTCAAGAGAGGAGAATGTGAGAATTTTAATTGCTCTAAATAAAGACCACTTGCTCATATGTACACCTGATTGTCCAAAACAGCTCTGCAAGCTGGAGCAAGTAAGCCACCACTTCCAGGTGCCCACATAAAAATAGCTCTGGGGGAGCAGTATGTTCCCAGCAACCCAGTAAGTTGCTGGAAGAAAATATCAATAAGCCTTCACATTCTGAACTGCAGTGTCATCACTTGACTATAAGAACTACCAAAAAAAAAAAAAAAAAAAAAAAAAACCCAACCACCCACTTGGGAAAATGTGCATATTCTTTATATTTGCCAAATATTTATTGCTGACATTTTTTGGAGGAACTTTAACAATCTACAAGGTGCCAAGGGCTTCAAATTTACTGAATTTTAGGATCGCCAATAAAATGTTTTTAACAAGACATCTCAAGAGGGCATAAAATTAAAAATTACCATATTCATGAGAGTAAGCCTCTAAGATTGCAATGCTATAAACTGGATGTTTGTAATTTGCTTGTGGCTTTCTTAATTAAAAACTGGTAATTAGAAACTCAAGTACTATTTTTATACTTCATCTTCTACACTTTCCATGCTACTGTTACTTTTCAGTTTAATATATGTACACATGGATGCACACAATTGCAAATGATCAATAATATTTAACTGTGTGTCTAAAACCTAAATGATGATGGATACATTTAAATATTGCTTTCCAAGAGATTATTATTCCAATGGCCATGTCGTGGCTTAAACATTTAGTTTAAACAAGACAGCTACCATATCTTGCTCTTCCAAACATGCATCATTTACTCTCATTTTTAAGTCGAACTGCTGAATTGCCTTCTAAGTACTACGGGCACCTATTGTCTGCATGCCTAGCCTTGTGTCTTTAAGTACACCATACTGAGGTGCTAAAACACTGCACAATTCCTGCTATTG
This sequence comes from Neogale vison, assembly GCF_020171115.1. NCBI lineage: Eukaryota > Metazoa > Chordata > Mammalia > Carnivora > Mustelidae > Neogale > Neogale vison. The sequence continues at coordinate 72,830,867 of NC_058093.1, forward strand.
GCTTTGTCGGCTGGGCATTAAGCTCAGAGCTGCAACTTTAGCTTGCCACCATATCTTTGCACGTCCAAAATGGTGCACATAGCTTACTACACCAGAACTACTTAAAAGCAACACGGGAGGGCCGCTTCCTTCACCGAATTACCAGCAGATCACAGGTGTGTAGCTGACTCCCAGAGGTGATTCAGGTAGTAACACCAGGATGGTGATTTAAATGGTTAGAAACTTTTCCAGGGAAGGCAGTCCTCACAGTCCTATCGTTTTGGAGATGCTGCTCACAATGGCAAATTATTTACTCAGCCTCCTTAAGCGATTGTTTTTGATTTTTATTATGTTTTAAAACAGAAACCTTTGAAGCTGGGTGCTTACCTGCCAAGGCATAACCATGATGCCACCTTAAATTAGAAGCTCTTCTTCGGGTCATTTTTCATCTATACCCATTCTCATGAGACCTCAATGCAACCTCCACTTTTGTTCTTCAAACATCAAGTTAGGACTAAAAAGGATAGAAGTCAAAACAACCATTATTTACTTAAAAGCGACATAAAGAACATGCTGTTCACTTTTGTAGGAGGATCTTTCAGAGGGTCCATAATGAAATGACAAAAAGAAAAAAAAAAAGAAAAAGAAAGAAAAAAAGAAAAGAAAAAGAAAGCCGTGAGTGAAACAAAGCTTGCTGGGGAAGAGAGCCGGATGGCTATGTCTCAGCTGGCTCTAAAGAGTCTGATGCAAATTATAAGATAATTACTTAGAAAATGCACTGTTTTTACAGATCAAGATTACAAATACTTACTGCTATTCTTAATTTCTTAAAGAGCATAAGGAGTAAAATGTGCAATTCTCCAAGTTTCTTCCCTGAGCTGCTCAAGTTCTTTTAGAAGTTCTGAAAGAACTTGAGCAGCATTTAGAATGCTCACATATACTGTTTATTTCCTGGGTTGTCTGGCATTAATAACATCAGGGGATTGCTAAAGTGCTATTTATATTGCTACTCGTTACTGGGCAAGAGAAGGACAAGGAAGCTTTTTGATCAAAATGGGTCATTTCCCAACATTAAATGTTTATAAAAGGGTGTTACAGTAATAAGGGGTTAGGTGTGCCAGAAGTTTCCAAATCAAGGGCCAAACCACTTCAGAGTCAACCTGACATAAGTATTCCTAGATTCTAGCTACCCATTAAGGCAACAGAGCAGAGCATGGCTTGACCTTTGCCACACACAACCCCCAGGACCTTCTGCGGTTTTTCTTGACATCAGGACCTTTTGCGATTTTTCTTGACATCTGTAGAATATTGGTAATTTTTAACACCACAGCTAACTTCCTTTGTAGCAAAGCAGACCTGTTATATTGGCCCTTTGATGGAGTTTTGGTGCCACATCAATTAAATGAAGCAGAGAGAGACAGTGAACAGTCGTCCTATCACCCATCATTTGAGAAGAGACATGGAATAAAAGAACACCTTTTCTGCACCCATATCAGTTTAGTGAAGAAAAAATGTATATACAAGCAACACAAAGAAAGGGAAAGAAGGAGAACAACAACAACAAATGACAACGCTGAAGAATCCAGGATGGGTCACTAATCCTCTTGGGTTTCAGTTGCCTCCTTTGGTTTTAGACCAGATTAGGGGTTCTTAGTCTGGATCATCTAGATTCCCCCAGGGGATCCACTAATGGGTTTGATGATACCCACGAACCCCTGAAATCCCAGACCAAATGTTATTGGTGTTTGCACCTATACATATTTTTGGGCTTCAGCTTTATAGCTTTTATGAGATTCTCAAAAAAAAAGATCATAATCCAGATAAAACCTACTGGAATAAAAATGGTTTCTCAGGCCTCTTGAGGTACTAGTTTTCTATAGCAAGAGACTCTGATGATCCTGTTTCTAAGTGAAGCTGCTCCAAAAAGGCTCTCTCGTGTCTAAAGAAGCCCAGAGCTCAAAATCTTATTCTAATTGTACGGTTTCATATCATTGCCTTCCCTGTGGTCTGCGTACCTCTAGAAATTTGAGATCCTCCTGCAAATACTTGACAAGGTTTCACTTTAATCTGGGTGGTCTAATGCTCTTTCCCTGATGCAGTACTTAACTGAGCTGTATTAATAGCCAGGAAAGAATTAAAAGGAGATGAGCACTTTCCTTCATTGGTGGCCAGAGCTCCTTGAACGTGTTGATGGCCTGAGTAGTAACAAATCTTGTGAGTCACTAATACCAATGGGCTGGTGAGCTGGCCAACGTTAGCTATACCGCTATTACAACACAGCAAGTTTTGTTTGTCTAATCAGTTGTTGGAAATGAACTCTTCCTGTGGCCTCCACACTGGGCATCTTGCTATGTTCTTTCTAGGTTCTTAAGATTTCTTCAGCTTGCATGTCACAGACTTTGAAAGAACTGCTAAAACCAACAAGACAGCTGTCCATGTTCAAAAATAAAGGGAAAGGAAATTCAAGAAGCTGAAAAAGACTGATCAGTTTGTGGATGGATGGGCAGCTGGGATTCACTGGAACGAACCCTTCAAACACATGAAAGCACACACCACAGTTTATTTAAAACAACTGAAGAGCTCTAAGTGTGTTTGCTCTGATATGACAGAAGTAGAATTTGAAGGGGAATCAAGGCAGCCAGAGAGAAACAAGTAATTAAAAAAACAATACAAAACAAAACAGAAAAACACCTGGATTCTTGAATGGTAGGTGATTATCCTTGAAATATAAACATGGAAATGTCCATCTCTTGAACTGTAAATGGGAGGGGCGACCTAAATGACTTTCTTTGGCATTGCTAACATGGAAGTAAATCGCTAAAGACAATTGGGGCGCCTGGGTGGCTCAGCGGGTTAAAGCCTCTGCCTTCAGCTCAGGTCATGATCTCAGGGTCCTGGGATCGAGCCCCACGTCGGGCTCTCTCTGCTCAGCGGGAAGCCTGCTTCCCCTCCTCTCTCTCTGCCTGCCTCTCTGCCTACTTGTGATCTCTGTCTGTCAAATAAATAAATAAAATCTTAAAAAAAATTTTTTTAAAAAATCGCTAAAGACAATAAAGAAGACATTACTCTTGGGTTAGAAAGATGGTAAAATGAGAAGTCACGGCAGGAGGACAGCAACAGGAAGTTATGGGGCGTGGAAGCAGAGTGGTCTTCCCACCTTTCATGCTGTGTTCCCACAATCCCCTGGCTTGCCGGGAAGAACTGCTGTCTAGTCTGTGGGTTAATACACCCTGCGTGGAAGGAGATACAAGATGGTATCTCTTGTGTGAGACTTTACCTGCTGACCTGAAGAAAACAAAGCTATTAGGCTTTTATTCAAATGGCTGGTCTCCAAGATGAGTTTCCAACACAGAGAGAAGTTCACTGTGTGTACTGAGGCAAAGGCAGTTCTTCTGTAAGCTGAGGCAACGTGTGGTCAATGAGACTCCAGAGCGCAGGTATAGACCCTCACCACTAGAACTGAGAAGTGCCTTGGCCCACCCACAAGGCAGCCCTGGCAGGGCACAGGCCCGTACTGCCCACACCCCCTCTCTCTTCCTGCCTTCCAGATGATTCCCCAAGGGCCATAAGCAAAAGCTCAGCTGCCTTTAAAGTCACAGGGCTCTGCATTTAAAGGAAAACAGCGTTTGTTCATAACTCCAGGGAATGATGAAGGGGAAAGAGAAGAGAGGAACAGCAAAGTCAGTGTTGTCTGGACCCTAAGGATCCAGCCTTCTTTGTCTTTTCATTTCTGAAAGGTATCATCTTCACAATCAAGAAACCCCTTCTTTATGCAGTCAAGCAGGTCAGCCTGAGCCCAGTCATCCTCTTTCTGGGCCATCATTCACTCCCTTTCCTTCTTCCCCTTGAACAAAACATACATGTCTTCTCCTTTCCTATGTCAACTTGTCCTTTTTGGGAGCTCTCATGTCAGAAACAGCTGTTTCATGTTTCCACCCATAATTCTGTTTCTCTTCTCCTTGACCTTTTTTAAACAAGCTGCTGGCCTGTATTCAGATGGGAAGCCCTCAGAAGGCATGGTAAGAGGAGAGACGCCACGGCGCTCGGGGCACTGAGAAGAGGCAGCCATAAAACAGTGCTTCCCCTCCCGGGGTGGGGGTCTGTTGACACCCACAGAGGCCCAGCTCCAGAAAGAGCCGGACTGGCATTGCTCCACAGATTTGAAGGTCAGGATCGAATACTCTCTCTTCCCCCTCACAAAGTAAAACTGGTGGAGAGTCCTCATAGTGTTATGTGTAATTCATTAGGAATATGGAACAAAAAGGCAAATTTATTCTCTGATATAAAAGACACATTTTCTTTTTTCCTTTTTGGTTTTCTAGATATTGGATTACATTTTCATACGTTCCACCTCACTCTGCCGAAGAGTGGCTGGTCAGAGAAGTCTTTAGAAAGCATATCAAATAGTGCAGAACTCTGCACTAAACAAATTTGCATCCCATGTATGAGGTATGCCAGTGTATGAGGTACACTGGCAATTAGTGAAAATAAAAAATAAAAAAATGTCTTGTCAAGGATAAGGAGACTTGCAAGAATCTCAGAGCATTTTGTAATGATTATACTCTGAGATAGGAAGTAAAAATATATCTATATATATCTTAACGACTTGCCCCAAAATTTTTCTTAGGGAGTAAATTACCTTTGTTTAGGAACATATCTTCGTAAGCTTTGAGAGGGAGATGGCAAAACCCAGAGGACCCAGGGTCAGCGGAAACTAAGGTGGCAAAAGAGAAGTCAAACTGCTCTTCAGAGAGAGGGATGGAGAGAGAAGAGGAAGCAAAGCCAGGAGAGGCCAGGAAGATGACATGAGATGAGGCGCTTGGCAGTGGAGTCACTGTGATGGTGGGAGGCACAGAGGGACTCTAAAGAAGGAAATGAAGAGGGGTGCCTGGGTGGCTCAGTGGGTTAAGCCTCTGGCTTCAGTTCAGGTCATGATCCCAGGGTCCTGGGATCAAGCCCCACATCGGGCTCTCTGTTCAGCGAGGAGCCAGCTTCCCCCTCTCTCTCTGCCTGCCTCTCTGCCTACTTGTGATCTCTCTGTCAAATAAATAAATAAAATCTTTAAAAAAAAAAAAAAAGAAGGAAATGAAGAAATTCAACTTGAGGTTATTCGCTTTGCTGTGATGTAAACCTCTCTTGTGTTTCCAAATGTCTTACGTGTACTGAACAGTCATGGATTTCTTTTCTTTTGGTTAGAATTCAAGGAAGGGATCCCATCTGTGTCCTATGCGGAGGTGCTAGGGTGAGGATTTCAGGAAAGGAGCCGAGGAGGGGCGCACAATTCAGCCCTGAACACTATTGTTACAGGCAACAATGCAGAACAACCCAAATGCGCTGGGCAGGGTAAGAGAAGCCAGTCTCAAAAGGCTTCACACTGTGTAATTCCATTTACGTGGTACTCTCGAAAAGCAAAGCTTCAAGGACAAACAGCCGATTAGAGGTTGCAGGAGGTTGAAGATGGGGAAGGGTTTGAAAACAAAGGGGTGGCCTGAGGTAATCGGAGGGGAAGGGGTAATGAAACCACTTGGTAACTTGATTGTGGTGGTGTTTACAGGATCCACACTTTTCTCAAAGCTGATAGAAAAGTAGGCCAGATAATGGATTCCTGATGTAAATAAAAAATTCATTTTAAAAGTACAGGTTCTAAATCAGAAAGAGAATCGGTTTTTATTTAACAGTCTATTTAGAGAAAGACACAAAAGCAGAGACCCGTGAGCGGTGTGCGGGGTTTGCCCCTGCCACCAGGCACAACCTACAACCCCCTCTCGCCCCTTCGCAATACCCCTAAACCGGACACGTGAAAAAATCATGATCACAGAAACAGGGTTTATTTTTTACATTCAGGGCTTCCTCCTAACATGAATCCCTTTGAGGAAGTCAGGGTCTCCCGGGTTCCATCGGTACCGGGGCTCTGCAGTACCCATTCTGATGCCCAGGCTCAGGGGAAGAGAAGCTATTTGGAATCCCGATGGGCAGACACGTCACACCCCCACGATCCTCCACTTCTCCTCTCCCCTGAGGAGAGATCCTGAGAGACTCTCACTCCCTGTGCTAGCTGCTGTCTTCTCCCCGTGTGCTTGTTTCCCCAAACCCTACCAAGCCCATACTCTTCCACACGGGAGGAAACAGTGTCTCGGTCATGCTGATGTCATGGCTATCTGTAATGAAGCATTATGAGTTCGTATAAAGCATTGACAGGGCAGTCTCTGATTTGCATTTCTTTGTTCATTTATACTTTATCTACTACCAAAAAAAAAAAAATGGGGGTGGTTTTGGTTCAATTTCATTAAATAAATAAATATTTTTTGAGTTCTCGCCATGTGCTAAGCACTGGGGCTATGGGAAGAGATCATGATCCCTGATCTAGGCCCACAGACTAATGCGAACAGAAGAGAGAAAAAAATGGTTGTAAGGCACTGCGGCGGTAAATGCCAGGCAGAGGCGAACATGGGCTGCTCGGGAATTCAGAGAAGGGGTAGATATGCTGGTCTGGGCATCGGGGAGCCTCAGAGAGCTGGATCCTGAAACATGAGCTGGAGTTAACCAAGCAGAGAGCAGTGAAAAAGAGTGCAGAAAATATTGACTTGTTCAATATGGCTGGGACACGATGTGGTACAAATGAGAGAGCGGTTGCTGAAGAAGAAGGCAAAAACCAGATGAGAAAAGGCCTTACACTCTCTCAGAAGTTTATCCAGCAAGCAGGTGCTGGCAAGATCCGATTTTAAAAGGTCCCCCGGTATTATGGAGGGCACGTACTGCATGGAGCACTGGGTGTGGTGCATCAACAGTGAATTCTGGAACACTGGTGCCTGGGTGGCTCAGTGGGTTGGGCCGCTGCTTTCGGCTCGGGTCATGATCTCGGAGTCCTGGGATCGAGTCCCGCATCGGGCTCTCTGCTCAGCAGGGAGCCTGCTTCCTCCTCTCTCTCTCTCTGCCTGCCTCTCTGCCTACTTGTGATCTCTCTCTGTCAAATAAATAAATAAAATCTTTAAAAAAAAAAATATGAATAAATAAATAAAAAATAAAAAGGTCCCCCTGGCAGCACCATGTGGGATGGGTCTGGCTGACAAAGGCCTGGAGGCTTGGAGATGGGGAAACACATTTCTGCAGCATTCCAAGTAAGAGGAAGTGAGGGGCTGGATCCAGAAAGAAGTCAGGGAGAGGAAGTGGAGAGAGAGCCAGGGTACGTTTGAAATCAATTGTCCAGTAAGTGCTAAACAGAGCCCAGATAAAGCACGGCCCCTCTTCCTGGACTTCTGATCTAAATATGGAAGTGATGATGATATGGATAGTCCCCACCTTCTCATGGCTCACCTTGTTCACTGTTTCATTCATTCAGCGTTGGTAATAAACATGTGTGTTCACTGATGCCAGCCACTCATTTGAAGATTTCTAAGTATCAGTTACTATCCAGCAGTTAAAAAATGTGAATTCCGGAGTCAGACAAATCTCAGACAAATACTTTTTTAAAACGTGTGTTTCCTAAATTATCATAAAGTTGACCTTTTGGCATAGATTTCTATGAATTTGAATACATGTCTAGATTTGGGTAACCACCACCACAATCAGGAGACAATTCCATCCCCTAAAAATATCTTTGTGCTATCGTGCCCTCCCCGTAACCCTTGGCAGCCTTCGATTTGGTTTACTCCATCACTCCAGCTTTATTTTCTCAAGAACGTTATATAAGTGGAATTATCCAACACGCAGCCTTCAGCGACTGGCTTCTTTCATTCAGGGTACTGCCTTCGAGATTCACCCACCTGCCACAGGTATCAATAGGTTTGTTCCTTTATAGGGTTGAGTAGTACTCCGTTATGTGGTTGTGTCACACTCTGCCCATCTCCTGTTTGAGGGCTATATTTGGGAGTCTCCAGTTTGGGATGATTCTGCATGGAAGTGGGTTTTGTGTGGACCTAACTTTCCATTCTTTAGAGTAAATATCCAGAAGTGGGATTCCCGGGCTACACAATTAATGTATTAACTTTAAGAACCTCCCAAACCGTTCTCCAGAGTACATTCTAAATTCCCACCAGCCACACAGGACTGAGTTAGTCACTCTCCATGCTCTCCAGGACTTGATGTTGCCGGAATTCTTTTCTGAGCCCCATGGGTAGGTGTACTTGTTTAACCCAGCTCGCAAAGATTTCCTCCCATGTGGTTTCCTGAGTTTTTATGATTTGAGGTTTTACACTTAAATCTGTTACTCATTAGATTCAGGTTCTTGATGGATGTCCAATTTTTTTCCTCATTTGTTGAAAAGACTATCCTTTCTCCAATTGCCTTTCGATTTGTCAGAAACCACGTGTTCGTGTGTGAGTGGGTCTATCTCTGCGCCTGCATTTTGTTCCAGGGCTGTGTGTCCGTCCTTTCGCCGTGCCCCAATCTTCATGACTATGGCTTGAGAGGAAATCTTCAACTTGGCTAGCAGGATTACTCCAAAAATTATTTATTTTCTGAAATCATCTTAGCTTTCCTACCTCTTTTGCCTTTCCGCATATTTTTAAAATTGTTTATGGATACCTATATTACTCTTGCCGGAATTTTCACTGGAAGTACATTCTGTCTGTAGATCAATCTGGAGAGAATTATCATCTTGACTATGTTGAGCCTTCCAACCCATAAACATATGTCTCTCCATTTATTTAGGTCCTCTTTTATTTTTATTGTCAGCATTTAAAAATTTTCAGCATATGGATCCTGCATGTATTTTTCTAGATTTACACCATATTTGTGCTGTTGTAAATGGTGGTTTTTTTTTTTAATGGTGTTGTTTTTTAAATTTCTATTTCTAATTGCTCATTGTTAATAAAGAGAAATAGAATTAATTTTTAGATATTGACTTTGTAGCTGCATCCTTGTTAAAGTCACTCATTAGTTCTTGGATTTATCTACAGATTTCTTGGGATTTCCTACATGAACAAACATGCTGTCCCTAAATAGGGGCAGCTTTATTTCTTCCTTCCCAATCTGCATGGTTTTTATTTTTTTCTTGCTTTATAACACTAGCTAGGACCTCCAGGATAATGTTTTTTTGTTTTGTTTTGTTTTGTTTTGAATATTTATTTATTTATTTGACAGAGATCACAAGTAGGCAGAGACACAGGCAGAGAGGAGGCAGAGAGGAGGAAGCAGGCCCCCTGCCGAGCAGAGAGCCCGATATGGGGCTCGATCCCAGGACCCAGAGATCATGACCTGAGCCGAAGGCAGAGGATTAACCCACTGAGCCACCCAGGCGCCCCCGGGGTTAATGTTTAATAAGAGTGGTGTGAGTGAACATCCTTGCCTTTTCCCCAATCTTAAAGAGAAATAATTCTGTCTTTTATGATGAAATATGTTAGCTGTAAGGTTTAGATAGATAGATAGATATTATATATCATTATACATATAGATCCCTCCATTAAATTGAGAAAGTTTCTTTCTATTTCTAGTTTGCTCAGAGTTTTTGTCATGAATGCAGGTTGAATTTTGTCACATGCTTTTTCTGCACCAATTAATGGGACCATGCGGTGCTTCTTCTTTAAACTTTTAATATGGTGAGTTACATTGGTTTTGAATTTTGAATATTGTCTCTGCCTTACATCTCTAGATAAATCCCACTCGGTTACTGCTTACTATTCTTTTTACATATTGCTGGATTCATTTTGTTAATTTTTAACTGAGTATTTTTGTGTCTATGTTCATGAGGAGTATTGGTCTGCAGTGAGGTTTTTTTGGACTGTATTTATCGGACTTTAGTATCTTGGTAATTTGGCCTCGTAAAACAACTTAGAAAGTGTTACTCTTTCTTCTATTATCTGGAACTCACTGTGTAGAATTGCTTTCATTTTTTCTTTAAATGTTTGGTAGAATTGACCAGCAAAATCATCTGAGCCTGGAGATTTATTTTATGGAAGGTTAGTTGTTGTTTTACTACAAATTCAATTCTTTAAATAGTTATATTTCAATATAATCATTCAGCTACAGGATTGAATAGTTAAGTTTAGGTCATCTATTTCATCTTGGATGAACCGTGCTAATTTGTGATTCATCTCTGAAAAGTTGATGACTTTACGTATCGAGGGTTGTTTGTAGCATTCCTTATTACCTGTTAAGGTCTATGGGGTTTGTAATTATATTCCTTCTTTCATTCCTGCTATTGGTAGCTTATATCTTCTCTTTTTCTTTGGCAGTCTTACTAGAGGTATCCCAATTTTATAGATCTTTAAAAAAAAAAACAAAACAGATTTCATTTGGTTAGTGTTTGAATGGTATACCTTTTTCTTCCTTCTTTTAACCTACCTATATTGTCATTATATTTGAAGTCAGTTTCTTATAAATAGCATACAGTTTGATCATGTCATTTTCATCCATTCTGATTATTTCTTTCTATTGATGTGTTTTGACTATTTACATCTATTGACATTATTGGTATGTCTGGATTTAAATGTGCCATTTTATGACCTGTTTTCTATTTGTTCCCTCAGTTTTTTGTTCCTGTTTACCTTTCCTGTACTCTTGGATTATTTTAACAGTCTTGGTATACCATTTTAACTTATTTTTTTTTTCACTATATCTCTTTGTGTGTTTTAGAGGTTACTCTAGGGATTACAATATACATATCTAACTTTTCAAAGCTGACTCAGCATCAGTATTTTACCACTTCTGCATTACAGGAACTTGGCACCACATGGGCTTCTGCTCTCTCCACTTTATGTTACGCTTGTCTAACATACTACACTTATATACTTAAAAACCTTACTACAGAATGTTGTAATTTCTGTTTTCAGTGGTGGAAGATATTTTAACAACTTAAGTGGATAAAGTAGTTTATTATATTTATCCAGATACTTACCATTTTTACTGCTCTTTTTTCATTTCTGATGTTCCCAGTGTCTTTCAGCCTTATGGCCCCCTGTCCATTAACAATTCTTTTAAAGCAGTTCTGTTAGCAATGCATTCTCTTGGTTTGCCTTATTCTAAGATCTTTATTTCACCTGTATTCCTAAAAGATATTTTCACCTGATACAGAATTCTGGGCTGACAGTTCTTTATTTTCAGCACATCATGAAATGTTCTGCCACTTTCTTTTGTCATTTCTGGCTTCTGATGGGAAACACATTCTATGTTGTTTTCATAATAAATGCATTATTTTCCTCTGGCTGCCTTCCAATATTTTTTATTTGTCTTCAGTTTTCAGCAGTTTGATTATGATATGTGTGGGCATTTATTTCCTTGGGTTTATTGCACTTGGGGATTCCTGAGCTTTTTGAATCTGTAGGTTTTTGTCTTTTGCCAAATTGACGTTCTCAGTCATTATTTCTCTTAATTATTCAGCACCACAATTTTTCTCTTCTCTGAGACTCTGGTAACACAAATGCTAAAATCTTTTGTTATTGTCCTACAGGTGTCTGACTTTCTGTTCATTTTTTAAGTTATTGTTTATGTGGTTGTATTAATATCTGCCATATTTGTAACTATCTTCTATTCATTGCATTTGCTCCTTGCTTCTTTTCCCCCCATCTGTCTGCCCTCTCTGGTTTTGAGCATTTTACATGATTCCATTTTATATCTTCTCAACATATCTCCATATCTCAGCATAATTATGCTTTAAAAACTAACTTTACCTAGAACATACAATATAAATCTTTAATTAATCAAAATCCACTTTTAAAAAACACTACAGCATTTCATGTGTAGTTCAGCTACCTTATAATTCCCAATTTGTCCCTTACATCCCTCATGACCTTGGTGTCATGGCTTTCTCATATTCATATGCTATAATAACTCAATATTGTTACCATTATTTACTTAAATAGCTGTCTTCTAAATCAATTAAGAATACGAACAAGATTCTTATTTATTCTATTTATCTTCATTTATTCCTTCTTCCCTTTCTTTATTTAGATATAAATTTCTGACCTATCCCATCTTCCTTCTGCTTAAAGAAATTTTTAAAACATTTTTTGTTGACCAAGTCTGTTGGTGATAAATTCCCTCAGTTTGTTTGTTTGTTTTGTTTTGTTTTAGTCTGACAAAGTCTCTATTTCTCTTTCACTCTGAAGAATAATTTTTCTGGGTATAGAATTTTAGGTTGGTGATGTTTTCCTTTCAACTCTTTAAATATTTCACTCCACTCTTTATTTGGTTGTATGATTTCTGATAGGAAGAACACTGTAATTTTTATCCTTGTTCTCCTATAGGTGAAATGGGATTTTCCCCTTCTAGCATCTTTTGAGATTTTCTCTTGTCTTTGGTTTTCTGCCATTTCTGGTGTGTGTTTTTTGGTATTTATCCAGCTTGCTGTTCTCCCAGTGCTTCCTGGATCAGTGGTCTTGGTATCTATTAGTTTGTTTGTTTGTTTGTTTGTTTCACCACTATTACTCCAAATATTTGTTTTGCTCCACTATTTTATTCCCATACTAATTATGTGTATGTTATACCTTTTTATATCATCCCACAATTCTTGGATGTTCTGTTCTGTTACAGATTATTTGTTTCATTCTTTCTTTCTCTTTGCATTTCAGTTCAGAAAGTTTCTATTGCTCTATCTTCAAATTCATTGAATTTTTTCTTAGCTGCACTGTTACTGATAAGCCCATCCTAGACTTCTCCATTTCTGATACATTGCTTTTGATTTCTAGCATCTTTTTAAAAAAAATTTTCCTAGAGTTTCCATCTCTCTGTTTAAATTACCGATCTATTGTTGCATCTTGTCTATTTTTATCACTAGAGCTCTTCATATGCTTATCATACTGATTTTAAATTCCCTGTCTGATAATTCTAACATCTACATTATATCTGAGTTTTATTCTGATGAATGCTTATCTTTTCATATGGTTATATGTTAACTTTTGGCATGCCTTGTGATTTTTTGTTGAGAGCAGACATGTTGCACTGAGTAACATGAACTGAGGAAAATAGGCCTTTATGCAAGGATTTATGTTAATCTAGGTATGAATTGAGCTGTGTTCAATGCTTGCTATAGCTACAGGTGCCAGAGGCTTCAATCCCTTTCATGTCATTGTTTTACCTTTGAACATCCCTCAATTCTCTTGCTAAGAGTATGTGTCTTACAGTTCTTGCTGCTGTAATTCATTTACACTGGAGTCCTGTGGTGTGGTGGTAAGCTCTTAGCATAATACGGGAGAGGAAGAGCATCTATAATCTTCCAATTAAATCTCTGTCATGTAGTCGACTTTTTCTCATGGATGTCTTCTTAAGTGCTTCTCCAGTGGAGTAGCCTTTTTGCCTTTTTTCCCACCTGCCTTCTACTCCCTTCCCTGACTGAAATATTCCATTCTGTTTCCTTGTGGTCCTGATCCTTGGTGACTATGATTTTTCTCCCTCAGGTGAAACAGAAATGCTGGAGAGAAGATGGAGTGGAGGGAAGTGCCTTTCTCCAACTGGAGTAAGCCTTTGGCTAAGTGCTTTCCCCTGTAGAATGGGCCTTTATTACAGGGAAGGCTCTGGGTTTATTTTATAATGATCATTCTTCCTGTTCCCACCAAGCCACATGATGATCTTTTTTTTTTTTAAAAAAAGATTTTATTTATTTATTTGACAGAGAGAGATCACAAGCAGATGGAGAGGCAGGCAGAGAGGGAGATAGAGGGAAGCAGGCTCCCTGCTGAGCAGAGAGCCCGATGTGGGACTCGATCCCAGGACCCCGAGATCATGACCTGAGCCGAAGGCAGCGGCTTAACCCACTGAGCCACCCAGGCGCCCACATGATGATCTTTTGTAAGAACTTGGTGGGACTCCTAAAGGTAAAGCCCATGAAAGACTGCAGCCTCCTAGGAACTCCACACTGTCACACTTACTCACATTCCACCTCCAGCAATTTGTCAAAATTACCTTCTAAGTAATCTTGCCAGTTTATGACTCCAGTGGCTTTTGCTTCAGGCAAGCAAATCTCAGCTGTGCCTGTCTGGATGCACCTATTACTTTAGATTTGGGGGTTGTGCTTAGTCCTATGACCTCAGTTGTCTGACGAGTCCAAGAAAAGTCATCAACTTTTAGCTGTTTCAGCTTTTTCTTGTTCTAAAATAGGAGTGGGGATGTCCAAGCTCTTTACATGTTGGAACTGAAACTGGAAGATTTTTTTTTTATTCCTTTTTATTTCTGTTACTTGGCTTGGATAATTTCTGTTGATCTATCATTAAGTTCATTGACTTTTTACTCTGTTATCTTCATTCTTTTATTTGGCCCATTCTGCTACTCAGTTATTTTAGTTATTGTTATTTTTCAGTTCTAAAATTTCCTTTGGATGGTTCTTTATGCCATCTATTTTGTTGCTAGGACTCTCCATTTTATTATTCATTTCAAAAGTGCTGCAATTCTGTATTGGCAGGTTTTTATAATAGCTGCTCTGAAGTCCTTGACAGATGATTCTAACATCAGTATCATCTTAGAGTCAGCATCTGTTGACTGTTTTTCCCCAGGTGAACTGAGATTTTCCCTGGTGCTCTGAATGCCAAGTATTTTGAATTGTACCTGGACATTTTTAGTATCATCTTGAGAAATTCTTGGTCTTATTTAATTCCTATGAGAATGTTGAATTTTTGTTTTAGCTACCAATCAATCCAGTTAAGTTCAGGCCGCAAGCTGTAACCTGTTTCCTCTGGGTTGAGATTTTGATGTCAGTTAGGCTTTAACAATGCTATTCAGATCCGACCCACATGTGCAACCCCCATCCCCACCCCCCAGTGGCCAGATGGGACCTGAGCAGCATCTGTTACTTTATTCTCAAAGTATTCTACATGCTGATCAGAAACAAGTCCATGCATGCAGTGTGGGGCCTGGAGTTCATAAACAATTGTATGCTTTTATTTTACATTCCATAGCATCTTCTTCATGATCTTTCAAGGAGCTTCTCATAGTGAGAACTCCTGAAAAAATAATTTCCCATACTTTCAGTCCTCTGATCAGAAAACTGGGGATTTAGTTACTCTGAAAGCACAGCAACAGAGGTTGTTCCTATTAGACAACTCTCTTGGACCAAAGCTCTAATGATCAGGGAAGAAAGTTCCCCTTTCTCAGAGTTTTGGTTCTCATACCCACATTACTACAGGATTGCTTGAAGACTAAGGTGCAAGTGAATGGAGAAAAGATTTTGTGTAAAAAAAAAAAAAAAGTTAATTTCACCACTCTCTCTGAATGTTAGAAGTTCCCTCTCCTGCTATTCAAACCAGATGTGGAGGATTTCTCCGGAAGCTCTCTCTGCACCACAGCACCCACTTCTGGGGGTGGGGCTGCAATGACTTCAGTTGGAGAGAAAAACAATGGCCTGTTTAGTGGCAGTTCAACTCCTGATCTTTTTCCCCAACCTGCCAACCACTCTCCATTTTTCAGAGACCTCAAGTAACTGCTCCATGCATTCTATCCCAGTTTTATAACTGCATTCAGTGTGTACTTAATTTTAATAAAAACCAGAATGTACCAGATACTTAAGACTCTATACATCCCAAGCCTCAGTCCCTTCATCTCTAAAGTGGGAATAGCAACTCGTGGCTAGAGTTTGTGAAGCACAAAAAGAAAATACATGTAACGTACTTAATTCTCAGAACATTGTAGTGTGTCCAACAAATGTTAGCTGCTGTTATTATTTTTGTTTGTTGTTATTGTTGTTTTTGTCACTGCTACTGCAGCAACACTGAGATGGCACACTGGACAGCAACAGCAGAAAGAGGCAAGAGAAAGGTAATGTGATTAACAAACGTGGACGGAACAAAGGAGGGTCTAAATTATATGTCCCACACTTGAACCATTCATTTATATGTTTTAAGTAAGGAAACAGTGAAGCTACGTGAACAGTATATCATGCAGCAATGTTTAGTTGTAGGTGACAATGTGTTATGTGCTATTCTCCATGTAAGTGCACAGATGGACACTATTCCTTCCTGCCTGCCTTGAAGAATGATAAAGAGAAGAAAGGCAGAAGAAAGTGTGAAGGTGGGAAAATCTTTATATCCTGTCCTTTTACCTAATTCACGCCATGCATGAGATAGCTTTACACACACAGTCATTACTTTAGTGCAAAATTCATCCATCATGCCCAGAGTCAACATCTTTTTAAAAGATTTTATTTGTGTGAAAGAGAGAGAGAGAGAGAGACAGCACAAGTGGGAGGAAAGACAGGGGAGAGGGAGAAGCAGATTCCCCATTGCGCAGGAAGCTGGATGTGAGGCTTGATCCCAGAACCCTGGGATCAACTGGGCCCAAGGTAGATGCTTAACTGACTAAGCCACCCACGTGCCCCAAGAGTCAACATTTTTAAGGTAAGAATTATAAATACCTCTTCACTATTTATGTAGAGTCTTTCAGGTGTTATTTACTATGATACAGGGCAGTGCTGATAGATTGTAAATGGTGGGTGGTAGTGAACTGAAAATGAATATAGACCTTGCACTTCATTCATTCCTAAGTAAAGAACTGCTCCTTACAGGTCTTTTGGATAAAAGTTGGATTTTCCTGGAACATAACTTTGATATACAATGTGGCTTTCTTTACTAAGGCTCTTTGCCATATCCACAGCCTATATATCCCACCTGAGAGCGTCAAAACAAAAAAGAATGACTCCTTCCTACATGTGCCCATCCGCTGAGCTTTGGTGAATTCTTTAGCTGTGGGTATTATAAGTTAGAATGAATGAGAATGTTTTTTATTTGGACAGAATTGGATTTAAATTCTGGCTCCCCTATTTTTTATGCATTTGAATTTGGGAATGTTACTGAAACTTTTAGAAATCTCTGTTTCTGGGGCACCTGGGTGGCTCAGTGGGTTAAAGTCTCTGCCTTCAGCTCAGTTCATGATCTCAGGGTCCTGGGATCGAGCCCCGCATCGGGCTCTCTGCTTGGCGGGGAGCGTGCTTCCCTCTCTCTCTGCCTGCCTCTCTGCCTGCTTGTGATCTCTCTCTCTCTGTGTCAGGTAAACAAGATCTAAAAAAAAAAAAAAGAAAGAAAGAAATCTCTGTTTCCTCGTAAAAGGAAGTTAATACTTGGCACACAGAACTTCTTCTTCAGCTATAACACATGTACTATATGTATGCCATGTACATAAACAAATTTATAGGACATTGAAGACACTTTGTGTAAAATCAGATATACCATCCATGCCCATTTTTAGAATTTAGATTATTTCAGCAATGTTTGTAATTTCTTAATATTTGTGTTTATGACAACCCACCCTAAAATTCACCTTCCAATAGAACATCTCAGTGAAAAGCAGGGACTTCTACATGCTAAAGATCTCTTTAATACTTCATTAACACTGGCAGCTCAGTGTTTGGAAAATAATTGTAACAAGTGGAATTCACTACAAACAGGGGGCCTTGTGCCTTCATAAACGTCCATCACTTGGACTAACTTAACAAATAGCAGTCTCTGTCCCAAAGGCCTGTCCCAAGGAGAACCTCAAGGGGTTTGGGATGACTCACTAGTGAAGCTTCTACAACACCGTATCTTTTTTGTTGTTGTTTTTAAATTGGTTCCAAACCCAGTGTGGAGCCCAGCGTGGGGCAGGAACTCACAACCCTAAGATCAAGACCTGAGTGATATCAGGAGTTGGGACACTTAGCCAACAAGCCACCCAAACACCCCTTCACTGCCATATCTTGATTTTGCTCTGTAAAGTCCCAAGTACAGCCCCTTACATCTGTGGACCCTTAAGAATGGCATCTATAAAAATAGCTACTCTATACAGGGTAAGCAGTTACCACATATCAGGACTCTGTTCTGCACTTAGCTAACATTGTCTCAAATAATCCTCTTGACACCTCTGGATGCTCGACCATTTTACAAGTAAGCAACCTGATGCTTAGATTCTCTAAGCAACTTACCCACAGGGCATGCAGTTAATTCATTGCCAAGCAGAACTGAAACCAAACTCCTAGCTCTAAAAACATGCCCTTAACACCATGCCAGCTAGAGATTCTCATTTTCTTCCCCTTGCAGGTTGAGTCTCACTAATCAAAACTGAACATTCTGGATCTACGAGGCATTGTTTATATTAGATCCTCCTGTTTTTATCAATAATTGTAGACCAAAGTTAGTTTTCTTAGGCACAATAGGGATCAAAATCCATTTCAACTCCAAGAAGCTTTCCAAATTCTTTTGTTGCACTTGAATTTTGCTGAGTTAAACAAAGGGGCATTGACCTTGAACTGACTTTTCTTTTCTTAAAATGTTTCTAATCGTATTTGCTTCAATGATATCTTCACAACACAAAGAAGCAAAGAATCTGACTCCCTGCTATTTAAAGACTTGAAGAAAGTTCATCCAAAGTATTCTTGGAAGATGAGATAGTCAGAAACACTGAATTAAACACTGAATTAAATTTGCCATTTAAACATCTCTTTACAATACATAAACACTTCCAGAACTGGCAGAGTAAGGTATGGAATATATTACATAATCTCTCCTAGAAGAGAAGACTAGACCTTCAACAGATTATGTGACTTGCCAAGGTCACATAACTCTAGATGGTGAGTCAGAACTGGAACCTGAATCTTCTGAATCAAGTCCAGTTTTCTAGAAGGAGAACAAGCAGAAATTGTCTTTCCAGGAATGTTAACTTAAGTAGAAAGGGTGACTACTGGAAATGTTCTGTACTATAAAACATACATTTTAGTTAAAATTTGATGTTTCCTATTTACAGGTTAAGATATTAAAGAATATCCCTTGTTATCATTATACAATTACAGTACTGTGGTTATTATGATCATTTTATAATTCAGGAAAGTTTGATACAAAAGGGTGACTTGTTCATGGATTGATACCAATGAGTATGAAATTTCAGATTATGGCCACTGGCATTTTAAAAGATGTTCTTGCCACATTTAGGACTGATGCAAGGTGACCATTTCTCTTTTACAATATCAGTTATATGGCACTTTCTTAAAACTTTGGCTTCAGGCCGTCATGGACTATTTTGGAGGGAAATGTGTAGCATATGCTATATTAGGTCGGCCCTTCCCATTTGGGGAAAGAAAAGACTTACTTAATATGAACGTGAGCTTTTTATGTACGTAAAATGGTTAAGAGAATTATGTCACGTAATGGAACAGTGCACTTAAAGATTTATACACTTCAAATGAAATGCATTAGACACGTTCATATGCCTAAATGCACAAAAAGAATTTAAATATGACAATTAATTTATCACCTGTTGACAAATAACATTTTATACTTAATGTTAGAAGGAAAGTATTTTTCATGAAGTGGCTAGTTCTAATAAACATGCCAAATGCACCTGTAAATAAAAGGCGACAATGTTAGTCAGCACCTTATAAACTCTCCGAATTCAATCTACTCTAAGTGATGTGAGTGCTCAAGAGAAGAGTAATAAGAAAACGATGACAGAAGGAAGAGCTACAGCTAACGGAAGGGGGAGATGTTCCAGGTCCGAAGACAAAGGCATGCATGGTTTGGCTCGCCTGTTTTGTTTTCCTGAAGCTGCAATTAATTTTCAAGAGGAAGTCACAAAGGATATATTTAAGTGTTCTTAGGTAAAGACCTGAAACTCCTCTGCTCTCTCACAGGCCAGGATGAAGGGTTTGTTTATTGGAAGCATTTTCCTTTTCAGAGAAAGCTTATGTTTTCACTATTTGGTATAACTTCAAAACAATCTATATATTTGAAAGCACAGATTACTGCTAGCTTTTAGCTAGTGGGTGTCCAATAAATCTAATGAATAAATCAATAAAATTGGTTCCCCAGACTATTTTTCTTTTTAAAACAAATATTAATGATTCTCTCTATCATATTATGATCATTACATGACCAAACGTACAATGAATGAATATCACTGTGAAATGGAGTTCCCAAAAAAGGGGAGGGGGACGAATGATTATCTGAATGTCAGCAGACTAACTATTCTTCAACATCAAGTTCATTATGTTTTCTTTTAAAGTTATTCAGAAAAAAACGATCTTTTCCTTCTTCATCACCATGACGCTAAAGAGGGGAAAGTTGGGTTTCCTCTGAGTAACTTTTTCCTCTTCAGCTTCACAGTACTGATTTAAAAAACAGATGTTTCTTGGTCATATAATGTTTGGCAGAATTTACCTGGATTTTTTAAAACAAAAATTTCTGTTACCCAGCCTCCTTTATTATCCATAAGACAAGGATAATTAATGTTTCATGGCAATGAACCTAAAGTGGAATAAGATTCTTATAAAACATTAAGTCAGGAATAGAGTACGGTAGGTATCATTTTAGAGCTAAGCACATTGTAGCATAATTTGAAAATTGAGGATTTATGCATAATAATATTATTTTTCAGAACAACTGGTACATCAAGAATGCAGGTAAAAGAACTTGAGCTCTTTAGCAAAACGGTCATATTTACATGTGGGCATATCTGGCAAATCTGATAGACTTGATTTAGGAATCTGGTTCTGCCTCTTATTAGTCATGTGACCTTGATTAGGTGATTGCCTTGGTTTCCTCATCTGTAAAATAGGATTACATTAGTACCTATTCTTGAGAGAGAGAGAGACAGTGAGAGAGAGAATGAGCGAGGAGAAGGTCAGAGAGCGAAGCAGACTCCCCATGGAGCTGGGAGCCTGATGTGGGACTCGATCCCGGGACTCCAGGATCACGCCCTGAGCCTGAGGCAGTCGTTCAACCAACTGCGCCACCTAGGCGTCCCTACATTAGTACCTATTCTATAGGATTGTCATGAGGGCATTATCAGGTCATTTAGCACAAAGAAGGGCATAAGATACACACTCCAAGAGAATAACTGATATATTATATTTGGTTTATTACTGTGGAAAAATTAGAAAACAGCTAATCATATGTGTAGTCAGGGAGAAGCTGAGCAAAAATGTTCTCAGATGGATTCAACAAGGGAAGGTCACTCTGAATTAAATACTCCATGAAAAAGAAGAAAGAAAGAGAGAGCATGAGAGAGGCAGGGAGAGGAGAAAGGAGGGAGAAAACCAGGAGGGAAAGGAAATTCCCTGACCTCAACCTTAAAATAAGTACAAAACAATGGTTACTCTGAGCAAAAAGACAGATTTCCCTCTTCACACAGTACTAAAGAAAGTGACATTCCATATAAACAAGTGGTTTGTGATGAGTTAAAAAGAAAAGAAAAGAAAAGGCCCAATCCCAAATTCATCCAGAGCTGCCAAAGTCCCTGCAGCATTTGGGAGAAGAGCATGTGGGGGGCCAAGGGGAACAGGTGAGGGCTGTGGATTCAGGCCCAAAGCATCACTCACAGAAGACAGAACTGTAGAGAGACCTTTTCCCACTGGCTTCGGGCTGTTAAGTGCGCAGAAATGGAAGAACCACTATCACTGTAGCTTTTCACTAGCTTGTTTATTTACCCATCAAGAACCATAAGGACCTTTACTGCATAAAATGCCAAGTGTGGTGGTAATTGACATCAAACGATCCATGTCTACCAACAAATAAAAGACTAAAGTAATAAACATAGAGAGATGAGTGTTTAATGACCTTCAACAAATTTTTATTGTAAGATCCATAACAGTTAACTATATACACTGACATCTCTGGCCTGGAGCAGTCTCCGTTTTCAAAGTCAGAGCGAAGAGGCCCCAGTCCTGCCTTGCTACAGTGGCTCATGAAAACTGGCTTGAATGTGTCAGCCCGGAATGGATTTGCCAAAATTGCCAGGCCCCTGAGACTTCCACCATGTCCATAAAATTAAAATTTTCCACCTTGAGTACTACCTCTCCACTTGACCTCCACCTCCTACACATTCCTTTAACTTTTTCCAGAGCTGGATAAAATGCTGAAGTCATCAAATACTTTTCAACTATTTCTTCCCAAAATCAAGACATCCAGAGGAAGCATAATAAATACCATCATTCAAAATGCTCTTGGATTTCCATAATCCCCAACCACTGCCTTTAACTTAGTCCTAAGAACATCTGGCGATAACCTGAACTAAATGGCCATTTTGTCGGTGTTAAGTGACAAACTCAGAAGGTTTCCTTGTATAAAGATTTTTGGTTATAAAGGGAGCATAAATAAAAACAGGAGAAAGAGATAATGGTTCCTCTGCTCAAAACCAGAGGCTATGAAATCACCACAGCACCAAACTAGAAAGACAGTGAAATTATGTTGATTTCCTTTTAAGCCCATTGCTTAGTCTTCTTTAGGTGTTGGATGGCTGTACTGAGGTCCATGATCTCTGGGCCAGGGATCAATTTCATAACTGGAGTCATGACTCTTTACACAGGGACAGGGATGCAGTTTCAAGAAGTCATTCAGAACCTTAGATTCATGGGAATCCAAAGGAAGGAGGCTGTTCTTCTGTCTCTCATCATGATCAAGAGCCAATCTCAGCCCCAAACAGACCAAATATACACACACTGAGTCTCCCAATAAGTGGGGGCTCTGAGGGAAGAGGTTACTTCTCCCCCTCCTTTGGTGTCACCCTGTAGTAAGTATGCAATAAATGTTCACTAAACTCAAATCGATAATAAGTATTTGGGAAAGTAAATACAAAAATGGTGATAGTTTTTATTTTCTTCACAGTTTTCAAAATATTAATTAAATTAGTATGTTAATTTTTAAAGATTTTATTTTATTTATTTGTCATAGAGAGAGAAGCGAGAGCAAGCATAGGCAGACAGAGTGGCAGGCAGAGGCAGAGGGAGAAGCAGGCTCCCCGCCAAGCAAGGAGCCCGATGTGGGACTCGATCCCAGGACGCTGGGATCATGACCCGAGCTGAAGGCAGCCTGGGTGGCTCAGTTGGTTAGTATGTTAGTTTTTAAAAAAAGGATTTCAGAGGTTATGAATTCTCTTGACAGTGAGAGTGAGGACTAGTAGAGGAGCATCGGTTTCGAAGAAAAGACAAAAGCATCTTTGTATCTCAAAATCTCTGGCATCACTTTTATAATAATGTAGGCTTTGGGCTTATACAAGACCCAATTTCTTGTGGTTCACAAGCTTCTGTAATTCAAGGAAAGATCTCTCTAGAAGTTGGATAAAACTTAAACAGAAGCTCAGCATCATGGATATTCATTCTTTGCCTGCCCAGAACAAAATGCTTCTCTAGGAAATGCTCCTAATATGTGTTTCAAAAAGTAGTGACTCTATTCTAATAGATCTTAATCTCCCACTTAACATTGATCTCGGACCAGCCACCCAACCAACTCCAGGCCAGTCATCAAGAAGACTTCCAGCCATTCTGACTGGCTTGGGGGATGACACTTACTCCAAATAGGTTAATCAGAGTGCTTTCAGGGCTATTTTTCTCTTGAGATAAGATAATAAGTTTCAATGCCTCTTTGCCTCTCTGGCAGTTTGATTAAAAATGGAAGTCTCATAGTTGCTGGCTAACATGTCCAAATCATGTAAAGATGCTGCTGTTCAGTAAAAGAGGCTGATACTGACATGTAGCAAGGACCAGAGCAGAACCAGGAATAGAGATGGAAGGTGCTGGTGGCATCCCAGCCTCTGGTTCCAGTTGTTTCCCTCCCTGTAATTGATTACATTATATTCCAACTGTACAGATATAATAGACATAAACTCAAGAGCATAGATAATAGCAAAAGTAGTAAAATAATCAAGCAGAGGTAAGTTTGTGTATTTGTTAGCTTTGTTCTTAGTAAAATTCATTAAACTATAAGTATATATAATTTAATTTTTAGTGATGGCTCTGTTTATCAATCAGCTCGCAAAATTCTGACAATTTAGCCACTGGGTCTGGTACAAGATGGACAGTATAAGTGCACACCTGGAGCATGGTACCCTTACTCAATTGAGTGGGTTTTTTCCTACGGAAGTTTTAAGTTTCTATATAGTTACATCTATCAAAATTTTGTGGTTTCAGCCTTTGGCATTATATTAAAAAGCTCTCCTTCTATCAGAAAATTATAAAAATATTCACATTTTACTCCAGCACTTTCATCTTTCCACAACAGAATAAAGTATGAAATAAAAAAACCCAAAATTCGCCTGTCATAATACTATCCTTCTGTTCCACCTTTACAATATACCTCAGGCTGATGATTACTTGGATCTGTTCTGCAGTCACTCTTCTGGCCCACTGATTTATCTCTATTTTTTATGGCCAATAAATTACACTAAATAGTGAATCTTTAAAATATATTTTATTTCCTTTAGAACATCTCTCCCATTACTCTTATAAATTTTTTCTGGGCTATTTTTGTGTATTATTATTTCCAATGAATTACACAATCATTTTTGTTGGGTTTCCAAAAAAAAAATCCCATTAGGATTTTTATTGCATTTGCATTAAATCTTTTACTTTTTCACAATATTGAATGCTTCCAAGAACATGACATTTTTAATCTATATTTATATACTTTTATTTCTATTTACTCTTGTCTTTTATTTCTTAGAGTTAATTTATATATATATATGTTCATTTAAGTCTTGTACTTTTCTTACAATTTCTACAGATTTTCTATTTTGTTGCTACTATTAATGGAATTTCTCATTTTATTCAATCTGAAATTTTTAGTTAAAAACACAAAAGGTCAATTTAAAAAGCTATTGTTTTGTTTGTTTACTTAAAACTGTCCACTTTTCTGGGTTTCTTTCTATTTTTTTTTCTGGGTTTCTTTCTAATAGTCTTTTTAAAATTCTAATAATCTTTTATTTGATTCTTATCTGCAAATAAAAATGTTTTTACTTTATCTCCAATATTTATATCTCTTATTTCCTTGCCTTGTCTGATTGCATTGGCTGGGACTGCCAAACAATATTGCATGTTAATGGTAAAAGTAGACATCCTTGTCTTATTCTTTTTACACAAATTCTTCTAGCTTTTGTCTTCACTTTTTATCATTTTAAAAGTAGTATCACTAAATCTCTTATAACTAAAAGATTTTATTAAGATTAAATATTGATTTTTACCAAGCACTTTTCTGCCTTATGAGATTTATGTGAGGGTTCCCTTTATTTCATTAACAAGTTTTCTAATATTGACCTATCCTTGTATTCCTGAAGCACTCTTTACCCTTACATCACTCTTTCAATATTGAATTTAACTGTAGCATAATGACCTTCACAGAACAGGTACAAAAAGTATTGACTGACTGATTAATTGACTGGAAAAGGAAAAAAGAAGTCACTGATACTCTCTGTCATTAAGAATTGAAATTGCCATGATTATGTTGTCCTCCTTAGAATAATGAGGAAACAAGGACTCAAAATAATAAGCTTCAGGAGCAATGGATGCCAAAGATGAAATTCTTCTGGGTCTCAATTCCTGGGAGAAGGTTCTTACTAGCTTCTAAGATTTTTATGTTCCTTGACCTGACAAATGTTGAAATGCACTGGATTGGTTAACATGTGAAGAGCAGACCTTCTATGGGACCCCTTGGGAGATATCACTGTATCTGAGAAAGTTTAACTGGAATAACAATCGATACTAAAAATTTCTTATGGCACAGACAATATCTGCCAAGATGCTCTCTTTTGCACTCCATCCATGGTGAATGGTTTCTCTGCTGCTTCTATGCCTCTAGTCACAGAATCTGAGCTCAGAAGGGTGACCACAATTTCCTCTCTCAAACTCCTTATTTCTGGACAGAACTGAGTCCAGTCCAAATGATCTAATATTTAAAATCTGTAAAGAAAGATGGGAACTTTGTCCCATAAGACAATTTCCAACTTTTTACAATCCTGCTGGTCAAGAAACTCTTTTCACATCTAGCCTCGATTCTTCATACTCTCTCTCTCTTGTAATCAGTGTTTTAAAATTGCTCTTGTCAAAATTCTCCCAAAACAGTTCTTGCTCTTCTATGTAATCTCCCTCACTACTAATGAAACTAACCAAGAAATTACTATACAAAATCCAAGTCCCTCGGCTTTCATTCCCTCAGCAAGGCTTTACTGAGCACCTACTATGTACCAAGTACCAAAGGGAGTAAAGAGGGAAAAATAAGGAAATCTTTAGAATAAAGATGAATCAGACCTGGTTCCTCACCCGGAGAAGTTTGTGGTTTACCTGAGAGGCAAACACTAGAAACATAAAATTATTCCCTAAGGGTACTTTCCATAGATTGTGACTTCAAAATGAGAATCTCCCATATGGGAGAATGTTACCTGCAAACACACAATACAAAGCATTTCACGCGATTTGATGTTTATATAGATTATTTTCCAAGAAAATAAAAGTGATTTATTTATGTTCCCTCAATATTTACACATCCCCTCAAATGCCAAGGGCCCTGCTTCCCTTCACACACACATAGGGCTTTTATTGACTTCAAAGGGAGCTTGGTGCATACAGGAGAGACCCACAGAGGCTGAAATGGACACACACTGCTATTAATCTCAGCACACTTCGCTGAGGTGGGGAGGCAGGAAGTTCTGTTGCAGGCCTTTAAAGACAAAGGAATTAGACACAAAGATTAAACAACTTTCTCAGAACCAAAATGGTTCCTGGGAGTTTAACATGGTGGTGAAATGTTTCAGCTCTAAAGTCAGACTGCTGGGATTTGAATCCTGACCCCAAACCTTATTACCAGCACAACCTCAAGCAATGAACTTAACCTCTCTGTGGTTTCTTCATTGACAAGACAGGGATACAAACAATCCCTACCATATAAGGTTGTTTTGGAGATTAAATGATCAACACATGCAAAGTATTAGGATATCATTCATCACATATTAATCATTTATATGTATCTATAAATATTGTTCTGGCACCAATATTGCAAATTAGCTCCCAGTCATCTGCATAAGTATTAGATTTCAATCACAGACAACTCAGTAATTGAAACCTTAAAGACAGAAGTCACCCCTAAGCCATCTCATTAAATTAGAAATAAAAGCTAAACTAGCTCAGTAAACCTCAAACAAAATCAAGGTCTCCCTTCCCCCTCCTTCCCATAATCTCGTTCTTTACCTTGTCCTGATATTCAAAACCAAAAATTTCTTTTAGCTGAAATTGCACATTTCCATTGCTGTGTTTCTTCTTCTTTTTATGACAAGATCACAAAGATGACATAGGGCCTGCGAAGGTTCATTTTGCTCCGGAAGATTACCGGGCTATTTCCAAAGAGACGCTGCATACAAGTCTTGAGGAAGGAAAGAACATCTCATTCTTATGGCCAAGCTGTAAAAATCTTTTAGACTTAAATCAAATCGTCAGGTCATTCTTCAATTTCGTGTTTCATCTGGGATATGTTATTATCTGGTCATGATTACCAGCTACACTTCAAAAACATCTATACTCAAAACAAAACTGGTATTAAAAACCTTGGTCTGTAAAATCTTGCTCCACATACCAAACAGACAAGTAGTAGAAATCTGTATTATGAATTTATTTCGATATAATAGAAGTAAATATCATATAAAATCCCCCAAATATACCATCTTCTTATCCCCACCACTACCCCCTAGATTCACCTCTATTAACCAGAAGCAGTGCTCATAGCCTTAAGCAAAATTCAGAATTCGGCCTTTTTTGAACCACTTGTCTTGCCCTTTTACCTGGTTACAGATGGGTACTACCGGCCCCTGAGCTGAGGCCCTTGTTCGAGAGCCATTAGCATCAGACTGACTCTGAATTCAGGAGAATTGCCCAAGTCACACAGACCGTTTAGGCATTAAATTTGTGTGTCTGCTCCCTTAGGAAACATTTTAAATTGTATTATACAGGACCACTACTGCATAAAATGACACATACTTGATAATGTTCTAGGCATCAATGCTATTAAGAACATAGAAATGATATTATTTATCTTATTAATTTGCTCCAATGTAGAAGGGGCCTTTGAAATACCTGCTCTGACCTCACTGAGCACCCTTGTCTAGGAGCAGCCTGCCTCACCCTCCAACGTACACCCTCAGCAGCCATATTTATACGGTATCAATTCCCTTCGAAGCCAGGGAGGACACTGGCCCAACATGGGCCAATCATATTTTCCCTCCTGAGAATTTGACTCAGTCTGGACTGGAGAAGATATGGAAGTCCCTTTCCGGTCTCTCCTTGACAGGTTTGCAAATAGCATAGTGGGGACTGGAAAACCCAGTCTGGGGGACTGCACTGTCAGCAGAACCCGGAACATCAGCTTGTTGAAAGAATCACCAGTCTTCCTGCAGGAAACCATGGTCTGTGACTGGAGACCTGGCGATGTCACAGGAAGGTGGCCCTTACGTCAGCCACACAGGAGGCTGCTGAAAACAGGCCAGAGTGTGGGAGTGGAGGGGGATGCAGCCGGTCACCTGAGCGGATGACGTCATTGCGTCAGCCTTCCAGTCCTGGAGCTTGCTCCTTCACCTCCCTGGCTCCTTCTCTGGCGCCACCTTCTGTGCTGCCTGAGTATCAGCGTCTCACACACTCTCCAAACATGTATTTAGTCATAGAAAGTGGTGCGTTCATCCTTTTAAGGATTACCTCTAAATATTTTAAAATATCACTCTTTTAAAGGGTATTTACATTTTCATAGGCATTATTACTGCTCCAATAGTAGTAACAATAATAGTAATACTATTACTAATACTCCTCTAGTGTAGTAATGATGATGCCAGCAATTTGAAGATTTCTTTCTTTTTTTGTTGTTGTTTATTCTTTTATTTTATTTATTTTTATTTCTTTTTTTAATTAATTAATTTATTTTCAAAAAAACAGTATTCATTATTTTTTCACCACACCCAGTGCTCCATGCAATCCGTGCCCTCTATAATACCCACCACCTAGTACCCCAACCTCTTCTAAGCTGCTGTAGGCTCAGCCTTCCTCCACAGGCTCTGCTACTCTCCTCAAATGCTCTCTCTCCTACACGGACATCAGCCCTCCCCCAAGCACAGACTCCAAATCCCTCACCTTGGATTACCTCCTTTGTTAACTTTATTCAAATGTCTCTGAATCCATCACCCCGGGAGACTGACTGAAAGGGATACTGGATAGGGAATCATTGCCTGGAAATGGAAGCTATGGGGAAGAGACAGAGAAGGTAGAGTCAGAATAAGACCAAAGACTGATTTCTGGGGAAGGCAAATGTAAGGGATGGTGGTAAGAGAAGAAGAATCAGAGAGAGAGAGGAAGAACCAAGAGAAATATCAGGGAAGCCAAGATGGAAAGACAGCTTTTAAGAATAGGGGATGGGCTGTAGTGTGAGCGACAGAGAAGAGATACAGCAGGCAGAGAATGGCCGTTGGCAGAAGGCCAGCAACCGAGAGACATCACAGCCCCTTACTCATCTTCAGGCAGGCACAGGATGACGGGGAGAGCGCTGGTGGGCAGGAGTGGTCAGAACCAGCCGGGGAGGAGGCAGACCCCAACAGTGACGGGAGGCCAGAGACTAACTGGCTGAAACTAGTCCCCAAAAGTCTCCAAATTGAAGTGGCCAAACTGAGAAGAGTAAAGTCAGTATTATGTAGAAAATACTCAGAAGACTACATCCATTCATGTCACTGTGCTCCTAGTACCACTGGAGAATTCTAGTATCAGGCACTTTACACTGCCTCAGAGGAGTGCCACTGAGTCTAACGATGATAATAATATTACCAGCATTTTGAGCAGCAGAAAGCCAGTTACCTGGAATCTCTAGCTAACCAGATTTTATGCCTTTATGCACCTACCCTCCACTTCTACAACAGGGAAGAAATTGTCCAAAAACAACAACAACAACCCCACACACAGTTTAGAGATCTAGTCAACAAAGAAATATAGGATCTATACAGACCCAACTCAACCCTGATACCTTTTCTAGCCATACAAAGAACGGATGTTTGGGATACTAACCCTGAAATAAAAGATTCAACCACTGAAGAAATATTTATGCTAATGGACCTTATTTGACCAAAACTTTATACTTTGAAAAATTCTATTCTATTTTATCTTAACCTTATTAGGTTTAATCAAAACAAATGGAGTAACCTTGGGTAACAGGTAGTCTCACAGCAAGTTTACTTTGGCAATATTAGAGAGTGTCTTGGAACTTCTGTGAGTTGCGGAAATAAAAAATTAAAGAACTTATGGAGAAACTAGCCTTATATAGTCTGAGAAAAGACTTCTTGAAATATTTTATTCCTTTATGTAACAATTTTTAAATTGTAGAGATACAAAATGAAAAACAAAAGTAATGAGTTTGGGATGCTTTCTTATATTCCCCTAGACTCAAAAACAACACATTTAAACAGGGCTTAAAGTCTCTAAGTTAGGTGAAGGGGTCCTACTGAAAAGTTTGTACCCCTTGACTATTTCACGGCATACATCATTGGTGCTCTATCTGAGGCATGTGGAAGAAGGTATTAAACCAGTAAATGGAGAAACCAAAATGACAATTCATTTCTCATGGTTTCCTTTCTTTTTTATTCTACTTTACAATATTGTTTTTTCATGCATGGATTCTAGGAACTAATAATAGACTCTTCTACCAGTAAAACTAAGATGTGTTACTCTAATACATCATATGTTAATCAATGAACGTTTGCATATATCAAGACTGACCCAAATGTTTTTGTACCTAATTAGGAATTAGCTATTTAGCTAGAATGCACAGTGCCTTTCCTGTTCTCTCTCTCTCTCTCCCTCCCTCACTCCCCTCTCCCTTTCCTTCTTTCTCTCTCTCTCTCTCTCTCTCACACACACACACACACACATACACTCACACCCTAACCAGCTGTTCTGACTAGGGCGCCTTTGGAAGGTTGTTGGGCTGTTGACTGCTGTTGACTGTTGACTGTTGACAGACAGATCCCTCTGGGTGCCCAGTGACAGTTGACTCATTCTCCTTTTCCACTGGCCAAGCCATGTTGTCAGAGGAAAGATGGCCAACTATGAGGAAAAAAAATTGCTCCAGGAAGGGGCATACGTGCAAAAGGGCAGCTGTTTCCCTTCTCTCTCAGGACATCCAGGTGCCATTACTAAATTTCCTGTATCCACGGCCCTGGAAAAGTTCACTGACCTCGGGCAGGGGTTGCGGGGGACGGGGAACACTTTTTCCTTTCAAACCGTCTTTCTTTGCTCATTGTAACCAGAGGATCACCACTCACTATGTTGTCTTATAAATTATTCCTGTAAGATTTATAGCCATTTCTATGCTTCAAGTCAAACATTCTTTTAAGGCCAAACAGAGTAATTTACTGGATTTGTGTCTCTAAACAATCTTATAAATAGTTGCTCTCTAGTTCAAGGTGAATAACAGTCTGTGGCAGGCTAGCATCAAAGAATACTGATTGCAATTCAATTTTATTACCTTTGAGGATTCACCCTGAGGATAGGGCAGCCTGGCCAAAAATCTATAGGCTGATCATTGTGGGTCTGTATTGGAAAATCCTTTCCAAGTAAACACCTCCTCTAAGGGTTTTTGCCTCCTCTCTTCATTGATGACCGTGTATATTTTTTTCTTTCCCAGAGACACCAAGATGACAGTGTTGCTAATCATACCTGCACTTATGGCTGAGACAGGCAATGCACGTTCTTTCCAGCCTGCTTGCACATAAAGTCTGATCTCTAGGTTGTGCCTGCAAATGCTGTTTTAGACCCTGACACACCCGTAAACACCCTCTATCCTTGACACCATTGCGAATGGCAATGAACACAATTTAATGCCATTACAGCTTCTCATTCTTGGTAATTTCAGCTGCTACGTAAAAGCTGACATGAGATGCTGGCAAGATTTTCAGGAAACTAGATACTCTGTCTGGGCAAACAGAACTCTCATGGTTCTGGAAATACACGCATTAGCCTATGATCTTTGATTTGACAGGCAGCTTGATAACACACTGATACCATTTTCTGCCTATTGACCTACCAAAAGACACATAAACCTCTTAATTTCTCCAGAAATATATGTGCCATTGGGTCTAGCCACCCCTGGAAACCTTTGGTAAGGTAGTGGGATAATGTGAAGAATTCTGGAATATAAAACTCAATTGTGCCAGTGATTTAAGCTTAAGGGAACACAACAGAGGTCAACTAAGCTCGCATCTGTTTCTTTCTATTTCGTGTCCTTAAAATCAAAAGATCAGTTAGCCAGAGTAAAAATTTAAGTTTTTGTCAAAGGTCCCTCTCTCTCATCTCTCTTTTCAAGTCTGCATCACTTCAGACTCAGCACCTCTCCAGGGTCCAACTCTGAATTCAGTAAACAAGATTTTGCCAAGTGTGCATGTGTGCTGCCTTAGCAGCTAGATGCTGAGGGAAAATGAAGGGTGAGAAACAGGAAATGAAGTGCAAATGGAACTGTAATGTCTGTTATTGGTGATCTCTGTGAGAGAGGAACTAAGTCATT
Source organism: Neogale vison (assembly GCF_020171115.1). Classification (NCBI taxonomy): domain Eukaryota; kingdom Metazoa; phylum Chordata; class Mammalia; order Carnivora; family Mustelidae; genus Neogale; species Neogale vison. Next base: position 72,863,020 of record NC_058093.1, read on the forward strand.
ACTGTGGGGTACAAAGGATTTGTGTTAATGTAACGAGTAGGTAAACTTTATTAAAACTACCTTTCAGCTTCCAAAGAATGTTACTGCATTAAGGCTAGCTACCTTAATGTTCATCCTGTTATATTGCTGGTTGCTATGGCAATATCCTCCTAGGTATTTGTAAGGTCACAAAAGGAAGAGCTAACCCTCTTACTCCTGGAATAACTAATGTGGTTCTGTTACTTGCTTGATGTAAATGGTCTCAAGTGACAGCCAACTGTACATATAGTCAATTACAACTGCTCAAAGGAAATGATTTGTTGTAACAGCCGCTGTTCAACCTCTGTGACATCAATGTTTCTATGGAAACAGTTGCCTATTGCACTGCTTTGAATTGAGTATTGATCAAACTAGGGCCAACACTATTTCAGAGACTTGCTACTTTACTGTGTGGCAATTTACGATAGGAACTCATAACATCACTGTATATTTCAAGCCCCAAGGAACCAATTTAGCAGACAGTTACAGTAGAATATTAACAGAGGTCAATAATGGAAGTCTGATTATAGTCCTAGGACAATTATTCAATGCTTTTGTTGTCTGCCCTTCCAACATTCTAGCAGCTATTATAGTTTTCAAATAATAATATTCATGCCTGAAGAAAGTGCTATATTCATTCATCTTCTATTTTAAACTTTATTTTTCATTGTTATGTTATCTATCAATAAAACTATTCTGCTATATTAACCAAGCTGTGACCCCTCAGAAGTAAATAACTATTGATCAAGGAGTAAAGATCTACTGGTGCACAACACTGTTTTCCATTAATGATCTTATTGGCCCAGCTGATAAGATGGTTGTCTCTAAACAACTGAAGATACAAAAGCAAAAAATAACATAAAAAAAAAATAGTTAGGATTTAATCCCCCGTCATTGTTAAAGGATGGATTCTCCAACCTCAGTTGAAGGAGTAGTGAAAATAAGGACACTGCTATGCAGAATCCTTCTGTAAGCCTTTGATTCTAGGTAATATTTCTATTGTCCACAGATGTTTTATTCAATCTTCTCTGGAAACAACCTTCACGATGGTATCATCCAACCCTGTCCTTTTACAGATGAGGAAACAAGGAGACATGGCCTCTCTGATGTCTTTCATAAAATAAGTGCTCTCCTTACAAATATATATGTGAAAAATGTCAAATTGTGTTGAAAAAGATCATGGGTTACCCATCTGTCACTCATCTGAACAAAAATACATGCCAATGATCCCTACTCTTAGACTGATTTGTTAAGAACTTAAGTCAACCAATTCTATAAAATTATTTACTTCTAGCCTTCCTCATTCAGAGACAGAATTCAAGGCAGATAGTCAGCCAGTTTACTGCAGTGACATTGACCACAGCACAGGCACTGGAAATTAATTTTTGCAGCTGAAGTTATAAAACTTCAGAAAGCACTTGGATAACATGGCTCCATGCCAAAGAAGGGTAGGTGTCTATGAATGAAATCTGTTTCAATACATAGATAGTAGCACTAACTTTTTATTGCCATAATTGAAAAATTATGGCTTGGGGAATGATTCTTGTCAGGTAATAACAAACTCATCACCTGCTTGAAAGAAGCTCCTCCTCATATAAGGAAAAAGGATATTCTCCCAGCTTAGCTATTGATTTTTTTAAAATCCTAACTAGATAGCTTAGAAATAAAAATTAGTGTAAAGTATCAGTCCAGGTAACGTCTAAAACAGTATTTGAATCAGTCTGGATCCCGTTATATTTCTTTTTCAATCACCTAAGTCTTTAAGTTAGTCTTCTGGATGATAATCATTGTCTTTTAGGAAATGAACTTTCCTTGTTCATAGACCAAGTACTTACTGAGCACCTACTGAATGCCAGATACTGGTCTGCACAACGGAAAGAGCTGAGTAAGGCTAGCTCTCAGCAGTAGGTGGTAAGGATCATTTGCCATGTGGAACAGGGAGTTCAGGAAAGAAGTGGTCTCTAGTTCCATAATCTATGTTCTCCCTTTGTCTCTTTTAGCGATTTTTTTTTAAAGATTTTATTTATTTATTTGACAGAGAGAGATTACAAGTAGGCAGAGAGGCAGGCAGAGAGAGAGAGGAGGAAGCAGGCTCCCTGCTGAGCAGAGAGCCCGATGCGGGCCTCGATCCCAGGACCCTGAGATCATGACCTGAGCCGAAGGCAGCGGCTTAACGCACTGAGCCACCCAGGCGATTTTTGTTTATATATTTATATGCTGTTTTGCTATAGAAAGGATTTAAAATGGACCTAAAGTTTGATTCTGAGCTTCCTACCAACCTATATAAAAAAGGAAACATAATCAGTCACATGATTCCATGTCTGGGAAATTAAAAGAAAACAAAGCTAAACAAAGAGCAGATGTGCAAAAGAGGCCCAATGACTCCTGGTACAGAGACCAGAGAGAATTCTCCCTTGGGTCCTTAGAAACCAGACCTTGACGATGGGGTAAGGAATATCTTCCTCAACACAGTGGCTGCAAAGACACCACTGTGTTTTGTAAGGCTAAGTAAGCTATAAGGCTTTTCATACAAATTCCGTGACCACACCAAAGTGCCATTTAATAAACATTGTTTGGGTGCCAGACACCCAAACAAGACCTTCCCTGGCATACTGCTTTCTATCAACATATAGGTACTAAGGAGCCATTAAAAAAAAAAAAAAACTATTAGTAAATTATCCATACAATACCTAACTTAGAATAATGTACCTTCCTACTTTACCCTGGAGATTACTCAGGTGCCAAGATTTACACCTACATTAATAGATGTGTTGGCATATTCTGAAATCCATTTATCTCTATCTCTGTGTGTGTGTAATTTGTACTCTGTAAGTGAGATAACATGGAAGAACGTTCATGAGAATGTTAATTCTGGCTTTAGTGTATGAATCCCCAACTTTCTGGGCCTGGGCCATTCCCAGCTTACGCAAATTAGGTCATCTGTGAAGAAAAAGAAGAAGAAGGTTACACAATGACCTTCTTTGTCTCTTGTTACAGTTTTCTTACTTAAAGACTATTTTTTCTAACATAAGTATAGCAAATCACTTTCTTTAGTTTTTGTTTGCATAGAATATCTTTTTCTATTCCTTCACTTTGAGGCTATGTGTGTCCAAAAGCTGAACTGAGTCTCTCATAGGCAACATATAGTCGAGTCTGGTGCCTTTTTTTACATTTCAGCCATTCTATGCCCTTTTATTGGGGGTGTTTATTTATTCCCATTTAAGTTAATTATTTACAGGTAAGATAGTGCCAATTTTTTAATTGTTTTCATATTCTTTGATATTTCCTTTGTTCCTTTCTTCCTCTCTTGCTAGTTCCCTTTGTAAACTGATGATTTTCTATAGTTGAATGCTCTGATTCCCTGCTCTTTATGTTTTGTCCATCTACAATAGGTTTTTGTTTCATCATTACCAAGAGGCTTACAGAAAGCATTTTATAGTTAAAACAGCCTATTTTAAGCTGATAACAACTTAATTTCAATCACATACAAAACTCTACTCTTTTATACCCCCCAACATGTTATGGTTTTGGTATTATAATGTACATTTTTTATATTTTGTGTCTACTAACAATTATTGAGCTACTGTTTTTAATAATTTTGTCATTTAACCTTTATATTAAAGTTATTAGCTCACTACTGTGTTTCAGTACTAACATAACATACAGGGTGACATTTATTACATTGTTACCCTTACCAGCATGTTTTATATTTAAATATGTGTTCGTGTTACTAGTTCGCATCCCCTCGTTTCTGTTTGAAGAACTCCTTTCAGGACTCCCTGTATGACAGGTCCACTAGTGATGAACTCCGTCAGCTTTTATTTGAGAAAGTCTTTGACTCCATTTCTGAAGCACAGCTTTGCTGTGTAAAGTATTCTTGGTTGGCAGTTTTTTCTTTCAGGGTTTTGAATATATCATCCCTCTCTCTCCTGGCCTGCAAGTTTCAGCTGGGAAATCCCTTATATGTGAGAACTCTTTTTTTCTCTTGCTGCCTTTAAAATTCTCTTTGTCTTTGATTTTAGCAAGTTTTACTATAATGTGTCTTGGAAGATCATTTGGGGCTGAATCCTTCTGGGCACCCATGAGTTTCATGAACTTGGATGGTCCAATCCCTCCCCAGATTTGGGAAGTTCTCGGCCATAATTTCTTTAAGGAAGCTTTCTGCTCCTTTCCCCTCTCCTCCTTCTGGGACTCTAATAATGTCTAGATTATTTCACTTGATGATATCCCATAATTCGTGGAGCTTCTTTATTCCATTCCTTTTTCTTTTTTCTTCAATGACTGAATAGTGTCAAATGACCTGTCTTTGACATCACAGATATTTTCTTCAACTTGGTCAAGTCTACAATGCTTTCTATTTCATTTTTTTCTTTTTTTTTAAGATGTATTTATTTATTTGAGAGAGAGTGTGTGTCTTTGTGTGTGTGTGAGTGTGAGTGGGGGGAGGAACAGAGGAAGAGAGAGCATCTCAGCCAGACTCCCTGTTGAGCACAGAGCCCCATGGGCTTGTTCTCACAACCTGAGATCTGAGCTGAAACCAAGAGTCAGACACTCAACTGACAGAGCCACCCAGGTACCCATCTATTGCATTTTTCATTTTATTAACTGTATTCTTTAGCTCCAGAATTTCTGCTTGGTCCTTTGTTATTATTTTTATCTCTCTGTTAAACTTCTCATTTTTTAATGTATTACCTTCTAATTTTGTTGAACTATCTTTCCAGGTTTTTGCATAGTTCATTGAGCTTCCTTAAAACAACTATTTTGAATTCCTTATAAGGAAAATCACAGATTTCCAAGTCTTTAGGATCAGTTACAGGAAAGTTTTTATATTCCTTTGATAGTGTCATGCTTCCTTGATTTTTCATGTTCCTTGAAATTGTGTGTTGCTGTCTTTGCATTTGAAAAAGCAGTTACCTCTTCTAGTCTTTACTGACTAGCTTTGGAGATATCTGTCAGCCCTGCTGGGGATTCTGAAACTGTCTTAGACCTTTTCTATGGATATGCCTACACCATACTTTTCCTTCTCTTTTGGGGGCATTCTTAAGCAAAAACAGCCCAGGTCCTCTGTTTGCTTTCCCTAAGGTGATGCAGAATGCTCAAGTTTATGTGCTTTCTCCCAATGCCTCACACTTTTTTCCCCCCCTTTGGTTGTGACAGTATGCTGGAACTTCTCCAGTGGACTCCTGGACTTCAAAAAAGTCACTATCATCTGACAAAGATTGTCAAAATCAGTGTTCTTTGGGGGGAATACAGGAGAAAATTCCTATTCCACCATTTTGCTGACATCACTCCCTAACCACTGTTCCTTCTCTGCCAGTAAATGTGAGCTGTGTGATACAAAAAAGGAACATTGGAATACCTGGGCCCATGCCAGACCTCTGCCTCCTACTGGTTATCGGACCTCTAGAAAGTTGTAGCAAGTAGCCTTTGAAAGTCTCATCTATTAAATACATTATAAAAACACATCTTCCCTTCTGATGGGTTTTGAAAATTCAATGAGATTCTATACATCTCTGTACAAATGTTTTGTAAACTGCAGGACATTATTTAAATTTGAAAGAACATTTTATTGAAAGCAATTTTTTTTTCACGGTCTGCATAAATTTCAGGATAACTTGGTGGTATTTTGGGCTTTCTGATCTCTTAGAATATATTTTGACCAGAACTTCTTTAAACAGACTAATACACAGATGAACAACTTAGGTAGGTAAGTGGAATCCATGTACCATTGTGGGGAAACCACAGGTCTTAAGAGGCTTATGTTTCTGGTGGGCTCCAGCCTCTTCATCACCCCACGTGAGAGCAGGCAGCATCCTTGGCCCTCAGAGCTTGTAAACTCAGGTTAGTGATCTCCAACCTGAAGAATCTCTGTGATGATTAGTAACAAATGACATAGGAGGGTACCTGGCACATAGCAGGTGCTCGATAAATGAGAACTCTTACTATTTTACAGAGAAAGGAAACAATAAACTGGATATAACTACATAAATGCTGTCCACAGTCTTATTCTCTCACAGGGAGATTTGGAATAAGAAGGTTTATTCTTGGAACCCACCCAGGTGGGTTTAGTTACTAGAGAGCCAAAAGTTACCTCCAGGAGCCAACTTTGATGATGTTTGGTTAATACAGAAGATATTACCTTCATTCCCATCTTACAGGTGAGAAAATCAAGTGATTACATGCGTTAGTGGAACATCAGAATAGGACAGAAACCAAGGTCTTCTGATTACCACCATTCCTGTTGTCCCCATAGCTCCCTTCCAGTTACCCTATAAGACAGCCCCTGGACATGCACTCCCAAAGCATAGCACCCTAACAGAATGCCAGCCCCAGAGGAAAGTACAGAGAGATGCTACCTATCAAATGTGGGAAGTAAATTTTAGCTGGCAAAAATCATCTAGAGATATTTTAAATAGGACATTTCCCTCCTGAGATCTTGAGAGAAGTCATTTTAAAAATGTCAAATTTTAGTGTCAAACCAGAAAGCAGGAAGGCCCCACCCCAAGTGAGTAGTTTCTGTGTCCTTTATGAAGACTTCCAGCGCCTCCAGCCCATATATTGCCCAAGTCTGGGCTATCTTAAGGGTCCCCCAAAATCCAATGTCATCCTAGCCAAGGCTTAAAGGATCTCTGAAGGCCAAGAACCCTACTGAGTCTGGATTATCCAAGGCTTGGGAAAGTAGGGAAGAGGACAATAGGAGAGGATAAGAAAAAAAAATATTAGTGGTACAGGGCAAGAAATTTCAACCAAATGCCGCTGCATTAAATCTCTTTGAGCTTGCTGTAATATGGATTTCCATTCCCAGGTTTGGTCTTTTGAACCCCAGAACCAGCTTAGGATTCAACCAAACAGGTCACAGACCCAAGAAACCAGCAGTACACACCTTAGGTCATGCAGTTCTCTAGCCTGGCAGTTGGGAAAAAAATCATAACCATAACTAACAACAAATCCAGAAGCATTTGAGTCAGTGCCATTTCTCTATCCCTCCAGTACCACGTATATATTTTTAAAGCTGAAACTTTCCTTTGGGAAAACTATTGCTGAGATGTGCCCTAGAAATCCCCAATGAATTTTAACAATAAGGAGGTACTATAACTTCTGGCTGTTTTAGCAATTAACTAAAAGAATAATATACACAACACAGAAAAAGACCTTTAAGCAGACATTTCAGCAGAAATTTGGACTCTGAATTTTTAAGTGGGACACCTCATATCTTATGGCTATTCAATAGGTCATGATTTCATCATCATTGTCTTACATCTATTCCCAGCATCTCCTCCCACGCTCTACCTGTCCCCATTAGGTGGGCCAACATGATTAGTGGGAAACGTTGAGGTAAGAGGTGGGAGGACACATATACCCCTCTATGTTTTTGTTGCAGACTTCTAAAACAAATATCAACTTCAGAGATCTTGTGATTTTTCTTAGGAAACTGATGAAGTTAAGAGAGGACACTGTATTTTCTCTTCCTGCCTTCATTACAAACATGTGAACCATGAATCTTTGATGTTCTGTGAATCTCCCTAGCCGCTGACAATATTGCATTCCATTACACCATCAGCCTACCAGATCTAAGGGTCAAGCTTCCTCCTGGAGCTTACAGGTCCTTCGTGAATGGACAGAACCTAAGGCAGGAAAGACAACCTATTCTCGTGCCTGTGATCCACCTTCTCAGGCCTGATCTGGTTCCTTCTCTGAGATGCATTCCACAGAGAACTGGAACAGGTGGACTGAGGCAAAGGCTGAGGTGCTGGGGACACAGGGAAGAAAGGAAGGGCTAGGGGGTGTAGTGGGTATAAGGTCAGGCTGAGGGTTACAGGGCAGAGCAACCTTGGATGCTCCCAACCACTGAGGGTATGCAGCAGGGAGTCTGCAGGCTTTGTTTTACTTCACGACAATTCAGCCACAGAAATTTCTCACTTCCTGCATTCCAACCTCAAACTCAGCATGTCATGGACATATACCATGAGAGGTTTCTTCTTGAAGGTCACACATCAGAAGCATACAAGCCAGAGAAAGGAAATCCCCAAAGTCAGAAGTCCCTTGACAGTGGGTTTCTTACAAATCTGTCTTCCCCTTGGGTCATCTCTTGGAGGGACGGATGCGAACATCCCATGTCCCCACACCCTAGTTCCACCCTCTGCTTTTCCTTTATTCTGGTCTGGGTCACCTCATGAAGAAAAGAACTCACAGCTCAGTGGTGCATTTCTGAGGTTTCTCTTATTTATTTGGTTCTCAAACATAAAGCTCAGATCCAGGGATGGCACTATAAACCCTCTTAAATACAAAAATAAAACTTGATATTTCCATAAGGCCACAAAGAAAAGGCATTGGGTCTGACTTAGCTATTCCCCTGAGTTCTCTCCAGAAGTCAGGGGTAAGGCAAGCTATATTTCCCAGCATGGACACAGCATACACCTTTATGACTGAAAGAGGATGTTTTTATTTGCACTGCATTATACCCATAAATTCCATCCACTCAGCAAGTCAAATTATTGCTGGCCTCCAAAATACATTAAGTTTGGGTTTAAATCAGTCACTTTTGAAGATATACTGCAGCCCACTTCCTAGCCATATTTGTAATATATTCACCCTGCAAATGTTCTTTAAAATGCATTGTTTGTGGAGTTGTCTTACTTCAGCCAGCCATGTAAAGATATAAAGAATATAAGCTCTAATTTGCAGTTTCTTTGTGTGTGTGATTGTTCATGATTCTACTCATGGAGCTAATGGCTGCCAAAAGGCTTTCGTGTTATGAAGAGAAAGAGCTCACTCAATCTGAATCAAATTAGAATTAGTGATATAATAGTAAACTGCAATGGGCAAATACAGAGCCCTGAGCAGTTTATGTTAGAATTTGGTGACAGCAGACAAGCTTTTCTAGATAATGGTGGGAAGGAGAAAGCCACAGAATTGTCTGGGATGTTTAATGGTGTATTGTTAAAATGAAAGTGTGTTTAAATGGCAGTGCTCAGACTCTCTCTCCCTGACCCACACTTCTATCTTACAAAGTATTACACACTTGTGTTCCCCATCAATTGTCATTCAGCCAATTTCAACACGACAACCTGACTCAGAAGGCAAGGAAGCTGAGAAAGAGGGATATAAAGAAATAGAGCCTATTTCCTTGGCTTCCTTAGGAAAGAGGCTCATCCTCTCTGCAGCTCCCTTTTCTGGCTGCTGTCTGCCTGATGAGAAGGAGATGTGCACCATGGCGGGAGAGATGTGCAGGGTGGCCACTGCCAGATGCTCAGCATAGCGTTTCTCTGAGCTGCAGAAGGAAACTGGCCCGTGGAGCCTGTGAGAAGCAGGACATTCAGACGGTTTGACACCTGCCACTCCTCTTTATGTCCACCTTATTTCAAAAGACTGTTCATTTTTAAAGGTAAAAAAGCTGCTAACACCTCACCAAGGAAGATGGCGCCACATATACCGTCCACACTGCAGCCGGGATCTTTGATGCACTATGGTATGTACAGATTGTTCTTAGTATTTCTCAGAAATCAAGCACGCATGTTTTTCCTTCCCCAGCTATCTGTGAGGCACTTTTTCACCCGGGTATACAAGCCTACTGCAAGAAATATCTGGTGGATACTAAGATATTATTTTCCCACAAGTCCCATGCCAGGGTCAATTGATATAATATTCCATATTCTCTGCTAATCCTAATATTTCTGCATAGATTAGGGGGCTGTCACATTTAGTCTCGGGATATAATAATATTAATAACAATTACTGTTTCTGAGCACTTACAGGCCAAGAACCTTGCTGGGCATTTTACTTTTACTATCTTCTTTATATAGCTATCCACCTTATAAAAGATATTATTCCATTTTGCCACTAAGGAGACCCAGGATCAAAGAAGTTAAAGAGTTGGCTGGATATCACAGAGCTAGTAAGTACAGAATTAGAACTTGACCTTGGGGATTACTTACTGCAGAGCTTCTTTAATCACTTCCCAGCACGCATCACCACGATTATTACACACTGAGGACCAGGGTTTTGCTGGACCACGTGGACCAGCTTGCAAGGGCTGAGCACTGAATTTTCAGGAAGTGTACAAGCAGTTGTCACATTGGTGGCTTGAAATTTGCCACAGTAGGAGTATTTACACCATGGAAATAGGCAAACACTACACATTAGGGCTTCTTTTTTTTTTTTTTCCCTTAAGAGAGAAAACCAATTTTTTAAAAATTTACCAACACACTGCTACCAAGGAAGAACATTTCCAGTTATTGGGCTCTTTCTTCTCCCTCCATAGTGTTGTCCCCAAAGCACATAACACGACAAAGTTCACAACTGGAGGACAAATACCCAGGGAAATGGTGCCAGCCTCCACACTAGGTGTGAACTTCCCTGTACAGTCTCAGCTTCAATAGTCATTCTGGCCTGATTCTGCCCTTTCTCTTCACTTACTCCATCTGCACTGCCTGTGAAGCACACAGGGGTTGGCAGAGCAAATCAAGACATTTGATATAGTTGTTTTGAGGATAAGTTTTGTAAGCCAACTTCAGTTCTTATGACTCAAAATCAATACTCTCAGCCTATGGCATCAATTAGCTTTTCTCAACTCTTTTACTTTCCATCAGGTGTATATATTGTAAGTCCAAAGGAAATATATATGCTGAACACAGAGGGCATCCGTTTATGTCCAAACCTGATCTCCACCAGAGAGAGTCATGCTCAATATTTTTTATTATTATACAATTAACATTTATTGAGTGTTAATAGTGAGCTTATATATAACACAGAGACCATTACTATACCTGGTTTCTTGGCAGACTGTAGGAACAGCATGTTTTTGATATCTTGGATGGCACCAAGCTTGCTATCATTTCCCAATGAAGTCAGTGCTCCTAATTTCCTGAACATCTGTGCATCAAATTCATTAAATGGCTAATGAATCCAGACATATAAGGTTCATAAAAATATTTATATCTGACATTAACAAAATGGCACTCCTGCTTTGTTCCTCTACGTGACTCCCTTAAGATAACCAAGTTTTTGTCATTGGCTAGAACCTGTTGGAAGGAGGCAAATGACTGAAATCAGTACTTTCATGTTTCTTCCATAGAAGTAGGGATACAGAAACCATGGCTCTAAATGGTCAATGAATATAGGACAAAGAATACGGGGAAAGGATCCAGGAGTGCAGACAAAATCAGAAGATGTCCACATTCCATAAACTCATTTTCTTGAAGATCGCAGCAAACATGGCTCAAAGGCTGATGAAGGGTAGAATATTATATGGGCATGGTCAGTGATCATATATGTCCTCCCCTGCTATCACCATGACCACCAGCCAGATCAGGGTCTCCAGGCTGAGCCCATATTTACAAGAATTAATAATCATAATGCTCTATTCTTCAAAGTTTAGATATTCTAGAAACGAATAAAGAAACACTATTTGCCATGAACTCTGAGCTGAGTCAAATGATGGGGTTCTCCTCTGAATGTTTCCTGACTAGGTAACCTTGTAGCTCTTATTGGATTTCTCTATTGTCTCATGCCTTCCTACTCCCATGCATAAAATAATCAGGGTGTGGACTAGACACCTTTCAATCTAAAGGTTTTAGGCTTGTTTTGCTGAGAAAGATGCGAGGCTGGGGATTAATGTTAGTCTACAGAACTTTAGTTCAAAGCTTGAAAACAATGCTCATCTTTGAGTCTGCTCAGGTTAAAAGAAAAGAGCTTCATCAGGGGCCTACCAGGGGGAGCCTCCAGCTTCATATCCTCTCACATAGACCCCTTTTGGTAGAAATAAGACTCACAACATCCCACTGGGACACATTTGCAGCTCTGTGATTTGCTCACTGTGACTCACACCTGGAAGAGCCTCCTGGTCCCTTTTACCAGCCCCTCCAGATGCAGCTCACACTCTGGGTGCCCTCTCCAGTCCTCATGACCACGTGGGCCCTAAGAAACCACCTTATCTTCCTCTAAACTCCTGTACGGTTGACTTTTGAACAACATGGGTTTGAACTGTGTGGTTCCACTTATACGTGGATTTTTTTATAAGTACAGTACTATAAATGGACTTTTTCTTCCTTATGATGTTCTTAACAACATTTTCTTTTCTTTAGCTCATTTATTGTACAAGTACAGTATTTAATATATATGTAACATATGAAATATGTGTTAAATAACTGTTGAGGTTATCAGTAAGGCTTCCAGTCAACAGTAGGCTATTAGTAGTTAAGTTCTGGGGGAGTCAAAGGTTCTATACAGATTTTCAACCATGTGAGGGCTGGCACCCCTCACCCTGACATTGTTCAAGGGCCCACTATAGTACTTATCTCCAATGCATTTTATCCAGTACTGCTCTGTGACACTGCCTTTCTGGGATTAAAGTATTATTCAAACATATCATTATTGTTGTCTTTTATACATGCACAATTTATTGCCCTGATTTGATTATAAACTCCTTGAGAACAAGTTTTGTATCATTCACTTCAGAGTGTCCCCATGCCATAGCAGATTCTGTAGCTTAGTTTTTCCATCTGCAGAATGGGATGATAGCACTTACTTTATAGACATAATGTGGAGTAAAGGAGATTGTAAGAAGTAAATTATGCCTGATTCAATAGATGTTGGATAGCATAATTTATTAGCATTATTAACATCATATTAGGGCAAAAGGAATAATATAGTGCTAGAAATGAGCAAAACTGAAATCTGGTTCCACCTCTACCAATCAGTGACTTTAAGAAGGTCAATTAAAGTCTTGGAGCCTCAAATTCTTCACCCATTAAAATTAGAAAAATAATACTCCCTGCCATCTTTCTGTTGGTATGAAGATCCGATAAATAACACATTTAAGGTAGCCTACAGATGTATCATTTTTGGTACTCAGAAAATATTATTTGATTTGAGAATTACATTGTCCTTTTTTTACCACACAAACTGCTTATTGCCTCCACATTGTGGCTGAAAGATCACCAGTCTCGCCTCTTATGGGCTTGTAGGAGGAAAATGGGGTCCTCTGGATTTTCTGAATTTACAACAACTAGATGACGTTCAGGGGAGTCATAGTGTCTTGGCTTTCTACTGCCATATTCCAGGGTTCTCAGTCTTTCTTTGAAAGGGATATTTTCATAACCAAACTAAAAATGTAAAATGTCTGCTAGCAAACCCACCATTTTGTTTAAGACAAGTAAAACAAGCAAACAGTCAATTGATGAACTTGCTAGCATGCTTGCCTATATCCATGAGTAAGAAAGGGACAGAGCGAGAAAGTACCATGTACCCAGGGATGCCCCCTCCCTTAGGGACAAAGACCTCCTCCAGCCTAGGCACCAGAAAAACCTTGGCACATACACATATGGGGTTCCTTGCCTACGCCTAGGCAAGGCCATTGCTTTCATAAAAACTAAGTATATCACAGATGAAACTGCACAATTGCATCTCCTGACTTCTTATGGTCTAAATCTATTCTTCTACCTGCAAAATGAACACTCCTACTTTTTCAGTCTCATGTTATTGATTATTAGAAATCAGAGGCCATCTAAGTTGTATTATCAACACACCAGATAGTCACTCGTTCACCAAATAATTATTTAATATGTCTATGTGCAAGGCACTGGAGCACACAACAGTGAACGACACAATCTAACCACAGTATTATTTAGACAACTTATCTTAGTTATCTAGGAAGATTTGTTTCTTTGCGGTCGTGTAGGCATAATTTACAATGTTTCTGTGAACAGTACACTTTTAAAAAGAAAAAAGAAAAGGTATTAACCAAGCAATAATCCAGGGTTAAAATACTTGGAATTTGGTGTTCCTATCCCTTCTTTAAAGACAATGAAAGGCCAAAAAAAATTATTAGGAAAAATTATTTGATATTCTGATATGCTCACACTCATTGCTCCAGTGAAAACAGGAAATGTGCAAGTGCATTTTTACTTTGTGTAACAAAACAACCCAATAAAAAGGTAAAGTATGGTGGAAGTATACAACCTTTATGATATTTCTTGAAATTACTCCACTTTTATAGAGGATGATATTCATGCTGGCAACGGCTATAAAAAATATGGAAATGTAAAAGAAGAGAGATTAAATATGGGATTTATCTACGGGCCCCAGTACATTAAACCCTTAACATATTTGAAATATGAAAATAACCTGGGCTCTCAACATCAGGATCATGAAGGGAATTTTAATGGTGTCCTGTGCCTTCACTTCCAAGATTTGACTTTTTGTTTTTTAGAGGTCTTTTTATATATCTGCTTGACTTGCACAATTACAGCAACTTGTCACTTTGACCAATAAGACAAAAGCATTTGAAACTGGGGATGTGGGTGACTCATTCTGACCTCATACACAGTACGTGGAAACCAGTCCTTGGCTTCATCCTCCCATGAATTGGGAGCTCAGGCCATGCTGCCAGGGTGGAAATCATAGCAGCAGTGACCACACCTGGGGGACAGGCAGGATGCTGGTTCTAAATCCTCTGCCCACAAAACACACAGTACCTGTGCATCAGAGTGGGGCCAGTCTTGAAGCAGAGAGTGTTAGAGAACAGCACAGCCTTTCCTCCATCTGTTACCCATAAATGCTTCCTAACTGAGGCATGAGCTGACACAATGGTCCTCTCTGCAAAGGGCGGAAAGAAAAACTACGTCCATCCCAGCATATGCTGTTTCTGCAGGAATGGAGTACCCATTCATCATGACCTACGGAGATCCTGAAGAGTAAAACATGAATTGGGGAGGCAGCAAAGAAATGAACATCATGCCTGTATCAGTGGGACATGAGAGAACGGCTATAAGGTTTAAATCCAGGCTTGGGAAAAGGAAAAGGAAGGAGTGCAAACAAAGAGAAGTTTATAGGGCACCAGGGACAGTGAGGAAGTGGGAGGCAAAGAGGTAAGAGACAAAGCCCAATTCCCAAATCTGTCTTCTCACTTTGTTCCAGGGGGCATCTTCCAGCTCTTCACTTACTTATGTCTCACATATGCCATAGGAGTTGGTAGATAAAAGCAACCTGGTAATTAGCTTTTAAAATAAAAAGACCCCCAGGACTTCCAGTTTAAAATGGCATCTGGCTAATAGTCCTGATATAGCGTCTTTTACTAAAACACACACACACACACACACACACACACACACAGACACACACACACACACAGGCAAACATTTACATTGCCACCAAAAATTAAGATTGACAGGCAACTCCTTACCACTAACTGTAAGGTCAATGAACCTGGATTTTTAGAGGCAATTAGTGGCCCACCTGTGCTTGCCACCAGACCTAGAGAAAGCCCACCTGTCTGAAGTTAGAAAGGCCCATTATACCTTCCCACTGTCTGCCACCTGGCTCATTAAATCAGACAGACATTCTTCTACTATGGAAGTGCTCCTTTTTAAGCTGGAGTGTTATTTTCCTTCCATATCCAACCCCTCGGCCATCAGCTTTTTACTTGAGAACAATCAGGACCACTATCTGGAAAAGAACTGGTCAACAAGACTGAATGAGGAAGCAAGCCTTGGAGTGCCTGATTCCAACCAGGAAGGTGTACCCATGAAACAAAACACAACAGGAGAGAAGAAAGAATAAAAGATCTCTGGCAACCAGGTATGCCGAATGTTACAGCTTCCATGCCAGAAAGTAAGGCAATGGGAGCAGGGCAAGAGCTAACGTCAACACTTAAGAAATGAAAACAAGTTAAACACCAGAAATTGAGCTAGCGGCTCTGGACATCAGCTTGCCCTCCAGATGTAGCTCTAGGAAGGGAATCAAACCGACATTCAAGAGGACAGAAGAAGGCACCAGTCCAGATAGATATCCTGTGTTAAGAGAAGTGAAAAGAAGAATCAGTAATAAATGCATTCTAATAAATGACATAGAGGTAGAGATAGAGGATATTATCCTAAAGACACAGAGGGAGCACAGCCTCCGAAAATGATTTGCCACAGGAATTGAAAGAAATTTTCAGAGAAATTTTTTTTCAATCTTCAACAGAATTCAAGAAGTAGTGGCTTTAATGGAACAGGAAGAGATACCCATAACAAGAGAATAGGTCATGAGAAAGAGACAGTAAGGTGAAATGAAAAGAAAAATGTGTGAAAGAGAAAAAGATTGAAGTAAAATCAAAATGAATGATAGAATTAAAATTTGCACTTGAAGTCATGGGGTACAGAAATGACACACATAATCATGTCAGTAAAGCAGAGACCAATCTGAGAAAAGAACAAAGATGAAAATAATGAAAGAGATCATGAAGCAATAAAAGAGAGGGTAGCAGACACAGAAAACCTAAGAACTGTATATGTTTTTTAGGAAATACTAGAAGAGACAGAACAGAATTTATAATCAAACAAAAAAATATAATGTTTTTAACCTTAAAAAAATGTTCAGTATGCAGATCACCAATCCACAACATTCTAGGCAAAACAAACATGTTAAGACATAGCTAGAAGCATCCACAAGAACGTCTGAAGTTCAGAGGGAAATAACATTCCGACCATCCAGAAAGTCATGTCCAGACAAATTGTCTTTCCTGTGCAAAAAATCACAGAAAACACTCTGGGAGGTCAATTGTATGAGGATGGTTGGAAACTAGACTTTGGATGATGATCACTTTGTAGCCTATACAGATGTCAAATTACAATGTTTTACACTTGAAACTTCTATCATGCTGTATACTAATTTTGCCTCAATAAGAAAAAAGACACACAGAAAGAACTCAGAGATAATTCAAAATAAATAAGAATGAAACTATTGTGCTTTTGAAGAATTAGCAAAAATGAGCAGTGAAAGAAGTTCTATACTTTAATTATGTTAAGCGATTGTTGTAAAATTTGTTAATAACAAAGCAAATATTAAAATTATCAATAAAAGAAAAAAGGTTATATAAACAATAGTGATAATACGTGTTTTACATCTAAGCTTGTATTAACAAAGATGGGAAAGTAATGAGGGAAAAAATAAAACTATGATACCTTTCTCATATATAAGGATATTTTAAAGATATGGTTTAATTCTTGATTTTGAAAAGCCAAGGAATATAAAATATGGTTCTTTAAACAATTTAAAGACAACCGATAGTAAAATTTAAAATAAGATTACTTTTCAAGATTTCCTTAATAGAAAGAGTAAATTTTATTTTATTTTTTTGAAAGAGTAAATTTTAAAAAGGAAGTAAAAAAGTATTGCATAAAGCAAATAAAAGACAAGGAAACAGCAAAATGTCAGAAAGAGGATAAAAATACATATAAATTATGAGAAAATTTGTAAATGGGTTAAACCAGCCCATTTAAGGACCAGTAGTTTCAAATTGGTTTCATCTTTTTTATTGAAGAATAACTAACACACAGTATTGTATTTGTTTTAGATGTACAATATGGCAATTTGATATTTAAATACATTATGAAATGATCATTGGAATAAGTCCAGTTACCATCTGTCAGCACACAAAGTTGTTACAATATTACGGATTACATTCCGTATATGGTACATTACAATCCCATATTTTGTTTATTTTGTACCTGGAAAATTGTACCTCTTGATCTCCTTTACCTATACACCCATCCCCTCCAACAACTATCAGTTTGTTCTCTGTACTTGTGAGTCTGTTTCGTTTTGTTTATTTGTTTTGTTTTTTAGATTCCACATGTAAGTGAAGTTGTATGGTATTTGTCTTTCTCTGTCCAACTTATTTCACATACCTAATGCCCTCTAGGTCCATCTATGTCGCCATAACTGGCAAGATTTCCCTTTTTGTGGTTAATACTCTGCCCTGTGTGTGTGTGTGTCTGTGTGTGTATGTGTATGTGTGTATACATATACCACATCTTTTTTTATCCGTTTATCTATCAGTAGACATTAGGGTTGTTTCCCTATCTTGGCTATTGTAAATAATGCTGCAATGAACATAGGGGTACACGAATGCATATGTCTTTTAAATCAGTGTTCTGGTTTTCTCTGGATAAATACCCAGAAACAGAGATGCTGGATCATAGAGTGCCTCTATTTTTAATTTTTTGAGAAACCTCCATACTGTTTTCCATAGCAGCTGTACCAGTATAAATTCCCACCAACAGTGCACTGGGGTTCCCTTTTCTCCATATTCTTGCCAATACTGATTTCTTATCTTCAGAAACAAAATTCAGACCCATGCTGCTTATAAGAGACAGACCAAAAAATTAGTGACTCAGACATGTAAGAAGTGTAAGAATGGGTAAATACATTTTTTATAAATACAAGCAAAAGAAAAAGTTACAAACCAGGAGTCAAGCTAAAAAGCAATAAATAGGCCAGAGATGTAATTTTATATTGATAAAAAATATAATCCACAACTAAGAGAAAACACTCATAAATATTTTTTTAATTTTTTTTTTAGATTTACTTATTTATTTGACAGACAGAAATCACAAGGAGGCAGAGAGGCAGGCAGAGAGAGGGGAAGGGAAGCAGGCTCCCCGCTGAGCAGAGAGCCCGATGCGGGACTCGATCCCAGGACCCTGGGATCATGACCTGAGCCGAAGGCAGAGGCTTTAACCCACTGAGCCACCCAGGGGTCCCCTCATAAACATTTTTTCTAAAGATTTAATTTATTTATTTGACAGACAGAGATCACAAGTAGACAGAGAGGCAGGCAGAGAGAGAGGGGGAAGCAGTAAGCAATACTCATATATCAGACCATAGAACTAACAATTAATTCCCAAAGCAGAATTCTAAAGGCCACATATTTCCAACTACAATACAATCAAACCAAAAACCATCATCACATATTTAAACAAACAAATCAATAAATAAACAAAACCAATAACTCTGAACTTTTAAAAAACACTCTCCTGGGGCACCTGGGTAGCTCGGTCAGTTGACAGTCAGGCTCTTGATTTCAGCTCAGGTAGTGATCTCAGGGTTGTGAGATCAAGCCTGTTGTCAGGCTCCACACTCAGTGGGGAGTCTACTTCTCACCTTCTCCCTATCCCTCTGCACCTCCCCTCACTCCCTCTCTCTGAAATAAATACATCTTTAAAAAAAAAAAAAGGTGTGGCGGAGGTGACTGGGTGGCTCATATCAGTCAGTTGAGTGGCTGGCTCTGGGTTTTGGCTCAGGTCATGATCTTGGGGTCTTGGGATTGGACCCTGCATTGGGCTTGCTCACGAAAAGTCTGCTTGAGGATTCTTTCCCTCTCCCTGTCACTCTGTCCCTCCCCTTGTTGACATGATCTCTCTCTCTCAAATAAATAAATCTTAAAAAGAAAAACAACTCTCCTAAACTAAGTTACAAAGGATATCAAATCCTCAATTATACACTAGCGCTTTTTTTTAATATTTTATTTATTTATTTATTTATTTATTTGACACAGAGAGAAAGCACAAGCAGGGGGATCAGCAGAAGGAGAGGGAGAAGCAGGCCCCCCATGGAGCAGGAAGCCTGATGTGGGGCTCTATCCCAGGACCCTAGGATCATGACCCGAGCCAAAGGCAAACACTTAATCAACTGAGCCACCCAGGAGTATTTGTTTTGGGGATGTTGACTTTTATAAGTTCTTTATATTTGGATACTTAGCATCCTTACCTTGCAAATATTTTGTCCCATTGTGTAGGCTGCCTTTTAGTTTTGTTGACTGTGTTGGGGTATGTTTACTGTTCCTGGAGCAAGATGTCTGCTGTGCCTTGTCTCTCTTGGCTCCTCTCCAAGTCTGGTTCTCAGTCTTCCCTTCAAGTCTGTGAGCTACTCAATACTCTTAGCAACCAATTTATTTTCTACTAAAGTTAACTGAAGTCAGTTCTTGTCATCTGCAAGCAAGAATCCTGACTAGTACATCTCTCTAGATCAATGGTCGAAGGACATAAAATGGAAATTCACAAAAAAGAAATACAAATTATTACTAAGTATTTTTAAAGTATCTAATCTCAGGGCGCCTGGGTGGCTCAGTGGGTTAAAGCCTCTGCCTTCGGCTCAGGTCATGATCCCAGCGTCCTGGGATGGAGCCCCGCATCGGGCTCTCTGCTCTGTGGGGAGCCTGCTTCCTCCTCTCTCTCTGCCTGCCTCTCTGCCTACTTGTGATCTCTGTCTGTCAAATAAATAAATAAAACCTTTTAAAAAAAATAAAGTATCTAATCTCCCTCTATCAGATAAATTATTCCTAGAAAATCAAGGGAAGAATTTGGACATAAAATTACCAAGTTTACTAGCAGCAATATTTTGAATTAGTAAAGACATGGAGGTCAAATCTGTACAGTCTTTTTAGAAAATAATTTAAGTATAAATACGAAAACCTCTCAATATGCCCACAACTTTTTAACATAGTAATTCTTATTCTAGGAATTTATCCTTATAATCATTAATGCAAAGATGTATGTATAAGAATGTTCACTTTAGCTTTGTTTTTTAAAGTTAAGAAGTATATGTAAAAATGTGCTAAGCAACATGAAAATGGTTAAGTACCTACAGTAGATTCTTTCTTAATGAACTTCCTTTCTTTTGATGGCTGCATAGTATTCCATTGTGTATATATACCACATCTTCTTGATCCATTCATCTGTTGATGGACATCTAGGTTCTTTCCATAGTTTGGCTATTGTGGACATTGCTGCTATAAACATTCGGGTGCACGTGCCCCTTTGGATCACTACGTTTGTATCTTTAGGGTAAATTCCCAGTAGTGCAATTGCTGGGTCATAGGGCAGTTCTATTTTCAACATTTTGAGGAACCTCCATGTTGTTTTCCAGAGTGGTTGCACCAGCTTGCATTCCCACCAACAGTGTAGGAGGGTTTCCCTTTCTCCGCATACTCGCCAGCATCTGTCATTTCCTGACTTGTTGATTTTAGCCATTCTGACTGGTGTGAGGTGATATCTCATTGTGGTTTTGATTTGTGATGATGCCGAGTGATATGGAGCACTTTTTCATGTGTCTGTTGGCCATCTGGATGTCTTCTTTGCAGAAACGTCTGTTCATGTCCTCTGCCCATTTCTTGATTGGATTATTTGTTCTTCCATTAAACCAATGCCTGATTATTCAGTGATGTTTATTCCCTCTGGGAACACACGAAACATTCTTCATTCACACATGCATGCACTTTCTCCCCCCAATTAGGTGGGCACTTACCAAGGTGCGATATATTTGTGATGAGGCCTATTTATGAACTCAGTATCTACTATCGTCATTATGAATGCTAAAAGAAAGACAGTAGTTGTTTCAAAGAAAACTAAGTTGAATTCTTTACAAAATTTAGCTAAAAGCAAGTTGCTGAAAAAGAAAAAAAAAAGACAGGAAAGGAGGAAGGGGATTAGGAGGAAGGATGGAAAACAATATACTGTTACTAGGCAACAGTAAGCATTGGGAAAAATCAAGTCTACCCACAGTGATTCTCCCGATTTTGGTCCCTTCTTAAAAATGATTAAGGACTTTGGGAGGAGTCAAGATGGTGGAGAAGTAGCAGGCTGAGACTACATCAGGTAGCAGGAGATCAGCTAGATAGCTTATCAAACCATTGCAAACACCTACAAATCCAATGGAAGATTGAAGAGAAGAAGAACAGCAATTCTAGAAACAGAAAATCGACCACTTTCTGAAAGGTAGGACCGGCAGAGAAGTGAATCCAAAGCAACGGGAAGATAGACTGCGGTGGGAAGGGCCGGCTCCCGGCAAGTGGCAGAGCAACGGAGCACAAAATCAGAACTTTTAAAAGTCTGCTCATTTGCTCCACTGAGGGACATAGCTCCAGAGGCTAAACCAGGGTGAAGCCCACACGAGGCCAGTGTGGCCCTAAGTCCCGCAGGGTCACAGAAGGATCGGGGGTGTCTGAGTGTCACAGAGCTCGCAGGTATTAGACCGGGGAAGCTGGCTACAGAAACAGAGCCAAGGAGTGGGCTCTCAGCTCGGGGTTACCTTGAACCATTTGCAAGCTGGGTGAGCTCGGAGCATGGCCGAAGGCCAGGGAGATGGGAGTGATTGGGCTCTTTTCTCTGAGGGCTCACTGGGAAGTGGGGCCCGGAGCTCTCGGCTCCTCTGGGCTGGAAACTAGGCGACCACCATTTTCATTCCCGTCCTCCAGAACTCTATGGAAAGCTCTCAGGAAACAAAAGCTCCCAAAAGCGAACCCGAGCAGATTACTTAGCCCTGTCCCCCGGTAAGGACGGTGCAATTCTGCCTCGGGAAAAGACACTTGAGAATCACTACAACAGGCCCCTCCCCCAGAAGATCAACAAGAAATCCAGCCAAGACAAAGTTCACCTACCAAAGAGAGCAGCAGAATTCCAGTTGAGGAGAAAGCAAAGCATGGAACTCATGGCTTTCTCCCCATGATTCTTTAGTCTTGCAGTTAATTTAATTTTTTTTTCTTCTGCTAAATTTCTTTTAACTTTTACCCTTTTCATTTTTTTAACATTTTTAACTAATTTATCTAATATATATATTTTTTTCTTTTTTAAATTTTTTCTTTATTTGTATTCTTTTTTTAATTTTTTTTTTCCTGAACTTCTTTTTATCCCCTTTCTCCCTCCCACAATTTGGGGTCTCTTCTCATTTGGTTAAAGCACATTTTCCTGGGGTCTTTGCCACCCTTTCAGTATTTTTTGCTCCTTCATATACTCTTATCTGGACAAAATGAGAAGGCGGAAAAACTCACCTCAAAAAAAAAAAAAAAAAAAAAGAACAAGAGACAGTACCAAAGGGCTAGGGACCTAATCAATACAGACATTGGTGATATGTCAGATATAGAGTTCAGAATGACGATTCTCAAGGTTCTAGCGGGGCTCGAAAAAGGCATGGAAGATTTTAGAGAAACCCTCTCTGGAGAGATAAAAGCCTTTCTGGAGAAATAAAAGAACTAAAATCTAACCAAGTGGAAATCAAAAAAGCTATTAATGAGGTGAAATAAAAAATGGAGGCTCTTACTTCTAGGATAAACGAGGCAGAAGAAAGAATTAGTGATATAGAAGACCAAATGACAGAGAATAAAGAAGCTGAGCAAAAGAGGGACAAACAGCTTCTTGACCACGAGAGGAGAATTCAAGAGATAAGTGACACCATAAGACAAAACAACATTAAAATAAAATCCCAATTAAAATAATTGGGATTCCAGAAGAAGAAGAACAAAGAGAGAGAGGAGCAGAAGGTATATTGGAGAGAATTATTGTAGAGAATTTCCCTAATATGGCAAAGGGAACAAGCATCAAAATCCAGGAGGTGCAGAGAATCCCCCTCAAAATCAACAAAAATAGGTCCACACCCCATCACGTAATAGTAAAATTTATAAGTCTTAACGACAAAGAGAAAATCCTAAAAGCAGCCTGGGACAAGAATTCTTTAACATACAATGGTAAAAATATTAGATTGGAAGCGGACTTATCCACAGAGACCTGGCAGGCCAGAAAGAACTGACATGATATATTCAGAGCACTAAACGAGAAAAACATGCAGCCAAGAATACTATATCCAGCTAGGCTGTCATTGAAAATAGAAGGAAAGATAAAAAGCTTCCAGGACAAACAAAAGCTGAAAGAATTTGCAAACACCAAACCATCTCTACAGGAAATATTGAAAGGAGTCCTCTAAGCAAAGAGAGAGCCTAAAAGTAGTAGATCAGAAAGGAACAGAGACCATATACAGTAACAGTCACCGCACAGGCAATACAATGGCGCTAAATTCATATCTCTCAAGAGTTACCCTGAATGTTAATAGGCTAAATGCCCCAATCAAAAGACACAGGGTATCAAAATGGATATAAAAAACAAAACCCATCAATATGCTGCCTACAAGAAACTCATCACCACCAGATTTAATGTGGGAGGTGGAAAAAAATTTACCATGCTAATGGACATCAGAAGAAAGCTGGGGTGGCAGTCCTTATATCAGATCAATTAGATTTTAAACCAAAGACTATAATAAGAGATGAGGAAGGACACTATTTCATACTCAAAGGGTCTGTCCAACAAGAAGCTCTAACAATTTTAAATATCTATGCCCCTAACATGGGAGCAGCCAACTATATAAACCAATTAATAACAAAATCAAAGAAACACATCAACAATAATACAATAATAGTAGGGGACTTTAACACTCACCTCACTGAAATGGACAGATCATCCAAGCAAAAGATCAACAAGGAAATAAAGGCCTTAAATGACACACTGGACCATATGGATATCACAGACCTATTCAGAACATTTCATCCCAACGCAACAGAGTACACATTCTTCTCTAGTGCACATGGACATTCTCCAGAATAGATCACATCCTGGGTCCTAAATCAGGTCTCAACTGGTATCAAAAGATTGGGACCATCCCCTGCATATTTTCAGTCCACGATGCTCTGAAGCTAGAACTCAATCACAAGAGGAAATTTGGAAAGAACCCAAATACATGGAGACTAAACAGCATCCTTTTAAAGAATGAATGGGTCAACCAGGAAATTAAAGAAGAATTGAAAAAATGGAAACAAATGATAATGAAAACACAACGGTTCAAAAATCTGTGGGACACAGCAAAGGCAGTCCTGAGAGGAAAACATATAGCGGTACAAGCCTTTCTCAAGAAACAAGAAAGGTCTCAAATACACAGCCTAACCCTACACCTAAAGGAGCTGGAGAAAGAACAACAAAGAAAGCCTAAACCCAGCAGAAGTAGAGAAATAATAAAGATCAGAGCAGAAATCAATGAAATAGAAACCAAAAAAACAATAGAACAAATCAACAAAACTAGGAGCTGGTTCTTTGAAAGAATTAATAAGATTGATAAACCCCTGTCCAGACTTATCAAAAAGAAAAGAGAAAGGACCCAAATAAATAAAATCATGAATGAAAGAGGAGAGATCACAACTAACACCAAAGAAATACAGAAAATTATAAGAACATACTACGAGCAACTCTATGCAAACAAATTTGACAATCTGAAAGAAATGGATGCATTCCTAGAGACATATAAACTACCACAACTGAACCAGGAAGAAATAGAAAACCTGAACAGACCCATAACCAGTAAGGAGATTGAAATATTCATCAAAAATCTCCAAACAAACAAAAGCCCAGGGCCAGACGGCTTCCCAGGGAAATTCTACCAAACATTTAAAGAACTAATTCCTATTCTTCTGGAACTGTTCCAAAAAATAGAAATGGAAGGAAAACTTCCAAACTCATTTTATGAGGCCAGCATCACCTTGATCCCAAAACCAGACAAGGGTCCCATCAAAAAAGGGAATTACAGACCAATATCCTTAATGAACACAGATGCGAAAATTCTCACCAAAATACTAGCCAATAGGATTCAACAGTGCATTAAAAGGATTATTCACCATGACCAAGTGGGATTTATCCCAGGGCTGCAAAGTTGGTTCAACATCCGCAAATCAATCAATGTGATACAACACATTAATAAAAGAAAGAACAAGAACCATATGATATTCTCAATAGATGCTGAAAAAGCATTTGACAAAGTACAGCACCCCTTCCTGATCAAAACTCTTCAAAGTTTGATAGAGGGCACATACCTCATTATTATCAAAGCCATCTATGAAAAACCCACCACAAATATCATTCTCAATGGAGAAAAACTGAAAGATTTTCCGCTAAGGTCAGGAACATGGCAGAGATGACCATTATCACCACTGCTATTCAACATAGTACTAGAAGTCCTAGCCTCAGCAATCGGATAACAAAAAGAAATTAAAGGCATCCAAATCAGCAAAGAAGAAGTCAAACTATCACTCTTTGCAGACGATATGATACCAAATGTGGAAAACCCAAAGACTCCACTCCAAAACTGCTAGAACTTGTACAGGAATTTAGTAAAGTGTCCAGATATAAAATCAATGCACAGAAGTCAGTTGCATTTCTCTACACCAACAACAAGACAGAAGAAAGAGAAATTAGGTAGTCAATCACATTTACAATTGCACCCCAAACCATAAGATACCTAGGAATAAACCTAACCAAAGAGGCTAAGAATCTATACTCAGAAAACTATGAAGTACTCATGAAAGAAATTGAGAAAGACACAAAGAAATGGGAAAATGTTCCATGCTCCTGGATTGGAAGAACAAATATTGTGAAAATGTCTATGCTACCTAAAGCAATCTACACATTTAATGCACTCCCTATCAAAATCCCACCCATTTTTTTCAAAAAAAAAGGAACAAATAATCCTAAAATTTATATGGAACCAGAAAAGACCTTGAATAACCAAAGAATATTAAAAAAGAAAGCCAAAGTTGGTAGCATCACAATTCTGGACTTCAAGCTCTATTACAAAGCTGTCATCATCAAGACAGCATGGTACTGGCACAAAAACAGACCCGTAGATCAATGGAACAGAATAGAGATCCCAGAAATGGACTCTCAACTCTATGGTCAGCTAATCTTCGACAAAGCAGGAAAGAATGTCCAGTGGAAAAAAGACAGGCTCTTCAATAAATGGTGTTGGGAAAATTGGACAGCCACATGCAGAAAAATGAAATTGGACCATTTCCTTACACCACACATGAAAATAGACTCAAAATGGATGAAGGACCTCAATGTGAGAAAGGAATCCATCAAAATCCTTGAGGAGAACACAGGCAGCAACCTCTTCGACCTCAACCGCAGCAACTTCTTCCTAGGAACATCTCCAAAGGCAAGGGAAGCAAGGGCAAAAATGAACTATTGGGATTTCATCAAGATCAAAAGCTTTTGCACGGCAAGGGAAACAGTTAACAAAACCAAAAGACAACTGACAGAATGGGAGAAGATATTTGCAAACGACATATCAGATAAAGGGCTAGTGTCTAAAATCTATAAAGAACTTAGCAAACTCAACACCCAAAGAACATATAATCCAATCAAGAAATGGGCAGAAGACATGAACAGACATTTCTGCAAAGAAGACATCCAGATGGGGCACCTGGGTGGCTCAGTGGGTTAAAGCCTCTGCCTTCGGCTCGGGTCATGATCCTGGGGTCCTGGGATTGAGCCTCACATCGGGCTCTCTGCTCAGCAGGGAGCCTGCTTCCTCCTCTCTCTCTGCCTGCCTCTCTGTCTATTGTGATCTCTGTCTGTCAAATAAATAAATAAAAATCTTTAAAAAAAAGAAGAAGAAGAAGAAGAAGACATCCAGATGGCCAACAGACACATGAAAAAGTGCTCCATATCACTCGGCATCAGGGAAATACAAATCAAAACCACAATGAGATACCACCTCACATCAGTCAGAATGGCTAAAATTAACAAGTCAGGAAATGACAGATGCTTGCGAGGATGTGGAGAAAGGGGACCCCTCCTACACTGTTGGTGGGAATGCAAGCTGGTGCAACCACTCTGGAAAACAGCATGGAGGTTCCTCACAAAGTTGAAAATAGAACTGCCTTACAACCCAGCAATTGCACTACTGGGTATTTACTCTAAAGATACAAACGTAGTGATACGAAGGGGCATGGGCACCCAAATGTTTATAGCAGCAATGTCTACAATAGCTAAACTATGGAAAGAACCTAGATGTCTATCAACAGATGAATGGATAAAGAAGAAGTGGTATATAGAGATAGATAGATAGATAGATGGGAATACTATGCAACCATCAAAAGAAATGAAATCTTGCCATTTGCGACAATGTGGATGGAATTAGAGGGTATCATGCTTAGTGAAATAAGTCAATCAGAGAAAGACAACTATCATATGATCTCCCTGATATGAGGAATAGGAGATGCAACGTGGAGAATTAGGGGGGTAGGAGAAGAATAAATGAATCAAGATGGGATTGGGAGGGAGACAAACCATAAGTGACTCTTAATCTCACAAAACAAACTGAGGGTTGCTGGGGGTTGGGAGGTCGGGAAAGGGGGGTGGGGTTATAGACATTGGGGGTATATGTGCTATGGTGAGTGCTGTGAAGTGTGCCTACCTGGCAATTCACAGACCAGTACCCCTGGGGATAAAAATATATTATATGTTTATAAAAAAATAAAAATAAATGATTAAGGACTTTCAAGATTTCTGGTTGTGTGGAAAATATCCACTGACATTTGCCATGTTAGAAATTAAAACTAAGAAATTTATAAACTATTAATTTTGAATTCATTTTTTAAAATGCCAATAATAAACCCATTATGTGTTAATGTAAATAACATGTTTTTATGACAAATATATTTTCCAAAACAAAAAAAATTAGAGAGGTGACACTGATATTGTTGTAACTCTGTAATGCTTAGTTTAATGGAAGGCAGCTGAGTTCTCACATTGCTTCTGTGTTCAATCTACAGCAGTATCACAAGTCATGTAGCCCCTGGAAAACCCTACTGTATAATACTCATGAGAAAATGATTGTGGGAGAGGCAATAATACCTTAATATTATTATAGATATCATTTTAGTTTTACAGACATCCTTCTAGAGGCTTGGAAATTTCTAGAAGGCCATAGGCCACACATTGAGAATTGCTAGCTTAACAAGGGTCTGTGCTCAAACCTCCAATAATTGTCTCTGAGTTTGTGATCCACTTCAAAACAAAACAAACAGAAAACCATAGAAATTAGAAGTGTGTTATTGACCTTATTTATGCAATAAAAGAGCACAGATCTCCCATTATAATTAAAGACCCTGGCCTACATTTTTTTTAATATTTTATTTATTTATTTGACAGACAGAGATCACAAGTAGGCAGAGAGGCAGGCAGAAAGAGAGGGGGAAGCAGGCTCCCTGCTGAGCAGAGAGCCAGATGCCGGGCTTGATCCCAGGACCCTGAGATCATGACCTGAGCCCACGGCAGAGGCTTTAACCCACTGAGCCACCCAGGCGCCCCTGGCCTACATTTTTTAAGTGAAGAATAAATGCAGAGATAGACGCTTTAAGTATTTTTTTTAAATGTTCAAGAAATATATGTGTTTTAAAAATGATTCCACATCATTTATTTTACTATACCCCACTAGTTATTTCACTTTGGGCTGCAATTACTTACGTACTCATTATTTCATGTGGGACTCTGAAGCTTCATGGGTCTAGGGTTGGTTAATTTGGTGGCTAGGCCATGTCAAGGCTCTGGTTGCCATATCTGAAATAACCTTGGTTTTCCCCCATGTTCCCAAGAAAACAGTCACAGCTCCAGGAACCACTGGCAGGAAGGGAGGGCAGCGGTTGGAGATGGAGGGCAAGGGGTGTTTCATCTCATGCATCTCTCTACTCAGCAGGAGGAAACTCTTTTCTAAAAGCCCTTAACAGGGGCGCCTGGGTGGCTCAGTTGGTTTAAGCCTCTGTCTTCGGCTGGGGTCATGATCCCAGAGTCCTGGGATTGAGCCCCGCATCAGACACTCTGCTCAGTGGGGATACTGCTTCCTCCTCTCTCTCTGCCTGCTTCTCTGCCTACTTGTGATTTCTCTCTGTCAAATAAATAAATAGAATCTTTAAAAAATAAAAAAAATAAAAGCCCTTAACAGATTTCTCCTTATGTCTCACTGGCAGGACTAGGTCACATGCTAACCCCCAAACTCTTTGTTGAAAGAACGGGATCATCATGACTGGCTCAGAACAATCACAGGTATCTCAGTGTTAGTGTCTCAGCACCTCAATCCCATCTGCCCAGTCTGAACAAATCGATTCCACACATCTGAACAAAGTCAGGGCCATTTGACCGTAAGAGTGCCAACTGCTATGCCATGGATGGTGACAGTGCCTCATCTGCTTTAAACCAAATTTTTCACCAATTAACCAGCCAACTACTGGGCTGAGCACACAGCACTAAGAGGGTACCTCCATACTATATCTGTATGCATATGTGTAAATGTGTATATACACACATAATTTTTTTAAAAAACTGGAAGGGAAGATACAAAAATATAGCTGTTTTCTTTGGGTTTATGAGTTGGTTTTAATTTGCTTCCTTATAACTTTTTATATTTTCTGATTTCTCCAATGACACATCACCATAATAAGCTGGGGGAAAAGCATTATTTTTAAATGATTTTGTGAAATAAAATAACATATCCATGTCTTTCACTTATATAGCAATTTTACAACATTATTTCATTTTATCTGTAAAATCAAAATAAGGACAATATTTCACAAGAAAAATAAATGAATGTATGTAACATGCCAGTAGTGGTGCCTGGTAGATAATGAGAGCTCATTAAATGCATGCTACTCCTGCTATGCCGCATTTACTCTATGACATAAGTAGGACAGGAGGAATTATCTTCATTTTACAGACTGGGCAGCTGAGGCTAAGGGAAGTGCAGTGACTTGCCCAGGATCACACCACTTGCCAGCATCAGCATTCCTGTCAAGTACACCAACATTATTCACCATCTGTGGCATAGAGGATAGAGAAGAAAATTCTATTCCTAACATCTAAAAATATTTGATGTGACAGGATTCTTTTAAAAAAGTTATACTAGATTTCTTTGTTGTTGAGATATTATTTACATATCATAAACTTCACCCTTTGAAAGTGTCCAATTTGGGCGCCTGGGTGGCTCAGTGGGTTAAGTCGCTGCCTTCGGCTCAGGTCATGATCTCAGGGTCCTGGGATCAAGTCCCACATCCGGCTCTCTGCTCGGCAGGGAGCCTGCTTTCCTCTCTCTCTCTCTCTCTCTCTCTGCCTGCCTCTCCTTCTACTTGTGATCTCTGTCTGTCAAATAAAAAAATAAAATCTTAAAAAAAAAGAAAGTGTCCAATTTAGGGATTTGGATTATATTCACAAGACTGCAATTACCATACCACTATCTAATTCCAGAACATTTTCATATTGCTCCCCCCCAAAATAATATCCATTAGCAGTCATTCCCCACACCCTTCTCCCCCAGTCCTCTAGAGATCACTGGTATCTTTTGTGTTTCTATGGATTTGACTATTCTGAGCATTTCCTGTAAACAGGACCATACAGTATGTGGCCATGTATATCTGGCTCCTTTCACTTTGCATAAAATGTTGAAGGTTCACTCATGTTGTAGGTTCGTTCATGTATCAATAGTTTATTCCTTTTTGTGGCTGAATAATATTCCACAGTGTGGATATATATCACATTTTGTTTCCCCATTCATAAGTTTTATACTAGATTTCTGGACATGGTAATTTGACAATTTAAGCAACTAAAACAACTAGACAGTGAATCAGCAAAATTCAGTAAACCAAAACACTGATTGAATAAAATGACCAGTAACCAAAAAACCAAATCACTAAAATCCAGTTCAGCTAGTCCATCCATGACTTTTTATCTGCATCACTGTTATGAAAACCCTAATCCTTACTTTCCTTAATAACATATCATCAGAGAGACCCCTTTAAAAAATAGGAATATATTTTTTCACCCTTCCTTGGAATCATTTCTTGTTTGTTTTCTTTTTATTTACTAGAAACCAAGAATATTCCAATTCTTTCCAGAACCCGTTGTCCTTCAAGTGATCTGCAAGTCTTTTAGTCTAGATTCCCTCAACTATAAACTACAAAACACAAGCATCTCTGACACCTAGCTAAGGTGCTAATGGAAAGCCTCGTTTTCTCTTCCCTGGGGCTGTGGGACCTACACTTGTTTTCTCCACAGAGAGATGTTTAAATAGATGACCTCTGGGGTTCTAATCCAGCTCCATGAGTCTAGGATTCTAGTCTTTGGTTCGCGTGCATAGCCATTGCCAGCACACTGCCCCACCCCACTCTATCCTGACTTGCCACCACCCTGATTCCACTCAAGTCAGGCAATCTAGATGAGACTAAACTTCCTGTGGCCCCGGTGGCAAGAAGAACTAGAATAAGGGGACAGCGGCATCGTATTACAACCACCGCAGAGGTTTATATAGCCATTCTTAATGCAATTCCTCAGACAATTCCCCCATGAAAACTCCTTGAGTAGTTAGGCATTTTATCAAGGCAGAAACTGAGACTTGGGAACTGGCTGAAGTTCATGTGGTCAAGGAGGGGCCCCGAAGCTCCTGTCCCCCAGACTGCGTTCAGCGCATCATGTCACTGAACCACATCACCGCCAATAACATAGGGACTGTGAAAAATGAACAGCTGAGGGGAGTAGTAATGACTGGTGGGAGCTTATGGTGGTCACAAGGGTGACTGTTCATGGGCATGCCTGTGCTCAATGGAAATAAAGGAAAGGCTGACAACAGGAGGAAAAGGACAGTCAGAGAAACAACTGAAAAGTGAGCCAAATGCACTCAAGGCCAGTCCCCTCATGGTACCTGAAGAACACCCAGCACTGCAAGCTCCTCACTTATTGAAAGCTTCTGAGAAATGAATGTTTGCAAACTGCCTGTGGAGGGTCACTTAAACCAGGCACTACCTGTCCAGCTCCAGACCTTCCCACTGAAACGCTGCTCAGTGACATGATGATTCCACTCTGACAGTCTATGAGGGGATAAGTTGCTATTAAGAACCTGTGGCAGGGAAAGCACAGCGTCACAAGTAAGCCGTACACAGAATAAGCAGACTGCCTTGCTTGGTATTTCAACCCATTTCAACACCCATCGACACTCAAAATTTTCACCAGACCCCAAGACCTACCCTTTGCCTCCACTTCTACTGATACCATTCTTTCATATACGTCGGCCAGATACATGCCAGGTGTTTTGCATATACTATTCCATTGCAGCACACCTATGAGACACGCATTATCATCCCATTTGATGGGAAACTAAGCTCAGAAACATGGATAACTCGCCCAAACTACTTAGGATTAGAGCTGTCATTTTTTAAACTCAGACTTCTGTTGCTCCAAATAGATTCTCTTTCTACTAAAATGCAGTATGTTTATTCAAATTCTATATTAGATTTTCCACTGTAATCTTGCCTGCAGTTGAAATATATAAAACATTTTGAAGAAGAAGATTTTATTAGTTTAAATTTGTGATATTTAAATTTCTAAGTATATTTAGGGGCACCTGGGTGGCTCAGCTGATTAAAGCCTCTGGCTTCAGCTCAGGTCATGATCCCGGGGTCCGGGGATGGAGCCCCACATCAGGCTTTCTGCTCAGCAGGGAGCCTGCTTCAGCCTGCCTCTCTGCCTACTTGTGATCTCTCTCTCTCTCTCTCTGTGTCAAATAAATAAATAAAATCTTTTTTAAAAAAATAATAAATTTCTAAGTATATTTATTATAAAGACAATTAATGAAATAATGCAGCTGCCTTGATAAACACAGTTGCAACATGCATTTTAGCTTCTCCTCGTTATGCTATTTAGATTGCACAGAATTGAGAAAAATCATGCTTTAGTAGGTACAAATGTTTTTTAATAATGGCTTTAATACTCTTTAAACAATGTTCTCAAGTCACACTGTCATTAAACAGATGCAACAGAAAAACTTTATTCTGTCTTCAAAAGAACCTGTTAGCCTGGCAACACAAATTGACATGTAAATTTTCTCCAGTGTGCTAAAAATTGTTACACATCACATTTTAGTGTGCCTGGTGTGTCTACCACAATGTTAATAATAATTTAAAGTGTATTTAATATTTTAGAATGAATTTTCCCCCAAACTTATCTACAAATTCAATGCAATCCTAATTAGAAACCCAGTAGTCTTCTCTGAAGAAATTAACAAGCAGATGCTAAAATTTGTAGGAAATGCAAAGGACCTACACTTGCTAAAACAATACAGAAAAGTTCAATAAAGTTGGAGGATTTACCTGATTCTAAGACTTACAAGAAAGCTACCATATTCAAGACAGTGTGGTATTGAGGTAAGGATAAAATTACAGATCAGCGGAACAGAACACAGTCCAGAAATAGAACCAAACTTTTATGGTGAATTGATTTTTGACAAAGATGCCAAAATAATTAAATGAGAAAATCATTGAAATGATGCTGGAACAACTGGATATCCACAAGGGAAAAAAATTTTACCTCTATCCTTACAACACATACAAAAATTAACTCAAAATAGATCAGAGATTTAAAAATAAGAACAAATACTACTTAATTTCTGGAAATAAATGTGTAAGAGAAAATGTTTATAACATCCAGTTAGAAAAAGCACAAAAGTACAAATCATAAAAGGAAATATTTATTAAATTGACTTGTAAAAGCTCCTGCACTTAAAAAAAGTTAAAAAGACAAAAAAGGATTTCACAATATATATGTCAACTCATCACACTGTACACCTTAAACTTATACAATGCTGTATGTCAGTTACACCTCAACAAAACTGGAGAGAAAGATAAGCAAAAGATTGTGATAATATATATGCAAAACATATACCTGACAGAGGCTTATACCCAGAATTTGTAAAGAATTCGTATCACTCAATAAGAAGGAAACAATCCAATGAAAATGGGGAAAAGATGGGGCGCATGGGTGGCTCAGTTGTTAAGTGACTGCCTTCAGCTCAGGTCATGATCCCAGCGTTCTGGGATCAAGCCCCACATCAGGCTCCCTGCTCGGCGGAAGCCTGCTTTCCCTCTCCTAGTTCCCCTGCTTGTGTTCCCTCTCTCGCTACATCTCTTTCTGTAAAATAAATAAATAAAATCTTTTTAAAAAAGGAAAAAGAAAAAAGAAAATGAAAAAATTTGAACTCTATGAACAAAGGTACCCAACTACCAATAAGCACCTGAAAAGATGATCAACATTACAGATTATGAGGAAAATATCACGTAAAACCACTTAATACCAACTATTTACTGCACATTTGACAGTACCAACTATTGGTGAGAAGGTGGGGCAACCCAAACTCTCATATGTTGCCTATGTGAAAGCATAAAATAGTACAGTTTCTTTTTTTTCCTAAGATTTTATTATTCTTATTTTTTTTTACAGAGAGCAGGGGAGAAAGCAAGAGAAAGCACAAGCAGGGGGAGCAACTGAGGGAGAAGCAGGCTCTCCACTGAGCAGGGACCCTGATGTGGGACTTGATCCCAGGACCCTGAGATCATGACCTGAGCCAACGCTTAACCAAATGAGCCACGCAGGCGCCCCAAATGGTACAGCTGCATGTAAGATTAAACACATAGATTCCATATGACCCAGAAAGCTCATTCCTAGACACTTACCCAAAGGAAATAAAAACAGTTTTCCACACAAAAACTTTTTTACATGACGGTATATTGCAGCATTATTCACAATAGTCAAAACTGGAAAAAAACCCAAGTGTTAGGGAATGAGTAAACAAACAGTGATATACCCACACCATAGGACACTACTCAGCACTAACAGAAATAAAGTGTTAATATAACTCAACAACACAGATGAATCACAAAAATATGTTACATGGAAAAAAGTTAAACACAAAGAACTATATACTATGATTCCATTTATATGAAATTCTACAAAAGGCAAAACTATTATAGTAATAGTAAATTAGCAATTGCCCTCCAGCCAGGAGTTGGGAGAGTGGGGTGACAGCAATAAGGCACAAGGGAACTTTTTAGGCCAATGGAAATGTTCCATCTTGAAATGATTCGACAACTGTATACAATTATCAAAATTTATTAAACCACACACTTGGAATTTTATCTTATGTAAAGTATACCTCAATAAAACTGAGGTGAAATGAATTTGTTTAAATTACTAGAGTTTCACAATCTTTTAAAAAGCAAGAAACAACTATCCTGGTGTAAGAACAGAAGTGTGTTCCCTTCTGCAGCTTAATAACAAGGAAACACACATAGAAGTTAAAATATCTAAAAGACTTCTTGGTGCTATCTATCTGCTTTAAATTTTTTTGTCCTTCCAATCTCCATCTCAAGAATAATGAGAAATACAACAATTGTACCTTAAATACTTTGGCTGACTTCAATATACATTAAACTAAGTAGTAAATGGGTTCCTAGAGAAAAATCTTGGCTACAGGAGATTCTTTCATTGGACCATAGCAGCTTAAGGCATTTAAAGACAAGTGAGAAACAGATTGTTTTGGTTTGTTAGTTTTGGGGATTTGGGGTTTGGGGTTTTTTTTTTCTTTTTGGCAGTGCTTAGCAATTTCATCCTGCTTTCCTATCATCACAAAGGATACTTATGACTCATCAGTCAACACCCAGTGTCAGATAATTAGCCATTAACATACTTCACCTGCACTAGGATGAAAATGATATCACAACTTGCAAGAGATCCCCTTGAAGATGAAACCGAAAGATTGTGGCCACATGTTATTTCAAACCTGTACTCACTACCCCTCCTGACTGCCTGTCATCCAAGAGAGGCCAAACAGATGTGTAAAAATAGCTGTTTAACAGGGGGGAAAATACTGTAAAATTGTTTATGGCAGGACAGCGGGTTCTTATAGGCAAAGTAAATTACAAATAGATTTCTCAATTACTTTTTAAAGCCTGGTATTTGATTCTTATATAACAGTCAAAAATCAATTTTGCATGGAATTTATGTGAATGCCTCATTATTAATAAAACAGCGGTTGGCGGCTGCTACTTCCTCCCCACAAAAGCAGCACGCAGTGGGGAAGCGTTCACGCGCCAGGCTGTGTAATCCTTTATCTTTTTATCCTCCACTTCAGATCATAAAAAGGAAAGGGAAGAAATGAATTCCAAGCAAATTTTAGGCATAGGCTTCTGGCAGCGTCTACGTCAAGGGAGCCTGGAGGGGCATCCCAGGAGTATTCAGTGGCGGGTGTCGAAGCAGTCCTGGCCCCCATCACCACCTCCTGCTCATATTGTACCCTGAAGGTCTCTTTTTTTATATATACAAAATCTAACCAAGCAAATAACTCCAGTTGTTAAAAAGGACAATGAACTTCATCTCTCACTCTACCACTAGCAAATCTCTCATCTCAGTATTAAGGTTCACTGTTGACCACATGAACTTATTTAAAATGACTAGTCAGTACAGGGCCAGTGGCGCAATGGATAAAATGACTGGTCAGTGATGCTTTTTTCCCACATCACTTAATGATGATTAGTAGTTTTTGAAAGAAAAGGACTTGTTCCTGACTCAGACATTCCAAGCACCTAACAAACATATTTACCTCCAATTCACAAATAGGAAAATCGAATTCCATCAATGTCCACAGACCACAATACTCTGCTCCCTATTTTGTACCTGACTCCTCAAACCATGAAGACTCCCTTCCTAAATGAAAAGTGTAGTGTAATCAGTACAACCTCGCTTTCCTGGGTAGCCTTTCCTCACCAACTGGGTGACTTTAAGTGACTTCCATCATTGCTGTAGGAATTGTCTCTTCACCAGGAAAATAAGACAATTTTCAAAAATTATCTGAGGTTTTCTTTTTAGGAAGGGAGTCTTCATGGTTTGAGGAGTCAAGTACAAAATAGGGAACAGAGTATTGTGGTCTGTGGACATTGATGGAATTCGATTTTCCTATTTGTGAATTGGAGGTAAATATGTTTGTTAGGTGCTTGGAATCTCTGAGTCAGGAACAAGTCCTTTTCTTTCCTAAACATCTCAAAGACTCAGGGCAATGAGAAAGAAGTCACTGCATTCCTATTACATGGGAAAACAAAAAGAAAGTTGTATGTTTGGCCACCAACTTGGAAAAATGTTCCTCTTTAGAAGTTAAATACCAATAAATCACAGCTACCTGCTATTTCTTCTACAGGGTCACACTTCAAAGATACCAACAGGAAGAAAAGGTAGGGCTCTCCCTGCCTCTGAGCGCTTGCAATGTGTTTCCACATACTCATTTCTCCTTGATCTGGACCTCTGCTCAATGCACCATCACACCTGGCAGCTGTGGGAAAGCTGCACTTGCCCCTTTCACTTCCGTGTCAACAGCTAATCAGCAGTAATCACACAATCAGTAAACCAACCCAGAGTGCTGAGCTGGGATCCAGTTTAGAAATTGTACTTGAAACAAAGGTGTGCATGAGATGTCCTCTTGCAGACACAGAATGCCAGAAATTGGCTTAAGAATAAAAGTCCAGGGCACCTGGGGGGCTCAGTTGGTTAAGTGTCTGTCTTGGGCTCAGGTTATGATGTCAGGGTCCTGGGATCAAGGAGCATCAAGGCTCTGGGCTCAGCAGGGAGCCTGCTTCTCCCTCTCCCTTGATCCCTCCCCTGTTTGTGCTCCCTCTCAACTCACTCTCTCTCTCTCTCAAATAAATAAAATCTTTTTTAAAAAATTACTTTCCCTTTTATTCTTCCTCTTATTTTTACATGATGGCTCTGAACATGTCTTCACTGAGAAGCATATAGCTGATGCAACGGAGATCAGCAAAACCAGGATTCTTTGGGGGTGAAAAGGAAATTTTTCTAACTCAAATTCACATTTGGGATTTATTGTGTGAGTGCTGCTAATAATAATAAATTCAAATGGAAGCTCATTTATTGGTGACTGTGGTCGATTGCATGAATGGCCTCAATCCTTCACCCCTCCTTGTATCCATGCCCTTTGTCCCATGACTTTGCCGTTCCTCACGAAAGGCAATTCTGTTTCCTTATGCCTTGAATCTGGTCTCAGATGCATGACTTTCCTTGGCTAGTAGAAAGGGCTGGAACTGACAGACATGCCAGTACCATACCTCAGCCCCAGCCTTCCTGTTGGTCATCTCCTACTTCTGCCATTGCCACAACAAGAACATGCCTGGGTTATCTGTGGATCTCAGGAAAAGGATGAGAGACACGTGGAGCAAAGCCAGCTCACCCCAAACAAGCCTGAACTGGACTGACCATACCAGATACCAGAGGGAGCCCAGCCAAGATGAAGTAAACCCTGAAGATGCAGGAGAAAAGGTGCCTGCTAGTTGAATGCCTTGGGATGTCATGCTTGTTTGTTATGCAACAATTTCATGGTAGTAACTAATACACTGACCTTTCTAGATAGTAACCGATACCAATGACGATGTTACACTGCCACCCCTTCTCAAAATATCTGTGACTATCTGATCTTGCATTACCTTTCTTAGCATGAATGATAGACTGATTCTGAGTCACTATAATTTCATTGTTCTTGATAAATAATCTTCCTCATGCTCTCTGAGGGTCTTAGGCAAGGAGTTCTCTCTCAAAGGTTTGTGTACCCAGGACTACCTCCAGGGCTGCTTAAAACACAGATTGGTGGGAGTTTCTGATGCAACTGGTCTGCAGTCAGCCTGGGCCTGAGAATGTGCATTTCTCACAAGTTCCTAAGTGGTACTGCTGCCCCTAGTTCTGGGACCACACTTGAGAGCCCCTTCCTTAGGCCATCAAGAGTTAAGTACGAGGTGGCTGGTTCTCATACCCATCTGTGTTTTCCCAAGGCACATTTTCCATCACCTTCTGCCTCCAACCAATAAATGAGTGGGGCCAGAGCCAAGATTCCACAGCCTTCCAGATGAGCTCCCCCTGGAAGAGGCAGTCTCTGCCACAAACAGCGAGCAAGGTCTCCTAAGCCACACAGCAGGGACCAAGCCTGGTCTCTGCCCCAACCTTACAGCTATTCCAGGGGCTTGGGAAGCTCCCTGGCTTGCACCCGAGATGCAATTGCGGAGGATAAAAGAGAGTTCACACTTCTCAGCGTCCACCTCAACGCACTGTTCTTAAATTCCTCATCTCAGAATGCGGGGGTTTTACTGTCAGAAAAAAACCTTAGCCCCATCTATTTAAAGGTGTGCAATCAATTTCCCTCTCAAATCTCCATGGCAGGTATTCCCATTCGTTCCCACTTGCTGTGTACGCAGTGGTCCCCCACTGGGAAAACAGAGCGGCTTTTGCTCATGGTGCAGCTCAGCTCCGCCTAATTTCTGTTTTACAATGGTCTGATGTCAAATCTGAACTCAGACACTTGCACATGGCTCCTCAGCATCAGCGAGATTTGGCAGGAATCTGGGTTCTCTGAGTGATGCTGATTTGCGGTGCTGCCTCAGAAAATGAAACCAAATTAAAAAGTTGCCCCTTGAAACTTCATGTCTTTAAAATGCAACAGGGAAACAGTACGCAATTATAAAGAACTGGCCAGCCTGTTTTACCTTTCATGTACTTTTTTTTTTTTTAATAAAGTATGGTTTTCATCTGCTAACTGCTACATTATTCTAACTCAGTGCCTGCACTTTGAAGAAGGGTAGGGTTGCCCTTGAGGTGTGTGAACACTTGCCCAGGGGCCTGGGGAATGTCTGGCACTTTTCTCCTCAAAGCCTGGAGCAGTGGAAATATTTCCAATCTGTGTACTAGAAGGAGCTTGACCCTATCTTGATATTCTTTTTCATCTTGCAAAGAATTTTCATAGGAATCTTGATGCTCAGAAATTCACCATCAACCATTATTCTATCTATAAGTAAAGCTGCACATGATCTGACATATTAAAACTCAAGTGCTATTTTCATTCAACAGATATTTATCAAGCAACTACTACATGCAGGGACTATGTCTGGCAATAGGGATACAGAGATGAAAATATCCTCTCTTTGCTTTCAAAACGGCTATCATGCTTTTGATGAAATGGACCCCAAAATGAGTAAGAATACCTTCATTCATTCAGCCACACATGTTTTTTTGTTTTTGTTTTTGTTTTTTAAAGATTTTTATTTATTTATTTGACAGACAGAGATCACAAGTAGGCAGAGAGGCAGGCAGAGAGAGAGAGGAGGAAGCAGGCTCCCCGCTTGAGCAGAGAGCCCGATATGGGGCTCGATCCAGGACTCTGAGATCATGACCTGAGCTGAAGGCAGAGGCTTTAACTCACTGAGCCACCCAGGTGCCCCAGCCACACATGTTTTGAGTGCGTATTATGTCCTAGACATTGTGCTCCCCCCACAAGACAGCACACAATAATAAAGGTAGCCTGGGTTCCTGCTCCAAGTTTAGTCTTGTGAGTCAGATAGTTCTAAGAACGTGTGATAAATGTATGGTTTGGGGCAACTGAGACCCAAGAGCAGGGAGCAGGAAATCCGGTTTTGCTCTGTGAGGTCAGAGAAAGCTTTGGCAGAAGTGGCACAGAAGCTGAGATCTGAAAAAGCACAAGAAGATACAGAGAAAGGAGGAAGAGAAAGGAAAAGAAGAGTTAAGAGGTCTGTAAAGTGGTGCTACCTGGTCAGCTCTAAGAAATGTAAAGAATCAGTACAACAGGAAAGCATTAAGGAGGAGTTCAAAGGGGATGACAGAAACCCCAAGGCCCCTTCTCCAAGCCAAACTGCTCAGTCCTTGGGCAGATGATTCCTAGGCTCCCATTCTGTGCCCAGTCCTGCTTGACATGCTCAGGATCCACTGGTGACCAAAACAGGCAAAGAACCCTGCCCACAAGGAGCTCATAACCCAGCGGCAGGAAAACAGACGATAGAAAAGAAATACAAGTAAATTTTGCTGTATAGGAAAAGTATCGGAGCAATGGGAGAAAGAAAGGAGTCACGCTAGTGCAGGAGGAACCCCTAAGGATAAAGAAAAGAAGGAAAGGGTTTCGGCACAAGGTAAGCCCAGCAGTTGCTGAAGAAGCTCCCTTATCTCCCCTGGAGAGGGTAGCCCTACCTTGGCACTGCATCGCCCTGAACGGTAGCCCCTGAGCAAGTGGGTTCCACAAAGGGGAGGCTAGATGGAGTCTGTCTGTGAAGATGGAAGGCCATTTGTTTCAGCCATCGTATGTGGTATCAGCTCTCGTTGATCTTGTGTTGACTTTCTTTTATCTTGGCAATAGGTCTCCTCATGGCCAGTGGAACCCTCTCTCCATTAAACTAGGCTATTAACTTAATGGTGAATTACTTTATGATCCTACCTTCTTTGAGTTGTTTGCTGTCACCTTTCAGATAGAAAGACCTTTGCTTCCTTTTTGTTAGCTTTTGTTTCTAGCACTCACTGACACTTTATTTCTTTCCTGACATTTCCTGCAATCTTAGGTAACTGCCACCTGGTGGACAGGGGTTTGTGGACTTACTGTTCAACAGCAAACAAAACAAATGAGCATCTCAGCTTCTCCTGAACACAAATAAATGGGAAATCTAAAGGGCATGCTTCTCCTCCTAGTTTTGATTTTTCCAAAAACACTGAACTCTTTATTTAAAAAGCAACTAAGTGAAGCATGAGACCTGTATGGATACCTGGAGCATGAGGTTTCTACTCACCCTGGTCTTGGTTCTCCTCCAGGTATGAGCAGGAATGATGCAACAGGCCTTTCAGTTTCAGATCGAAATCTTGCGGGTGTATACCCACGACAATGCTTTAGACACAGGGCAACCCAATAGTCCTTTCAGGCAGGGTTACCTGCTCTGCTGATGCTGTTTATCCTAAGGGAATGGAGGTACCACCTTCCTTCTGGATCCTCTTCTCCTAAGCTATTCCCAGCCTCTCCCTCTTTAATAGAAGCAGAAAAGCCCCCTGATGCATCTAGATGTTATGAAATCTCCTCACTGTACTTTTCCAAGCAGCAATTTCCCTGCCTTCTGGCTTCTAATTCTGAATTTTTCTCTACTTGAGAAATGTTCTGGTTTCCCATTCCCTTTTCTGATCAATAGCTGGCCTCTACCTACAATCGATTCCTTCTTCAACTAGCTTTAAATCACAGTATTGGAGAGAAGCTGCTTTCTGTTCCAAGTGTTAGTGTTACAAAAATAGTCAGAACAACACTAAAACGAAACATGTTAAAAAAAAAAAAAAGAAAAGAAAAGAAATATGTAACTTGCTTTTCATTTATGTAAGGAATTGGGCTGAATTTTTTTCTGTAGGTGCATGTGCCTCAATTTTTAATTTTTCCATACTTTTATATGAAAATACTGGAACGTATTTACACCAGTCTTGGGATTCTAGGCAATGAGTCTAATTTCTCCAAAAGCAACAGACTTCCTCCACTCCCTACCCCCAGACAAACTGTCCTAGTCTGAGTTTAAAAACTAAAAGCATATTGGTTTCTAGAGAAGTGTAACCTTCTATGTTTAAAGCAGTAATGAGAACAGTGTTTATACAGAAGGTCTAAAGTGCAAATGTTCTCTGGACATTCTGTATCCCTGCACCCCAAAATGCCACCCTTTCCACTGTCTAGCTGCTCCTTAGAAAGGCACACTGCCCCACAGACCCTACTGAGTGAGAATCTGCATTTTAACAGGAGTCCCAGGTGATTCACCTTCATGTTAAAAATCCAGAGGAAGGGCACCTGGATGGCTCAGTAGATTAAAGCCTCTGCCTTTGGCTCAGGTAATGATCCCAGGTCCTGGGATCAATCCCCGCACCAGGCTCTCTGCTCACCAGGGAGCCTGCTTCCCTTCCCCTCTCTCTGCCTGCCCCTCTGCCTACTTGTGATCTGTCTATCAAATAAATATATAAAATATATATTTTTTTAAATCAAGAGGAAACGTAAATGGGATGATGTTTGGATTCCGGGATTGTTCTTCCCAGGCAAAAGAACAGGATTCATATGAAAGAGAGAGATGGAAACGTCTGCACCTCTGGCTATTACCTCAAACGTTTCCCTTCTTTAACACAGCCTCTGTGGCAGTCTTCGGCTAAATGCAGGCTTCTGCCGATCAGCTCCGCAAGACTTCTGGGACATACTGCAGCTCTCCTGCTGGAGAACCTGCCTCGGCTTCCTCTCCCAGCGCCTGGCTACCCACACACCCCGTTCCTAAGTTTTACATTCTCAGTCCTCTCTGCCTCCTTCTGAGTCCCCCATTCCTCTAGTGTTGAGGATGTCTGGACATAGGATGAGGTAGAACAAAAAGCAAGAAGACTCTTCATCTTCTCAACATCTCCCTTGACCCCAGAGATCAGTGCTGCCCAAAAGAACTTTCTGTGATGACAGATACGATTTTGTTCATACAGATATTGTTCATTCTGCTAGGCACCAACCATGTAGGACTCTCAAGCAACTGAAATGTAACTAATGTGACAGAAACTGATTTTTCTTTGTTCCCTAGCTATTTAAAACTCAAATCTCAACCAATTAAAAGTAGACAAGTCTTAAATTCATTTCCCCAGTCACAATGCCTACATTGCCAGTGCTTAATAATCCACCGTATGACTAGTGGCTACATTATGGGACAATATAAGTCTAGAGCATTCTCGTGGGGTTTCTTGGCTCCTTTTGGTGGCCACTTGGATGGCCATCACATCCTCACACGGCATCCACCACAACGGCTCTCGCAATTTACAGGTGTGTGTATGTGTGTGTGTGTGCGCACGCATGCACGCACGTGTGTCTGTGTGCAGTAGGACAGAAATCCTTTTATCAGAATATCACTGCTCTTTTTATAATTACCACTTATTTCCTTCCCAAGTATAGAAACCTCCCTAGACAATAAAGCTCAAAGGAGGTTTCTTTCTCTTCATAATTACAAAGTGCTCTAAAAAGACCCCAAGAAAATGACCACCGTGTAACAACCTCAATATAACTGTAAACTGCTTTGAGAACTTCCTTCTCTCTGAGACTCCAGAGATCCAGAAAGGGACCAGTGCCCTTAGCAAGCTTTATCTTCAAACATCTGACTGTGTTAGAAGGCAAAATCAAATGTTCTGATTGGCTAACAAGGAGTCTGAGCAGGGACTAATGAACCGTAATTCTCTCTTCAGAATTTATGAGGATTCATCATCATTTAATTAACAATATAAATATTAAAAAAACATTTTACAATAAAATTTTATAATTGTAATAAGACACCCTAGCACATGAATTATAGGGTACTAATTCCCACCCAGTTTTGTTGAAACTGGACATGAATGAATACATTAAAATGCATACTATGTCATGTCTTAGCATATAAAAAATAAAGTGGCAAAAAAGTGTTTCAAAATTCAAATTTTTATCCCCCAAGAAAATAAGTAAAGAAATTCAATGAAAATATAATTTATTGGTTTTGAGTTTTTAATCATTTTTCCACTGGTAATTACATTACCCACCCAAGAGACAGTTTCTGAAAAGGTTCAAAAAAATTAAACTGGGTTGTTTTTTTTTAAACTCTAGATTTGTAAGCTCTCACTCCTCTGCAGAGAGGC
Organism: Neogale vison; assembly: GCF_020171115.1. Classification (NCBI taxonomy): domain Eukaryota; kingdom Metazoa; phylum Chordata; class Mammalia; order Carnivora; family Mustelidae; genus Neogale; species Neogale vison. The sequence continues at coordinate 72,907,749 of NC_058093.1, forward strand.
CATGTTTTTTCCTCCTAAATCATTCCATAATTTAGGAATGCAATAATAATAAAAAAATATTAGCAGTCAGAAGAACACAAGAATCAGAATTTTCTGAACAGCAGCCCCAAATCATATTCACTCTCATAATCATTTACTTATAATAAATAATATCTGTGGATGTTTACAATGTACCCCGCACTGTGTAATGTGCTTTGCATATGTTTACCTCAGTGAATATTTACAATAACCCATGAAGTTATCTTTTGCACGTTAGCCCATTTTACAAGTGAGAAAGCTGAGGCTTGGGGGTGGGGTGGTGTTCAGTGAGCTGCCGGAAAAGGCTAATAACTTGTAAAGACAGGATTTGAACCCAGGCAGTCTAATACTAATACCTAGCTCCCCAGCCACACCCTTCCTATAGGATGGCCAGTGAATAAATCCCACGGACCCAGAAGGAAGATGAAAGCAGACAGGTCAGAACCAAACCATCATCATCCAAGTTCAGACAGCAGCTTGGTGAACATTCAGAGATTTGGTGGAGGGTGTAGAACTCCAGGGAGAAGATGTGTTTCAACGGTGAGACATGCTAATGCAAGCACAATGCCCAGCACCAGTAAGGAGGAGGGGGAGGCCACCTGAGTTCTCAAGGATGCCAGCAGGCAGCATGGGGCCAGGGCACACTGTGTGGCACAGGAGCGGGCAGAGCGGACAAGCTCTCAGCAGTGATGAAAGGCCCTACAGCACGGGTTAGGTCTGGGCATCATCTGCAACCAGAGGCGCTCCCAGAGCGAGTCCAACCAGTTGGGGGAAATAGAGGCGGTCTCCTGGTGAGCAGGTTTGCAGGACGGTCAGACACCTTGGGAGCCTCAAAAATGGAAGGCAGAGAAGTACATTTTGTGACTACCCTGATGACCTGATTTTCCTTTCCAGGCTGATGTGTGACTCCTCAGTTTCTGACCCAGGAGGAGAAGCACACCACGCCACCCATCAGTGCTCTCAAGTTTGACTGGCATGGCAACGCTAGCCCAAAGACAGAATGCCTGACATAAGGGCTCCAATGCCTGTCACATCATGAAATTCAAATGTGAGCTATGGGGATTTGGCTGGAGAACCCTAGCACAAGGTGTTTCTTAAGACCCAGATCCTCGTCCAGTTACAGTTGCATGACTGTCTATTAGCTCTTAGGACTGCTCTCTGGAGAAGCCAAAATTGAGAAGCCAAAATTCTGTGGACTTCCTAGATGAAGTTCAAACCACTGAAATATAACCCTTCCATAACCTTGTTGCTTAACTCAGAGGCTGTCCAAGGAAAATCTAAGCCTCATGGTGCACCTGACCTTCACTTATACCTTAGTTTAGTTTAGTGTTTTTGCTTTGTTATCTTCAGGGCCTGTACTGGACTATGCAGCTAGATCCAAAATAATAAACTACCAGGTGAATGAACAGGGTCCAAGTAGAGAGGACCGCCCTCCATGCTGCTGCATGCCATTCTATCCACATGAGGGAAATGCTAGCGTCCACAATGACAATCAAAAAAAAATTCAGAGCCAAGTGAAAATCTGGCATAAAACTGAGCGTTCCAAATATCAGCACAAATACAGCTCCCTCACCCCCATCTCCCTGTCGCCTGACTTAACCTCTGCACACCCCTGAGTATTATAATCCAACCTCATATTGTTCATGATTAAATCATGTTCAAATTCTCTTTCCTATAACCATAACCAAGCAAGAATGAGGTCTATCATTAGAGCTCTGTTGGCCAGTATTTTACACTACCTGGGGGACGTGCATGTTCAGTTATCTCTTCCTACTATGACCCACAGCACTCCTGTTCCTCAAAAATGGTTCCTGGCCTTGGGGTAAAGTGGGTGGGGAGAGAGTAGTGGGATTAAGTCAGGTAATTAGGTTATTTGGAAAGCAAGTCAGTAGTCATCAATCCCTACACATAGTGGGGCAAGTGTCATAAAACAGAGCGACGGGCAGAACTTTGGACCTTCAGATATTTGGGCCACATAAAGCAGAGATACATTAGAGAAATATAAAGAAAAATATTGAAAATTTAATTAGTGATATAAAAGTGGCAATGGGTTTGGGTGGGCCTTAAGAAAACCTACCAGACCAGGATAACATTTTCTGAACTAACAAACAGGTTTCAGAAAACTTTCACCCTTCAACCTTTTCTTCTTGCAACTAGTTGGTTGCTATTCCAACTGGTAGCTATTGCCTCAGGGAATCAGAGAATAAAAGCAGCAGAAGTTTTAAAGTCGCAGCCCAGATTTAAAACAGAAACTGTTTGAAGAGTATATCATCAATAGAAGGCCAATTTTTCCAAACCCTGAAGAAAAGAGCTGGGGAAGGCAAGAGTAGGGGAGCAAGCAGGACAATCAGACTCTAGTGGGTGTCCCCGAAAAGGGGACCAAATCCCTGCCCCATCACTCCTAGGCTGATGCCAGGGCTAGGAAAGACAAAGGCTGAGAAGACCAGGACTTCATACCATATGGGCCCAGGAGAGCAGGAAGGCCTGGAGCTCTCCACACCCCAGGGTGAGGTTAGAGCCACTGAGCAGAAAGACCTACTTGGGGTGTCCAGGAGAAAAGGCTGGAGGCAGCCTCGCCAAGTAATGAAATGCACACAGGAGATAGCCAGCCTGCTGGGGCTGCCTACCTAGACAGGAAGGACGTAACAGTGGACGCATTCAGAGACCACAGAGGACCAAGGACAGCCCAGGAGCTGCCTGCACGGAGACAGGATTCTCTCGCAGCAGACACCCTGGCCTCCCACTGCCTCGACTCTATGTCAGGACCGAAAATTCAGACACAGTCGTCCCCCCTTATCTGCAGTTTCATTTTCTACAGTTTCAGTTATCCACAGGCAACCACAGTCCAGACACAGATTATTGTCCTTCTGACATAGGGTCAGAAGGTCAGTAGCAGCCTAACACTACAGCCTGACACTAACAATGCCTACGTCACACACCTTACTTCACCTCATTGCACAGGCATTCTATTATCTTATATCATCACAAGTACAACAAAGTATTTTTAGAGAGACCACATTCCCCTAAATTTATTGCAGTATTATTATTATAATTGTTCTTACTATTATTACTTATTGTTGTTAATCTCTTACTGTGCCTAACTTGTCATAATTATATATGCATATGAAAAAGTGTAGAATCTATAGTGGTTTCAGGGGTCCACTAGGGGTCTTGGAACATATCCCTCAGGAGTAAAGGGGAGCTACTGTATAAGAGGAAAAGAAAAGAGAAACCTTAAACTGAGAATCATCCTGATTTGACAGAGGGCACCCCAAATTGATGAATAATGCATTTTCTCCACCCAATGGAATGAAGTCTTGAGACCTGCAAATTAGGTGTATTTTATAGAAATAAAGTTTCATTTCTTGCATATCCTAGTATGTGAAAACAGCCAACTTCCAAAGTATCAGTTGCTGGCTCTATTATCTAAAAAAGAAGAGGAAAGTATGAAACCTTAAAAAAAAAATCAAAGCATTCTTTGCTGAATGATGGCACCCATGATGGAGGGAGGACTAATGCTCCTCTGAGAACCCTCGCCCCAGGGGCACTGGAAGTCTTCCCTGGTTCAAGAGAGTATTTATGCACACAGCAACTCTAGCTCAGTTCTCTTGTGTATTTGAAATACATCAGTGCGGGGGGTGGGGGAGAGTAGCATTTCTGAGTACTGAGTAAGATGTAAGTGAAAAGAAAATAAAGGAAGATACACAGTCAAATGGAAATTTCTCTTCCAAATAATGAAGGGAGACTTGTTGGAGACAATCCTGAGGTTAGGATTTGATAGATCATTGATAACGCCCAAATACCACTTTAACCAATAAATTTTAAAATTCCCCTTGGGAGAAAACGTTTTTACAAGAATCGTTGACAGGCTGTAAAACATAGAGTGATTTTAATCTCTACACCCAAGCAAGCAGCGAGATGTCAAGAGAGTGAAATGATGAACTGTCTACAAACATGAAAACAACTTTGTTGGACATGATGGATCTGAACTGAAACCCGGGGGGTTCGCTAACATCTTGGTATACTCTGATATCTACTGTGGTTCTGATTATCAAGGTGTTTGCAAGTGTGCATACATTTTTTGGGTTGTAAGCATCAAATGATTCAGGCCCTGAGAACAGGAGTACCCCCTGCTTGATCAGAAGCCCAGACAATCCGGCTGCCTGGGTGGCCTAGTGAAGCTTCTGACTCTTGATTTCGGCTCAGGTCATGATCCCAGGATCATGAGATCAATCCTTAAGTCAGACTCCACGCTCAGAGGGGAATCTGCTTTGATTCTCTCCCTCTGCTCCTCCCCCTTCACTCGCTCACTCTCTCTCTCAAATAAATAAATACATCTTTAAAGAAGGAGTCACCCAGTCGATGAACTAATAGGGCTCAGTTGGCCAGCGGCTCCCCATCAGCTAGGTGGTCATAGAGAAATGTTCCACTGACCCATCTTTCAAGCCTATGTTACTGAGCGGTAAAAAGAGGTCATTGTTAAAATAAAACCACATTGTAAACAGACAGCTTGCTAATTTGGATGCAATTATTTACATGGTTAATTTCTATAACTACGTATGTACCAGTGTCTGCTTTAGCAGTGTTCTTCTGTGAAAATGGGGAGAGATTAGAGGCATTTTGCTTTTCTTTATATTTAGAGATGGAGAAAAATGCCCATGGAATAGGATTTATTGGCGTATAAATGTGGCTATCTAAATAAGAGATTGTTATTGTCAAGCCTATCACTAAAAATTTCATGATTAAAAACAGCAGTGTCACCCTCCCGATTTCAAACTGCACTACTAAGTTGCAGTAATCAGAACAATATGGGACTCATACAAAAACAGACACACAGATCCATGGAACAGAACACAGACCCCAGAAATAACCCATTCTTATATGGTTAATTAATCTATGACAAAGGAGGCAAGAATGCACAGTGAGGAAAAAGACAATCTCTTCAATAAATGATGTTGGGAAATGGGACAGCTACATGAAACTAGACTCCTTTCTCATACCACACACAAAAATAAATTGAGAATGGATTAAAGGCTTGAATGTAAGACCTGAAACCATAAAACTCCTAAAAGAAAACATAGGGAGTAACTCTTAGACATCAGTCTTAGCAGTATTTTTTTGGATCTGTCTCCTCAGGCAAGGTCAACAAAAGCAAAAATAACAAATGGGACTACATCAAACTAAAAAGCTTTTGCACAGCAAAGAAAACCATCAAGAAAATGAAAAGGCAACCTACTGAATGGAAGAAAATATTTACAAATGATATATCTAGGAAGGGGTTAATATCAAAAATATATAAAGAACTCTTAAACTCAACACCAAAAACCAAACCATCTGATTAAAAGATGGGCAGAGGGGTGCCTGGGGGGTCTCAGTCAGTTAAGCATCTGCCTTCAGCTCAGGTCATGATCCCAAGGTCCTGGGATCAAGCCCCACGTTGGGCTCCCTGTTCAGGGGGGAGCCTGCTTCTCCCTCCCCTACTCCCCCTGCTTGTGCTCTCTCTCTCTGTGTCAAATAAATAATAAAATCTTAAACAAACAAAAAAAAAAGATGGGCAGAGGACCTGAATGGACATTTTGCCAAAGAGGACATCCAGATGGCCAACAGACACATAAAAAGATGTTCCACATCACTCATCAGGGAAATACAAATCAAAATATAATGACACATCACCTCGTACCTTAGAATGGCTTTAGAATGGCTAAAATCAGAAAGAAAAGAAATAACATATTTTGGCAAAAATAAGGAGAAAAGGGAACCCTCCTGCAATGTTGTTAAGAACATACACTGGTGCAACCACTGTGGAAAACAGTATGGAGATCCCGCAAAAAATTAAAAACAGAAACACCATATGATGCAGTAATTCCACTTCTGGGTATTTATCTGAAGAAAACAAAGACACCAATTTGGAAAGATATATTCACCCCTATGTTCACTACAGCATTATTTACAATAGTCAATATAAGGAAAGAACCTAAGTGTCTATCAGTAGATAAATGGATAAAGATGTAGGAGATAGATATGTATTAATGTAAAAATATACTTAATACATTATTAATCAGCATTAAAAAAGAATGAATCTTGCCTTTTACAACAACAGGTAGACCTAGAAGGTATCATGCTAACTTAAGTAAGTCAGAGAATGGAAAATACCATATGATTTCACTTATATGTGGAATCTAAAAATCTAAAACAAATGAACAAACAAACAAACAAACAAACAGGAATAGACTCATAGAGACAGAGAACAAAGTAAGTTGGGAAGGGGTAGACAGGCAAAATAGGGGAAGGGGATTAAGAGGTACAATCTTCGAGTTACAAAAATAAGTGAATCACAGAGATACAAGTCACAGCACAGGGAATATAGCGAATAATACTGTCATGACTTTGTATGGTAACAGATGGCAACAAGACTTATCTGGTGATTATTTAGTAATGTATATAGATGTCAAATCACTATGTTGTACCCCTGAAACTAATATAATATTGTATGGCAAATATACTTCAATTTAAACAAAAACAACAAAACTGTCAGACTTGTTCCAGGCCCCCTGGCTCCTACTGAATAAGAGTAAATATTTTAGTGTTCTTTTTTAGTAGAATTTTTCATGCATGAATTTAATTGGGTTTTGAGATTTCTTGGTCTCCTCTCATACATGACTGTTTTTTAAATATAGAAAAAGGATCAAACTAAAACTAAAAGAAAGAGTAGAGAAGGAGGGAGAGAGGAAGAGGAAGGAAGAAAACAAAGAACTGAACTGGCTCAGTGCTAATGCTTTATACTGTCCCTAAAAATCCTGCTCTCATTTTATCAATCCTTCCCAAATGACAGTGATGTTTATAGAGCACACACAACATGCCAAAGTCCTAGGTTCTCCTGCTCCCTCATACCCAATCACTTTACTATGACACTAACAAAATTGTATGCAATATTGCAAAAACACTGATAATCAATTACAATAGATAACAGAATATACCAAGAGTAAGTTTATGCTCTATATCTCCCGAAATCAAAATTGAAGTAGTAATTTAGAGGGCAAGCCTTTGAAATTGGCGTAAATTTGGATTGTGGGTGAAACCTAGACTGTCATGCCCTTTGTCCTCTGGTTTCTCTACCTGTAAAACCTGTCAAAGCTTTCCCTAGAATTAATCATCACTGATAAACTTTGGTCTTATTACTGAATCTTAACCTAATCCAAATTATTCCCAACTTTGAAGTCAACCCAGCCTTATCTCAAGCTCCACAATTCCAAAGTTTACTCTATTTACAAAACCCAGAATCAAAATTTTCAAGCAATACAAACCAGAGGTACACATTACTCATGTCACCCTCTCCGTGGGAGGCAACCCAAATTACATGCATTAAATACAGATGTATTGATTCATCCTTTTGGGAAAAAAATAGCTCCCTTTAGTGGACAGTAATATCCAATCTGGCTGTATTCCTACAAGTTCTCTGACATATCACCAAACATCTCCCCACTCAGAAAAGTCATCCATTACTGATGCTTTCTCTGGGGATAGGCTAAAAGACTTCTTTTCTCCTTTCTCTCTGTCAATTATCCTTATGTACCTATCATTATAGTTACTACTACTACTACTACTACTACTAAAGTATTATTGAGTACCTACAATGTACTAGGCACTGTTTTGGTGCCTGGGAATATATGAGCAAATAAAACAAAGACTGCTGCCTTCAGGAGGCTCACGTTCTAATAGAAGAAATGGACATTAAACAATAAAAAGTAAGCAAAGAATTGGGTTTGTTTGTTTTTTTTAAAAACTCAACCTAGATCTGTTTATTCAGCCCTCCCAACAATTATGAGTCAATGAATTCCTTGTGTTAAATCCTTTCCTGGTAAACCTTTCTGGAGGAGGTCCTGTTCTCAGCAACTGAACAGCCAGCACTATTACCCAGCCCGCTTGAGCTCCACCCCCACCTCATTTAAAACCACAATAATGGAGTCTATCAGTCAGTGTCTTCAGTTGCAAAAAACTGCCATGTTTAAGGAAACAATTCACTGGAATCAGGAAGCTCCTCGAATTGGCTAGGGGCCGAGAGATCCAGATTTGGGAAAGGAACAGGAGCAAAGGGACACCAGGCAGCAGAAGCACAGTTCAAGGTCAGCCTCCAAACACCATCTCTCCCATCGCTGAGCACAGGTATTGAAGATACATGCCACTGGGCAGGCAGTCCTCCAATGGATACTTCTGATGGCCAGCCCTAGGGGCCTGCCTCCTGCTGACAAGATTGAAAACCCGTATCTAGTATTTTTCAACTTCTCTACCTGGGAGACGCTATGCCAAGTATCATACATTGACTAATCTTACACTTAGAAAGAGGGTTCCGGGATGCCTGAGTGGCTCACTCAGTTAAGCATCTGCCCTTGGCCCAAGTCATGATCCCAGGATCACCACATCAGGCTCTCTGCTCAGCAGGAAGTCTGCTTCTCCCTCTCCATCTGCTGTTCCCCCTGCTTTTGCGCTTTCTCTCTCTCTCTCTCTCTCTGTCAAATAAGCAACAACAACAACAAAAACCTTTAGGGGCCCCTGGGTGGCTCAGTCGTTGAGCAACTGCCTTCGGCTCAGGTCATGATCCCAGGGTCCTGGGATTGAGCCCTGCATTGGGCTCCCTGCTCTGCGGGGGGCTGCTTCTCCCTCTCCCACTCCCTCTGCTGTGTTCCTTCTCTAGCTGTGCCTCTCTCTGTCAAATAAATAAATAAAAATAATTTAAAAAAAAAAAAAACCTTAGAAAGAAAGAAAGGAAGAAAGGAAGGAGGGAGGAAGGAAGAAAGGAAAGAAGGAGGGTTCCAAAGCTGGGCAGCTCTTCCAAAATGACAAACATCTTTAACAAAGGACTTTCTCTAGGCTTTCTCTTTAAATATGCATCTTTTCTTTCTTTCTTTCTTTCTTTTTTTTTTAACAAGGCAATAGCCGTGCCTACTATAAACCCTTCACACACCAATGGTAAGACACAGTCGGCTAAGCCAACCTGCTACAACATGAGAAGCATCTGAGCCTCTATTCATGGCAAGTCAGCCTTCCCACTACCCTCCTCAGCAGACGGAGCTAGGTTCACCTTCTCTGTGCCTCCAAGCAGGCTGCTCTTGCTTTCATCATCTTGCTCACTCTCCTTTGTAAATCTATTCTGTTCAGGTGTCTGTTAACCCTTTGGGACTAAAAGCACTTGGAGAAAAAAAGAGTTTGTGTCTCTAGCACAAATCACATTCCTTGGTACCTACAGGAAATAAGTAAATATTTGCTTAACACATGTATAGAATAAAACTTCAGTGTCAAGACCCCAAATGATGGAAACTAAAAATAGCAGGTGTTTCCATATTACTTCTTAATCTCTGAACTTTAGTCAGAACAAATTCTTAAATATTTTTTGCAAGAGATGATCCTGCAAACCATGATGCACCCATGAACTTAGGAAAAGAGTCTTGAAAAACACCAAAGTTTTAGAGGGTTTGGTTTGAGAGGTAGCTCTAATTGAGGCCTTCCCTACCCAGGCACCACGCTCTTTAGCTCTCTGCCCAGTTTGGGTTCCTGCGTCCCATTCCCAGTATACCATGACACGAACCACTGCTTATCATCCTCCTATTTCCTACTTTCCTCTGCAAGTCAAGGAGCTACACGAAAAGACCAAAAAAATGTTGAACATCCCTACATTGAAAACCAATTGCTTTTTGACAATTTTTCTCACCCATACCTAGAATTTTTCTAATTGGGACCTCCAATGAAATACCTAGTCTCCCAAACACTGCTCTGACTGGCCAGGATGGAGGAGATGCTTGCCACCCTGACATCATTGGGTTTTTACTGAATAACACATCATCCAAAATTTGGTGGCTTCAAACAATAGTCCTTTATTATTATTCTCAAGTCTTTTGTTGGCAGGTTGTGGCTGTTGTGGGTCCGGACTGGATTGGCTGCTCTTGGCTGGGCTTGTTCATGCATTGCTTGTCAGCTATCTGGTCAGCTAGAAGGTGGATGGTCTAGGATGGCCTCACTCACATATGCAAAATACGATCTACAGTCTGGAGCGATAAGGGCTACCAAGTCACATGTCTCATCATCCAGCAGGTTAGCCAAGCATCTTCACATAGGGATAGCAGCAGCGGCCTCTTGTGCAACAGAAGAGAGCAAGCCCCAGTGTGCAAGTGCTTTTCACATCTGTCTCATATTTGCTATTATACCACTGGCCAAAGCAAGTCACAAAGTCAAGCTCAGAGGCAGCGTAAGAAAGGACTGCCTAGGGACCTGGGTACAAAGAAGCCATGAACAAACTGGAGGCCATTACTACAACAATCTCCCACAGGTCTTTGGCCCAAGGTAACTTCACTCTTCAACCTCTTCAAAACATTTCAATGTTTAATTTGGAGACTGGAAGATATCTAACAGAGAGCCTGACGCAGGGTCCTGGGATCATGACCTGAGCTGAAGGCAGACACTTAACTGACTGAGCCACCCAGGCACCGCCCCTTCTGGTTTCTTTTGCATGTAGTTCAGATGGCTAGCTGTGTGCTAGGACAAGGCACAAACACTGCACACAGCACCCAGGCAAGTGAGCTTTTGAGGCAGACCGCTCATATGCGTGTTCATTCACATGAGCCTGAATCCACGAACACAGAGATTTGGTGAGTGCCATTTCCAGATGTATCCTCAGAGCCTGAAACACGGCCTAATACATAATAGCAGATAATTTATTCAACAATTTATTTTTCTTGATCTCCTACTGTGCATACGGCACTGGGGCTAGAGATACAGAGGTGAAACACCCAGTTCTTAACCCAGTCAAGAAATGATGGGAGTCCAAACTAAGACAGAGGCAAAGGAGCTGAAGTAAAGGGGCCAGGATTGAGAAATGAAGGAGGGGAAAATCCATAGGAGTTGATGGTTCATTCTATGTGGAAAGGGAGTGTGAAGGAGGAATCAAGGATGATGGGCCACGTGACTGTCTCGATGTAGAGGGGAGACCATGTTTCCCCATATTGCAAGGCCAATTGTAAATAACAGTACCTGGATTCAAAGTAGCTGCTCTTTTTTTTTTTTTCAATAACAATTTTAACTACAGAAAACTTAGCCCATAAGCATACGTGACTTTCCTTAGCCCTACACACTCTTCAATAAGTCTTCAATAGTATTGCAATTACCTTTTCAATGTCTACTCTATACCATCTCAAACATGTTATCAAACCTAAATTTAGTAAAATTATTTTTCTGTAGAGTAATATATTTTTATTGTCCTTGTCCACTGCTAGAAGCCAACAATCTCTTTTTTATTGCTATTACCTTACGCTCATAAAAGCTCTGTGGATGGGTTATGATTGCTTCAAATGAAGAAACTTAGTCCAGGTAATTTCTCACGACAGAAGTCCATGAGGAAGGTTAAGTCTGAAATCAAGCATATCAGATAATGCATCCAAGTTCAGACATTTGATTTATTGCCTATCCTTTCTAATGATTAAATATTCAGCTGCCCCATTGAAATCACACACATATTCATACTACGAAGTTCAAAGCAGGTTAACTGTATACTAACTTTCCACCTTCGTCCTCTAGAGGAAACCATCAGCCTGCGTACAACTCATAATAACAAAGAAGGATTGGATACTAAGATCCAAGAAAGAGTAGAAGCGACTAATGAGGATGTGAGTGTCAAATTTCTCTTCCCAAACACCGGGTTCTCCCAAAGTTTTTCTTTGTGGTAAAGGAACTCAAGAACAGCTGTCAAAAATATGGCACCGCTAACCCTTTAACAAATTAAAAAGCACCATCTGCAGGCACTGCAGTCTGGAAAAGCAGATGTGCACCAAGTACAAAGCCCAGGGAAGAGAAAATGGCTTGGCAATGCTGAGGTTAAAGGGTCTGAAAGCAGACAGCATATGTTTCTCCAATAAAAAAGGAGCACTCCACTACAGAAGCCAACAATTTGTAACATTTATACATCGCTATTGAACCCCTAATGTACCTCTAAATACCTGCATTCATGTTTTTAAAGTTTCTTTAAGAACAGTAAGTAGATCAATTACAGAGGACTACAAGTTCAGCATCTTTCCATGTACCATTAGTCGTTCAGTTCAGCTGAAGAAGGTCCCTACACTATCTTTAATCTGTTTCTTTTTCCCTCATCCAGGAACGCCTCTCATTAAAACTAACTCTTTTGAAATATGCAACACTGGCTAGCTTGTCCTCCTTGCTAATGGTCCTGAATTGATTCTTAATTAGTTGCAGTTTTGGAAAGAATCCAATTAAAAAGTAGGGGATTCCAAGAGCAGAAAAGAACTGGCTAGTATGTGCTATGCTCTGAGCTGCTGATCTTTGCATTAAACTTGCTCAGGCAAAAGGCAGCTATGCAAAATATGGCAGGATTCAAATCATACTAAACATATTCAGGTTTTAAACAGAAACCTTCACATGGTAATTTATCCTCTAGTCATAAAACATGATCAAAGAAAGGCAGCCAAATGCTGTTAGAAAAATTACATTCCTTCATTCCACTTTCTCTCTCTTCTTCCTAAAAGGACAGGTTACTAATTCAGGAGAAGACAGCAGAATCTTTCCAATAAATTACACTACATTTTTTATTTGCTGTGCATTTTCCACTCCCCTACTTAAATTCCAAGAGGAGAGAGGAAGCTCAGTGTGGGGAGAATTGGGGGGAAAGGTAGAGCAGGGGAGGGAAGTCTCTAGGAAGCTAAAAAGGATATTTTCCTATATTCTTTCCAAAAGCAAAGAGTCGCTACCAGCAAAATTCCCAGTGTTGTTTATGAGGGCAGCTGGAGGTCATTTGACAGGTATGCTTTTATGGTTGAGATTTAATTATAGAAAAGCAAGGTCTCAGGAAGCCCGGGCGGGAGAAGGACTTGTGCCACTGCTGGTAGGTGACAGTCACATGACCAGCTTTTGTATTCAGCAGTAATAACTCACTGCCCGCTGCCGGGATGGAGCCCAGCTCTCCTATCCCCTGAGGAGCTTCCACCAGGCATGGATTCAGAGGCTTTGATCCACAGATTAACATGATCCAGGAGCACAGGCTTTGTCTTTTGCAAACATCTTCCGTCCCTAAATTTGGATCCAATGCAAGGCTGAGACCATTTCTATTTGAGTAATGAATTGCAGTAATTAATGTATACATTGATTTTTTGCAATTCTCCCTAAAGGCTATTTCCATTTTTAATTTATAGAAAATATATACCATTCCTTTAATAAAAGACTGCTCTATATTTCAAAATATATGAAAGAAGATGCACAAGCAAGCAGAACAAAAAGACGAAACAGGTGATATTAAAGATGCAGGCAGTGAGCACATTAAGTCAAGTCACTCTAAAAATCAGTAAGAGGAGGCTTTTCCAGTGGAATTTCAATATTTGCGCTGAATCTTTTCAAATATTTCAGAAAGCTCTCTAAAGAAGCAGCTATTTGAAGTATTCAGTATTTGAAATGATAAATATCTCCTTCATTTTAAAGCAAGTTTTTCCCAACTATTATTAAAGGGACATCCTGTACAAAAAAAAAAAAAAAAGATAAAGAGAGAGATTCCAAGTCCGATAAAATTGTTGTAGAATTTTAGTTTTGTTTGAAGAAGTCATACAGTTTCTTCCAATGTCTCTGACCACACAGCATTTAAAACAGAAAGACAGAGAGAGAGAGAGACAGAGACTGAGAACGAGAGTGCCCCTTGTCTCAGCTGTACCTTAATTAAGTATCCCCAGGGCTTGAAATGATCGGATTTTCCTTACTTGAGAAATAATTCTTTTCCTGCACCAGTGTTCTCAGTAAATACCAACAGAGAGAGAGGAGTGTGTGGCTAATATAATCGGATATTTATCTGAAAGTCATAGGTAAGGAACAGTGGAAAATCTCCCATGGCAGGTATGCAGCAATGGCCCGGCATAGCCCAAGAGGAAGGAGTTTGGAGACAAATGCAAACTAAAGAAATACCTGATTAACCTTTCACTGACTCTGAGCCACGTGATGCGCACTGAGCCTTCTTAGAGTGATGGCTTTAGAAGAAGATGTTAAATTTAACCTCTGGCGCAATGATAAATTGACAATAAAAAATTCAATGGCTTGGTAATTACCAATCACTTTGGACATCGGCAACATTTTTCAGTTCTGTCACCGTGCATTGGCACAAAAGCTTCAGCTGAAATTCTCTCGATCTTCCTCTTTTTAACTTTGTTTTCATGATGCAGATTAAATCTGCCACCCTATTACTGATTCATTTTCCTAATTTTTCATGTCTGCACCATGCCCCAGCTGCACCAGACTGATAATTGTGGAGCCCAGCCCTGATGATTAACATCAGAAGAATTAATTATGCCTGCCATTAAAATTCCGGGTTGCACATGGTGATCAAGAAAAATTAAGTTTCTCTAGGCCTCTAAATCATTTCACCTTTACAGGGAAGGATAGTGCTTGGACAGCCCTGCTGCAGCCTGCCTTCCTGCCGAGGTCGAAACCACATGCCCTTTGTGTAATTCAACAAATGCCTTCCCAGTTATTTTTTCCAGGATTTGGATGAAAGGATTTAATGCTTCGAAAATAAAAGAAACCTGAAAGATACTCTCTATCCTTGCTTGGAGAGGGGAGAAGAATACTTTTTCAGAGGCTCAGCTGCTGTTTCTGAAATATCTGTTATTCTAATTTGTAGATGAACGCATCCTGTGGAAAAAAGAAATGTGCGACCCTTGGAAATAGATGATGAAATGGGGGGGGAGAGAGCTCTAGTTTTACAATCATTATAAATGAGACGAAAGGAAATGTTCATTCAAGTAGGTAAAGGCAAGGACATTTCTTGGAAATAAATTGATAACAGAATAAAAACAGATTCCTCAGATCTTTAGGCTAAATAATAATGAGTAAAGGAAGCCTGTTGACTGACGCATTTCCAAAATGATTGTTGCGTGAGAAACTCAGAATGTATTCAGTCTAGCCTAAGGTACAAAATTTACTAGAGCTATAAAGAGTAAGATGATATGCATTTATCATGTTCTTTTTCTACTCTATGTTCCATTTTTAAATTACCATAATAATGTATATTATAGGCATGGCTTTAGAAGACTACAAAGGGAGTCATATTTTGATGAACGGATGTAAATATCTTATACCAAATGGTAAATCTCTTGTTCACCTCTATGCAAAGAGTATGCACAAGCTATGCATCATATCTGTTTCATTTATTATATTTAAGAAGTGATATCACAAGACAACTATTTCAATGCAGATATTCTTGTTAGTTTTTATTGGCAGTAAATTTACAGAGTCATGTTAACCATCCACCCATCCCAGGTGAGGCAGAGGGAGGGGGGGATAAGGACAGTGAAAAACTAATTCTATCTTTCTAAAAACTGTATTAGAAAATTCTAGAAGCTTATACATTTCGAAGTTGGCTCATTTCTCTCTCTCTCACACATACACACACACACACACACACACACACACCCTCTTGGGCTTAGTGACATGATAAAATCCCACACTTAATGATTTAGTAGGTTAAACTGAGTATTTCTTATCATTTTTGACTGTCTTCTGTACTAATTACCCAGGATCATTTAATAACACAATTTCACAAATGACAAGTTCCGGATGCAGGCCTGACTGCAAATGTGTTCACTTTGTAAGCATTTTTCAAAAATAATGTAACAAACTCTATTGAAATACCAACATTTGAAAAGTCATAAAATCTGTTTAGAGGACCTAAAGGACAGATGAGGTAAAAGCAGCAGGCACTTGAATTCGTTGAACACTTCCTGGCGGCACACAGAACTGACCGTTTAGTTTCCATTTTCCTCATAATGTACAAATCCCCCCAGGAGGTCTGGAAACAGAAGGAAAAGCTGCCCTCCAAATAGTCCCATCTCCAGATCAAAGAAATCAGATTTTTAAACTCAGAGAAAAAAAATACAATACATTCTGTCTTTTCAATAGCAAGCAAATTAAAGGTACAAGAAGAAGTGGAGAATAGGAAGCAGCAGGGGGAAGAAAGGAAGGAAGGAAAGAAGAGAGGAAGGAAGGAAGGGAGGAAGAAAAGAGGGAGGGAGCAGCCTGCAAAAACATACATCAATCACAAAAGCACAAAGACTGTTGATGTAAAAGTATGTAACACCACAACGTTCTGATAATCAAGGAATATAACTCGGGAAAATAAAAAGGTAATATAGGAATCAAACAGCAGAGAAATGCCTAATGCTAATGTCACTATAGAAGGAAATCAAGATGGTAGCTCAGGGGAAATGTCTGGATTCTTCTTGCAGGTTTTATAAGAAGCAATAGATGTTGGGGGTGGGTAGGGGAGGAAACACTCCCAGGTGCAAGAAACAATTAGAAAATAGATGAAAGTCTTCCTGTAACCATCCAGAATAATAAGAGTGGGACAAAAAAGATAAAAAGATTTCCCACCTGCATTTATTTTCCCTTTCAAATAGACTAATTTCTTAGTAAATCCTAAATAAACAGACCCCTACATTATTCCTCTTTATTTGTAACAAAGAAAAGATGGTATAAGAGAGAAATTTGGATGACATAAATATATTGTGTTTGTTTAAAATATCATCTCTCATGTTCTGTTTGTCTTTATTGTTACAACTGATATTTACCGTGCAAGGACATAGGAGCAAGAGGGTGTGTGTGTGTGTGTGTGTGTGTGTGTGTGTACTCTTATGAATGAAAATGTTTTACAGTGTTCTCTTAGATTTGGGGGAAGCAGGCAGATAATTATTCTGATTGAGGAGACCACAATGACCTATAAAATCAAGCATGCATACAGGGTCTTTTAGTCTAAGTAAACAGAAGTTATCACAAAATGAATCTGGCTCATGATTTAATGAATTACAGAATCAAAATAGTGCTGTTCCCCAATTAGGAAAGAATATTAACCAGTTCACATAAACTAATACAATTTGTATTATTAGTAACCAAATAAGAAGTTTAAGTTTTTTTCTACTTTGTAATTTTCCCAATGCTGTCATAACCAGTATCAGTGAATGAGAACTATAGTGAGCAGTGGGAGTCCTCTCAGCGGTGGTGGTGGGGGTGGGGTCCTCTGCAGCTCAGGTAGTACACTGCTCCCGGGTGGGATCCAACTAAAACAAAGTCACAAAGCATTCTTGCCAGAACTGTTTAACCTGAATTTAATCAACCTTGAGATCTAACTCCCAGTACTCAGGAAACACAGAGGCTAGAGTAAAGAGTTAAATGACACCCCCCCACCAAGAGAACAAACAAATCTGGAAAGTGGAAAGTCCTACAGAAAAGCTAGTCAGGTTTCTTCAACATGTTAATTTTGAGGAGAATTAAACAAGCTTAGGGAGGGGAGCTTTGATTAATGGACACTGTAAATGCATGGAGTGCAATACATTCTGGCTTGAACAGAGTAACTTAAGAGACATTTTGAGAAGAGTGAAAACTGGAGTATGGGCTAGACGCTCAATGATATTAGAAAATTATTAATTTCATTAGGTATGATGATGCTATTGTGGCTATGCAGGAAAATGTCATTATTACTCTATGTATGCATTCTGGAAATATTTAGAGTGAAATATCCATCACTTTAAAATAGCTCAGGGATTCCTGGGTGGCTCAGTGGATTAAACCTCTGCCTTCGGCTCGGTCGTGATCTCAGGGTCCTGAGATCGAGTCCCGCATCAGGCTCTCTGCTTGGCTGGGAGACTGCTTCCGTCTCTCTGTCTCTCTGCCTGCCTCTCTGCCTGCTTGTGATCTCTGTCTGTCAAATAAATAAATAAATAAAATCTTTAAAAAAAAACCAAAACCCTAAAATAGTTCAGAAAAAGACAAAAGAAACATGGTAAATTTTTAGGTAGAAATGTTGCTCATTATACTGTCCTCTATACTTCTCTGTATGCTTAGAAATTGTTCATAAAAATAAAGTGCCTTTGTGGAGGTGGGGCATATTGGGAGGTAGATTCCACGAAAGATAGTTGGATCTGAGTAATAACTAAATTGAAGTAGTTGTATGTTCAAAGCAATGTCAAGGTAAGAGTCAGCCCAAGCCACTGGAAGGCATTTGAAGTATTAGAAAAGTCTATGATGGGTCAGAGAATTACTGATTGGCATAACCATTTCACTTGGAGGTTCTTCAGTTATCACCTGGTCCAAATGAAACATTTTGCAGAAGAAGGAAGAGAAATCAAAATAAGTGAGGGTGTTCTCAGCACTAGAAGGGGAATCAATCCTCCCCATTTTCAGCCTACCCCTTCTACTCCATGCTATCCTAGATGGAAGCTTCCATGATTCCACCCTCCCACAACAATAGGGACAAATTATACTTTCACATGTTTTGTAGTTTGGGGCCTACTTCTCAAACATTATTTCTTTTAACACTTCCTAGAAGATGGATCGTTTTACAGATAAGGAAACTGAGGTGTTAAGAAGTTAAACAACTTGCCTAGTATCACAGAGGGGAAAGCCTGAGGTACAATCAAGCATGTCAGAACTAGCTCTGTATTCTTCATCCCTCTGTAGGCAGCACCTATACTTGTAAAATGGCAAGATCTGATTCCCCAACAGCCTGCCCCCTTAGGCAACAATACTTGCAGCTGCAAGTTTCATATGACCTTTACTTGCAATAGTAAGCAAAAGTCAAATGCATAACATTAACTAACAGCCCAGTGAAGGTAACCGGCTAAACCAATGGTCTCAACTCAGGCAGCATTGCATAGCCTCTAGAGTACAGGCAGATACTCCAGGTTTTCTAAAAGTGCCCTAGCAGGGGTGGGGGTAATTCTGATCTGCCACGGTTAAAAAACTCTGAGATTCACTATCACCATCCTAGTACATGGCCTCTTGGTTGTCTAACTTGATCAGGATATAGAATTTGGAAATCTGAGGGAATAAATGACATGATAAACAGGAATGAACCGTGAAAACACTGCACTAAGTGAAAGAAGCCATTCATAAAGGACCACATATTGCATTATTCCATTTATATTCTATGTCCAGAATAGGCAAATCTATAGACATAGAAAGTAGATTGGTGGTTGCCTAGGCAGGGGTATGGGTGACCTGGAGTGATGGCTAAGGGATGTAGAGTTACTTTTGGGGCAATGAAATGTTCCATAGCTGATGGGCAGTGGTGATAGATGTGCAAGTCTGTGGAAATACTAAAAACCATCCAACACTTTAAATGGGGGAGATGCATGGTACGTGAATTAAATCTCAATAAAGTTGTTTTTTTTTTAATGAATGAGCTGCATGTCTACTCAATCCCCCATATTAACCACTTCTGTCTCCCTCTCTTTCTGAGAAAAGCTGAGCATGTGCATTCATTCACATCTTCAAATATTCACTGACCACCTTCAGGCTCTGTTCAAGGACTGGGAGACAGAATAGCAAACATGGCAGACGAGAACACTGTCCTCATGGAACTTATATTCTAGAGGAGGATTACAGACAATAAGTAAAAACACTAGGAGAATAATTTCAGATTAGGATATATAGCAAGTAAAACTAGATGAAGTAATAATGTGTGGACTAAGAGTGCAGGCCACTGCAGAGCAGGGTAAAGGTATCCTTGGGGAGGTGACACTTGAGTTGGGCTGGAATGACAGGAAGTAGCAAACCATGCAAAGATCTGGGGGCAGGGGCACCTGGGTGGCTCAGCTGGTTAAGCAACTACCTTCGGCTCAGGTCATGATCCCAGGGTCCTGGGATCAAACCCCACATCAGGCTCCCAGCTCAATAAGGAGCCTGCTTCTCCCTCTCCCACTCCTGCTTGTGCACTCTCTCTCTGTCAAATAAATCTTTAAAAAAAAAAAAAAAAAAGGATCTGGGGGCAAACACAGTCAAATGCCTTAAAACAACAATAAGGCTGACATCCTCAAAGAAGGAAAAGAAGGCCAGACCGGCTGGTACCAAGTAAACAAAGGAGAAGTGGGAGATGAGTTGAGGGGGTTGGCAAGGGACAGGTAAAAGAAGGCCTGATAGTTTGGGTGATTACATCGCATGTGTCTAAACCAGAATACACTCAAGGATGAAAGGAGATGCTTAATGAGTTCCACAGAACATAGGAAAAATAGGTACAGCTTGAGACTGTCCCCCAGGCAAACCAGGATGTCTGCTCGCCCTACATAAAGACCAAGCGTTTACTCCAAAAGGCCATGGAAAATTGTGGGAGGGTATTAAACTGGACTGCAAGAAAGTTTGCAATTTTCCTCTCTCGGGGAGCCCCCACAGCTTATTCTTGATTAGAGAGATTAAGGGTGGAAATGGCACCAGCCAGGCATCTCTTATGAAAACAAGAGGCACCTCCAACCACCTCACCACATGGGGTAAGGCTGCAGAAGTCCCGCACCAAGACTGGCTAGAATTGTACTCCCTTGGCAGCTTGGGGTCAGTTCCAGCACAGCAAAAAATCCTTTGGCTTGGGAAATTTTCAAAGCAGGTATTGCCTGCCATCCACCCTAACCAAAGAAAAGCTTCAGAAATGTTCCCAAGCTT
The DNA here is from genome assembly GCF_020171115.1 of Neogale vison. NCBI lineage: Eukaryota > Metazoa > Chordata > Mammalia > Carnivora > Mustelidae > Neogale > Neogale vison. The sequence goes on from NC_058093.1 coordinate 72,928,230, forward strand.
TGTCGGACCCGCAGCATGGGAATTCTGTCATTTCCCAGGGAGTTCCCAGGCGTGAACCATAAAATGCATTCCCAATTTGACTGCTTGGAATTACGTAAAAGGCTTACTGAATTTTGAAGCTTGTCTACCAAAAACTTGTCATCCTGAGTAACACTGTATTATTCTTTCTGGCTTTGGTTAGATACCAGGACGTTAATGAGTAAATAAGAAACATTTAACAGCAACCATCTTCACCATAAAATCTGGAAACAGAGTCTAGGAAAGGCTGGGGGAGTTCAAATTCCAAGAAACATTTTTGAAACCCCTATAAGTCTTTTGGAAAGCAGCTTATTACTAAGTATTAGGTACTTACTATGCTCCAGGCCTTATGCTAGATGGCTTACTTGCTTTACCTTACTACAAACTTGCAAGGTGGCCGTATTATTTCCAGGTATCGATGAGGAAATTAGGTGTCTGGAAGGTTAAATTACCTTCTCAAAATCGTATTTCTAAACTTCAAACTTAAGTAGGAAAATGAGTCCATGTATATTCCCAAATGCCCTGACTTGTTCTCCTCTGATGAAGCCAAACATACTTTGTGTTTACATAAATACGCAAATGTTCTGTGAGTGTACCATCTTTTAGAAAAACCCAATACTGCACTGAAAATCCAAATAATGCAGAACAAATAAATTAGGAGTTATTATTAACATTTCAAGAGGTTTTACTTCACTGACTCTTTTAATAGCAACCTTATTTGCTTTACAGGTTTTCAATTTACATCACCTATTCAGAAATGTATCTTCTGAATGCACCAAAGCATAGATTTATAACCCATTCTATAGCATATCTATTTTTGTGGGGGGTTTTTATACCGCACCCCTTCACACAAAGCCACCAAGCCAGGTGGTTCCCATAAAAATCCCAGAGCTTTGGCCAACATGCTGAAGTCTCTATAATTAATGGTGGCTTGTGGCATGTACAGATATTCAACAAGTTACTCCCTGGCCCTCAAGGCAAATTTAAGCTTCTCAGTCGGGTTTGCCAGGCCCTTCACTCTCTCCCCACGTTTCCCATCCCATCCTAGCTGCCATGACGCGGTTTGCCAGGAGCCCACTGGATAAAGGGAGAGCTGCCATTTGAAGGAATCTGACAAGCAGGTGGCAGGGAGGTCATCCTGCAGCAGGGCCCGAGGGGCCAAGTTCAAAGAGCACCCCTACCACACAGAGGCCAATTTAATCAGACGGTGTGGGGCCTGGGTATAGCTTTGTTCTGTATTTGCTCACTTGCTGTTTATGTGTTGAATGGCTCATTGATGCCAAGTATAGCCAGGATTGAAAACTTGGGACCCCCTTTGGCCGCTGCCTGGCTCACTGTGCTTCCTTTCCGCATGCCACGCTGCAGCCCGCCAGCACGCCATCACCTTCAGGCCTCTGCACAGACCAGTCCCTCTGCCTGCAACACCTCCAACAAGTCTCCTCCTGCACACCCTGCTCACTGCTGCTCGCCCCTCGGGCCCCACTTGGGATTCACTCTCCGGGACCCCTACCACCCAAGTTAGGACACAGTAAGCTCCCCCTCAACCTTCACGATGCACTTATTAAACTGCACTGAAACTGCCTATTCAATCTGCTTGCCACCCTCCCCATGGGCTCCTGGAGGGCAGGCCGTGGACGGTGGGAGTTCTGTTTGCTGGGAGACCCTCTCAACACCCCGCACATAGCACACACCCAGCACACTATGCGACCGAAAAAGCGATGAATGCCTTGTTCCCTGTCTGAAGCTGCTTGCCCGTGGATGGGAAATGTCTGTAAAACGACGCCAGATGGGTTCAATGCCTCCAGAAGTGCACAGAGCATGCTTTCAGGAGAAAAGATTTCCCCCGGTGGGTTCCCACATACTCCTCAACCCTTGCCTTCTTTTTAGAGGCATGTTATATTCTCATTCTCACACACTGGTGTTGTTTTAAAACCTAAAGAAACCCTTATCAGGAAGCCCTACACCTAGATCCACACTTGTCTCACTGACTAACCAACATTTTTCAACGCACAGGTGTCTGTATCCTCTGGGAGCCCGGCGTGACCATGCCCCTGGAGTGTCCTTAAGAAGTAGATGTGGGAATGCCATCTTCAAAAAATGATTTTGTATTACTATCTGATCTATGAATGGAAACACATTTTGGTGTGTTCTACCCAATATAAAAAACAAATCCATTGTTTTTTTCTCTTTCTTTAATTAGTGATTTTTTTAAACTCAGTGATAACCAAAGATTAATGGCCATTATTACTTTTTGTTTATATCCTTTAAAACGTTTCTCTATTTGTACCTTTTCTGCTTGTACAAATACAGAGTTTAATTATTTTTTGGAAAAGTGGGAGCATAAATACAGTCTCCTAGCCCCCCCTTTTTTCCATTTAAAACATGGGGTTTATTTTTCCATGCTAATACAGATTTAGGGGCTCCTCGGTGGCTCAGTTGGTTAAGCGAATGTCTTCAGTTCAGGTCATGATTCTGGAGTCCCAGGATGGAGTCCTGCATCGGGCTCCATGCTCAGCTGGGAGTCTGCTTCTCTGACCCTTGCCCCTCTCATGCTCTCTCTCTCTCTCTCTCTCTCATTCTCTCTCTCTCAAATAAGTAAAATCTTTAAATACATACATACATACATACAGATTTACATCATTATTTTTAAAACCTGTAGGTAATGTGTGGTATCGCGCCAGTGGTCGTGGCACCAGCCAGTTGCCGCAATCATTTAGACTGATTTCAGTTTTGGTTATAAACAGTGCTGGGATGAATACCCTCGTGCACACATTTGTATGTGTTCGTCCAAGCGTTCCCTACAAATAAATTTCCAGAAGTGGAATTCCTGAACTAAGGGGTATACATATCTTTAAGTCTGGTATTTTGCTAAGCTGCCCACAAAATATTTCAGACCAATTTTTATTACTATCAGAAGTTTATAAGAACATATGTTTCTCTATTTTCCTATTAGCATTGAGTATTTTCAATATGCATTCATTTCATAAGAGAAAATATCTATTGCTGTTCTAATTTGTAGTTGATATTCATGAGCTTTAATGCTCTTTCACATATTTTTTGCTGTTTGAATTTTCCGTATTGTTATGTTTACATTCTTATTAGTTTGGTTTCCATAGTGTAGTGGTTATCACATTTGCCTGAAATTCTTATTAGTTTGTAGGAGTTCTTTATATATTAGGGATGTAATCCTCTTGTCATATGCTGTAAATATCTTTTCCCAGTTTGTCTTTACCTTTACCTTTGTTTATAGGATGCATGTTTGTACTCTGGCTTTGTTTTTCATGTGATCAAATTAGCAGTCTTCTCCTTTATGTCCTCTTTGATGGCATGCAATTTTAGTATTCTTAGTGTAGTTCATAAAATTTAAAATGGATTGTTCATATTGCCAACGATAGAAAAATCACCCGGAAACCAAATCAGAAGTTCCAAAAATAGAGTTTATGTTACTTGTTACACAATAAAATTCTTATCACTACTAGAAAAAAGTTGAGACTGAAGTTAACATATTTATCAATATTTCTGAGAGGAAAAAAATCTATCTTTTCAAATTCCTCTCTGTATAAATATATAAAGTATCACCTGCTAATTGGCAGGTGATACTTTATATATTCCGTATTTATTACCTGAAATAACATAATCCCAATAGAAAACTCTAATTTGGTCAAAAAACGATTTTACAAGCTGTTGCAGAATATGGATGCAAGTATCACAGCTTCAAACTGTGAGGAGAGATCCAGCCAGAGCTTGGCTAGCAATGTTTCAATAATGACCACACGTGGGATAAAACAACTGAAAATCATTCACTCTCATTGACAAGTGAAGCATTCTAGACCAGTTTCTTTTTCCTTTCTGGAGATGCTATTACATAGGAACCCCAAAGTTCATGAAGGACAGAGTGACAATGATGCTGCAGCCTGAGGGATGACCTCCACATGGGCTCATGCCCTTCACGAGGGTCTTACAGGCCTTCCTTTGACATGTTCATCTAGACCCCCAGGCAGCAGAATACAGCCAGCTTTTAAACACTAAAATTCCTTCTTATTTCATAATGTCTGTTCAGGTCCCCCTTAAAGTCTGCAACAAAAGGGTCTTCTCAATGGGTCGTAAAATAAAGAATTTGCGAAGGCCAACAATAGTTGAAAATTTTCTGTTTTAAATAAGGAAAATTAACAATAACAACAAGGGTGAAATAATTTAGGCAGCATGAGTCAAAAGAACCATTGCTGCGACAAAACAGCTGTGCAAGATAAATCTTCATTCTAATCTCTTGAGAATATAAAAAAAAATTTATAGCTGTCTTCTCTTTCTTTGTATTCTACTAAGTGCTATAAAAAAAAAAGTTAATTAGTAAGAGTCTCATATTCACCACTTTAACAACTGTACCTTCACCTGAGGAAGAAACAAGTGCCCTGGCAACCCTTCTCTCATTGGTCAGTGATGTTTAAACGAAATGGGAGGTCTCGCCAGGGCATATGGGACATCAAAAAAAAAAATCAAACACAGAGTTAGGGATACAAAGAACTCCTCATCCATAAGGAGGGGTGGAGAAACTTAAATGGATAATAATTATACAGCAGAAAATACAAGGAACAGGCAAAATTCAGGAAAGAAAAAGTATGGGCTAGGACATGACAGCTCACTGGAGAAAACAGAAGCTGAGCTGGACGTTAAAGAACGGGCTGGCAGAAAGGAAGAAGAAATGCTGCCCAAGGAGGGAAGAAGCCAACAGCATCCATGAGAGCAGAGAGGTACATACGGTGAACAGTGAGCAAACAGGATTTGCTTGGGGAGCCACGGAATGCTCTATGACAGAAAGAAAAGACAAATGTTGTTTGACAGGGGAAGGAACTAAAAATAAGACAGGGAAATGCAGGGAGTATTGAAAACCAGAATGAAGTTTCACCAGAGCTGAACAGACTACTCCCACCCCACTTCCCCACTTTCCAGAGTCAAAAATGGAAAGTTTGGTTTATAAAGTAAAAGTTGCTTACAGAGCCTGGGGGCAGGCAGAAGACTGTGTGCTACATATATTGTGTCTCTCTCCCTTATTAGGTGTTCACTCCCACTATATCTAGATGATTACGTTATAGAGGGATGCTCTCAAAAAATGATTTGAGAATGAAGAAACAATGAGTCTATAAACTAATGAATAAGCAAGTGATGAGAATTTTTCTCAGGAACTTGTTATATCTGGATATGAACTACTGGGGATTTCACGGAAAGGAAGAAAAAATGGTGAGAGAAAGGAAAACCAGCTATTAAAAAACCGCAGAATATCAATTATAAAATGACAGGAACCTAGATTTGGGAGACAGAAATAGGAATCGAAACACAGACATTAATTTGAGAAAATTATGGTGAGTTATTGAGTGATTTTAACTCACGGCTATTCCCATGTTATAGCCAGGTCAAGTTTTTAGTGGTCCAACCAAATATTATACTCTTTCATTCAAATGGAAAATATCCACCAAGCACCAAGCAGTCCTCTGGCTCCAGGGGCCAAAGTGAAATTCAAATTCATTTTCTTAAAATTTCTGACTGATCACATGAAGCCCTGAACCCTGACAGCTAACAATTCATGTGCAATTGGCTATTATCACAATAACCATCCCTGATTACCAAAATAACCTGGCATTTACTAGGAGAAAGGTTTGAAAGAGTGAATTTTAAAGCTGAGCAGCATTGAGACAGTCCCAACGGTGTATATACTGGAAACATTAAACAAGCAATTAAGCATTTCATCTGCAATCATTCCACATTATTTATCCAGGTGAGACAGAGTACAAATCAGATACAATATTGTTTTAGGAAGCATGAATTTGGCTAAGATTTTTAAGATAGAAAAAAAAAATTTGCACAACAATTATATATGGATTGTGAGTCAAAAATTCTCTAAATCTAGGGATGCCTGGGTGGCTCAGTTGGTTAAGCCACTGCCTTCGGCTCAGGTCATGATCCCAGGGTCCTGGAATCAAGTACCACATGGGGATCCTTGCTTAGCGGGGAGCCTGCTTCTCTCTCTTCCTCTGCCAGCTACTTTGTCTGCCTGTGCACGCACGCTCTCTCTCTCTCTCTGACTAGATAAATAAGTAAAATCTTAAAAAAAAAATTCTCTAAATCTAAATTTGAAGATAAAGCTTAAATTTGACGCTGTTTCTACCATGACCTCTGTCTCCAGCCTCCACCAATCACACGTCCTCTCATACACTTATATCAATATTAGATGCCCCAAAACATCACTCAGCAAATCATTCCTCAGGGGAATAACATTTACCGATTCCTTCCTCAGTCCTCTTTTCCTCTCCCCTTTCTTCCCCTTTTCCTTTCTTATCTATCAAGTGTTTATTATTCATCAGGCATGCTGAGACCTCCCACAGTGAAAGTAATACGCATAGTCTGAAGGTCTTTCGAGGGTCCCCTTGACTACAGCCAGCCATTCCAAGCCCTCCGAAGCAGAACCCCATCCTTCCCAAGGCTTATCACCTAATTACTCCCACATACCACTCATACCTCCAAATCAGACCAACAGAACTGAGAACTTGACCTTGAATACCTGGAATTTGTTTTTGTCTTCCACCCCTCCATCTTTCACCACCTCCTTACAAAGTGCTGTTCCCCAGTTTTTTGTTTTTTAACATTTTATTTATTTATATGACAGAGATCACAAGTAGGCAGAGAGTCAGGCAGAGAGAGGTGGGGAAGCAGCTCCCCGCTGAGCAGAGAGCCCGATGTGGGGCTCGATCCCAGGACCCTGAGATCATAATCTGAGCAGAAGGCAGAGGCTTTATCCCGCTGAGCCACCCAGGCACCCCTCTGTTCCCCAGTTTGACATAGTCTGACCTGGGTTCAAATTCTTACTACATTCTTCCATCTGTAGGATCTTAAATAAGTCACTTAATTTCTGGGAGTCTCAACTTCCTCATCAGATAAAAGAAAATAATAACACCTACATTTCTGGAATGTTGAAAGGATTAAATGTGACCATGTGTGGAATAGAATTCAGTAAGAGGCTTTGTGATGATTTTCTTGGACCACCCCAGCTAGAAGTGAGCTCTCCTCCCCAAATTCCCAGAGCACTGTTATACCCCTGCACTTCTGAGCCACTTCAAGTTATTAGCTATCTCTCTGTGTCTATCTTCACTTCCTACTTAGGACCAGAGAAGGGAAAAACTTCTTTATGGCTGATACCTGAGACAGAGCCTGACACATACCTCATCCTATTGTGGAGGAAGGAGAGAGGTGTGGTTAATGACCCATGGTGCCTCATAGTTGGCATCAGTAGTTTAAAAAGAGTCTGCTGAATTTAGTAAATCATTCAACATTCACACTGTTCCTCTGCCTTTGAATAATAATGCAAATGGGGAGTCTCCTTAGAATGACATGCCTCTTTTATTTCTGCTGTTACCCAGTTTAAACCCAAATGCAGAAACTGAAAAATGTTCATACTTAATTTCACATTGGTCTCCATATTTGATGGCCATGAAACAGTTGTAAAGATGAAACCAGAAAGAGCATGTCTGGACTATAAGAACAGGCCATCAGAATAGGAACTTAGCCAGAAAGTTTGAAGGATAATGAAGAGTCAAACCAATACTATATCCCTTCTTTGGCACTCTAAGACAATAACCAGCACCCTCACAAAAGAGAGAGTCACAAGCCTGTGTCTTCAAAGAAATAACCGATGCTGAAGGACTCATTTTCCTGAGCCACTGTAATGGCCAAACTTTATCTTATTCCTGAGCAAATGCAACTTCAGGAAACCTCCTCTGAACCTTCTTCAAGAAGCTTCCAGCTACCTTATGGAATCACTGTACTGGCCAACAGCCCTCTGCTTCTGCAGGAGTATTTTATGGCCCCCTAAATCAAGGACCTTCTACTGTTCAATAAAATTCTTTCCTGAATTATAACAGTAACCATAATTAACTTCACCCAGACAGGACGACATGCAGCCCGAAGCTCTAGTGGACCCCAGGCATTATTTCAGAGGGCAGGAGCCCTGGCACCTGGCTACCCCACCCAATGCCTCCTTGATCCCCTGTGGGGTTCTCCCCCCAGAGCCAGGAATCTGGAGATAATCCACAATAGGAACAAGTGGCCTATCTGGATCAAACTCCAGGATTACCTTGCTCCTTCTCTGATAAGTGGACGTAACCACTTTCCAACAGACTGAAGAACGGCCAAAAGGAATCTTCCAAAATATACACTTATTTAGCAATGACATGAGCTCATTCTGAGTTATTATTGCTTCGTGTGAGGAAAAAAAACAAAAACAAAAACAAAAACCCAAGCCTTTCCCAGATAATGAAGGTAACTGGGACTAAGAGATAGAAACAGGTTGGCAAATTCTCAGGACTCATTTGGATGTAATTGCTTATTCTCTCTTTTTTTTTTTTCCAGGAAAAGCCCCAGCGACAGGGAAGGAACCCCACCTTGTGCCATTCCAGTAAATTCTCCTCATAGCACATTGAACCTCCCCAGAGACGCTTGGAGACTGCCATTCGTTTAATTGCTTGAAAAGCCCAAACTAAACAAGAGTCGCTGGGGCTCGGCCCTCTGTTTGTTGGCTGTCTGCAGATTTACAATTTAGCACCATGTGGATCTTCAGAGCCAAAGTGTTAGAATTCTGAGGGCCTCATTCCACCTCTCAAAATACAATGGGCAAGGGCGGAAAGGCTTCAAAGTCCCCAGAAGGCACCAAACCCAATTACGTTGCAACACATGTGTGTGCAGCCCTTTAAGCTTCTCATTAACATTTGGAAAATTCTTCTGGTAAATGTCTTCCTATCCAATTTAGCCTCCTTTTCCCTTCTCTCTACCACCCTCATCTCATAGACAGGCAACAGTAATGAGCTATAAGAACGTAACTCTTTAAACGAAGAATGTCATCACTTAAGAATACAGGAGAGCGGAGCATGTTGTGTATGTCTACAAACTGAAGTTGCTGTCTGTTAGAGTTTGTAGCAACTTTTAAATCTGTCATCACGGCATGAATTTCATACTAAGCTCCTTCCTGGTGCTTGGGCCAGGAAGCAAAGGGGGAACAGGCTGTATCATTTATGGGCAGACTGGTATTGGGTCAAGTGTGACATCACACTCTGCTCCCACCATAATGAGGTGAAAGGCAAGGCTGCAACAACGTGGCACTTTGTTTATTGGGAAAATTGAAGTGGGGCTGTATTTCAGCTTATGATAAAACTGAAACAAAGGATATGGATTACAGATTTTTAATAGCTCCAAACAACAGGAGAGTGAAAAAGAGGGGAGCCATGTAGACTTAGTAAAAAATGCAAAAAGTCAAAAAATCAATGTAGGCTCCAGACAGACTGGTCCCTTGGCATGTGTCCTTGGCACATTTGCTCAACTAAAACATTAGCACATCAGCCAAGTGTCTAATTTTTGTTTCTTTCCCATGCTTAATATTATAAAGCAGGAAGGGAAACCAGACCTAAAATGTGTGTGTGTTTGTGTGTGCATGCGCGTGTTTAAAATATCCCATGTTTAATACTCTGGCAGATCTCTACCATGATCAAAAATTTTCTTTTCGACAAAAAACAGAATCAGACTTATAAATACAGAGAGTAAACTGATGGTTACCAGAAAAGATGGGGTTGGGGGATGGGCAAAATAGGTGAAGGGGAGTGGGAGATAAAGACCTCCAGTTATGGGATGAATAAGTCATGGGAATAAAAGGTACAGCATGGAGAATACAGATGATACTGTAATAGTGTTGTATGGTGACAGACATAAGCTTCCATCTGTGGCGAGCAAAGCATAATGTATAGAGATGTTGAATCGTGGGACACCTTGGTGGCACAGTTGGTTAAGCATCCAACTCTCAGTTTCAACTCGGGTCATGATCTCAGGGTCCTGGGATCAAGTTCTGCATTGGGCTCCGTGCCAAGTGGGGAGTCTGCTTGAGGTTCTCTCTCTCCCTCACCCTCTGCCCCTCCCACTCATGTTGTCTCTCTCTAAAATAAACAAATAAAATATTTAAAAAAGAGAGAGATGTTGAATCACTATGTTGCATACCTCAAACTACTCTAACATTGTGTGTCCACTATATGAAATTTAAAAAATTTTTATTACAGGGGCGCCTGGGTGGCTCAGTGGGTTAAGCCGCTGCCTTCGGCTCAGGTCATGATCTCAGGGTCCTGGGATCGAGTCCCACATCAGGCTCTCTGCTCAGCAGGGAGCCTGCTTCCCTCTCTCTCTCTGCCTGCCTCTCCATCTACTTGTGATTTCTCTCTGTCAAATAAATAAATAAAATCTTTAAAAAAAAATTTTTATTACATAAAAAATTTTATATTCAAAGGCAGCATGACTATAACTTCACATTTCCCACTTCCTAAAGTCGTCCTTCTTTTTGTCCACACTGCTACTATTTCTCTATGTGTTTACTTACATCAACATTTGAATTTATGAATAACCCACTGAATACAATATTACAGAGTAAGATATATTTGGCAAATAAGAAAGGGCAGAAAAACTTCTGAGACCTAACTTTATTTCGAATTGGGAACGTTTTATTTAGAATTTTAACTTGTCCCTATAGTTTGGTATGTTTATTTATCATGCCTACTGTGGACTGCATCCTCAAGGAGTACACAGTCCATGAGGAACTGTCTTGTAAACAGCTGACCATAAGACAAGGCACAGTGATAGGGCACCTGGGTGGCTCAGTCGGTTAAGCATCTGCCTTTGGCTTAGGTCATGATCCCGGGGTCCTGGGATGGAGCCCTGCATTGGGCTCTCTGCTCAGCAGAGAGTCTGCTTCTCCCTCTCCCTCTGCCACTCAACCCCCTGCTCGTGCTCCCTCTCTCTGTCACTTGCTCTCTCTCAAATAAATAAAATCTTAGGAAAAAAAAAAAAAAAAAAGACAAGGACAGTGAAATTAGAACCCTCAGCTAAGCACAGGTATTCACATCAACCAGGAAGGAGCAGCTATTAAATTCACCTAAAGTTGCTTCATCTTCCACTGGAAGAACTATACATGCAAACTTTTCCTGTGTATTAAGAAAGCAAAAGGCCTGAGCTGCTCCTGTGAGGAGGGGACCTAAGCCCCCACTCAAGTGAGAAAGACAAAAAGCTTCATGCTCCCGAGGGCCCATGAAATCCTCTATCTGGAGGAGCTTAGTTTTCAAATTGCTCTAAATAGTTCTACTTAATTTAGGTGAGAAATTTATTTTTAAGAGAAAACATCCCATTGTTGGACTAAAATTCTATAACTACTCTTTTGTCCTTACTTTTTCAGCTCGATCAGACACACCCTAATAGAACCGGGCTTAAATTTTACCAATCCTTTCCAAGAATAATGGCACCTCCCATAACGGCATTGTGAAGATTAAATGACATGTGAAGTGCTTAGTAGAATACCAGCACATGGCAAATGCTCAGTAAGCTAGCTGTTGACAAAATAATAATTATATAATGAGGAGAAGATGGTAATAACAATTATATTATACAATAATCGTATATTACATCATAATCGTTCTTGGTAGGAGCTCATTGCCTCATATTATCCAAATTCACAGTCCTTCCTCTAGTTAATTCTATTTTAAGACACTAGTATTTTCAATCTTCCTACCTGTGGGGAAAAAGCAGTGGAGAAAGAGAAAGACAATGGAAACAAAATGCAGAGACAGCCAATCACTCAGCAAAGCCCTCACCCCATGTGCATACAATCAGCACCAGCTGTAGTCCAATTAAACTTAATCTAGTCACGTGCTCATGCGCTCCTCAGAAATTAGAGGAAATCAATTCAAATGCTAATGAGAAAGTCCATAATTTATTATCTGCTGAGGAATGCATGTTACATTAATTTTAACTGTAAACAATTATTTTTATTGCAAGATTAATTACCCTATCTTATACAACTTCCTTTTTTCATATTCTTTTAAGGAATTAGTTTTCAGTTGCTGTTTTGTGGCTCTGTCACAGTTCTTTAGCTTGAGAAAAGTATAATTAATTTAGGGATGCTGCAAATGTTGTTTTCTATTCTTCTGCCAAAATAAAGTGGGATAAATGGCTAGGTCAAGCATGGAGAAAAATAGCTGCAGCTTCCGGCCAGGATGAAAAGACATTAGAACTCAGAGTGGAAGTGGGGGGAACCAAACAGAATTCAAAACGGGAGCTAATAGTGGTCAGTTCTGACTGCACCGTTCCCCAAAGGCTTCCACATGCAAGGCAGTCCTCAGATTATTCTACAAGGTCTTAAAAGTCCATGGGAACTGCAGGGGCTAAAGTTTTCAGAACAAGAAAGAAACTAATCCTTTTCGCTTAAAATAGCATTATGGTCTGGACTTCTCTGTCCATGCTGGGTGGGGTGAATGTTCCTCTGAGCAATCAAAATGGAATAAAAGTTTTCTGTCAGAATTCCACTCCCATGACAAAGCTGCCCTCTCTCTGTCTTGGCTCCCCAGGTAAATGAATGTTCAGTATGGTGACCTGTAGGAAATTATTCTCAAAATGGTCACTTCTCCAAGACAAAGAACAGGACTTTAGAAAGTGAATGGCACTCACAGGGTGGGAAGTGAGTATTCTGTTAAGAATTCTGTTTTGGGGGCACCTGGGTGGCTCAGTGGGTTAAGCCTCTGCTTTCGGCTCAGGTCATGATCTCAGGGTCCTGGGATTGAGCCCCGCATTGGGCTCTCTGCTCAGCAGGGAGTCTGCTCCCCCAGCCCCCGCCCCCCCCCCCCGCTTGCCTCTCTGCCTACTTGTAATCTCCATCTGTCAAATAAATAAATAAAATCTTTTTTTAAAAAAATTCTGTTGTTTCTGACAAATCATTTGCTTGATTCTTAAGCTTTCTTAAAGCTTCCATTGGCACAACAAGACTTAGTGGTTGAAAAGTAAATATTTATAAAACACCAAAATCTATTAGTTTACTTCATTGGGACTTTCTCAATTTAAACATCCAGTGAAAGCAACTGCTAGTCATCGATTAAAATTAAATTAGACTAAATTAAATCAATAAGCCCAGTTGTTGATTTCATTGGGAATTTGGTTAGAAAACGGGCAAAAGAGAATTGAGCCCAGAGAAGATTCAACTGCTAATTACTTATAAAAGTTTGGGCTTAAAGGGTAATAAGCATTTGACCTAGGAAAGTAAACTGAGAAGAGATGCTGGGCATGAAGACCCTGGGCCACAGCCCTAAAGTCAGGGCTGGCTGTAGCTTCCTGTCAAGGAGATTGGATCCTAGTTAGTCCCAATGTGTTTCTCTCAGAGAACTATAGCCTGGGAGGCCATCAGGTACACATAACAATCAGCTGAGCTGCCCCAGACAGGATGAAAAACAACCTTTCCCGTGAGCAACAAGCTCTCAGCACTCCACGTTGTAAATTCAAACCAAAAAGTCGGGTTTTTCCCCTTCCTACATGCTTTCACGATTTCTATTAAATATTTTCACAAGTCCCTACCAGGAGAGCATGTGCTACTTATCAGAATCACATATAGTAGCTACAAAAACCAGGAAGTGGTTGGAAAGGACAGGCTGTGGTGATACAGGTTACACCTGGTTTCAATTTGATTGTCAGATGTCATAAGGGCGGGCTTATAAGACTAAACCTCACGTCTACCTCAAACCTATGGGGAATTATTGCTGATTTATTTTAACAAGGAATGTTTCATGCTCTTGATTTCCATTCCAATTTCTCTGCTTAATAAAATAAGATGTCACATGTCAAGCTACATTGTATTGAATTATTTCAACAACCCAAAGCCATTCAAATCCACTTGAAAACTTGCCACAATGCCAAGATCTGTCACAAAGCATTAGGATTAGTTACCCCTGGAAAACACTCCTACTTTAAGACAAGCAGATAGGCAGCACAGAGGAAAAAAACCTTGAAGTATTTCTAAACTTTGCACACCAGAGAACTCTGGTTCAATAGACAGACCGGTTCTGTGGCCTTTTGAATTATTCCTTGCCTACCTTTAAGTTCCTCTGTTCTTTTGACCAGACCAAAACAATCTTATCATGGGCCAAATTCCTGTTTGTCCAAGCTGTAGACCTCTGTCAAGTTCCACAAAGTACATGACAAAGGACCTCCATTAATTTCAGATATTTCATATAATAAAAATTTATATTCTATCAAAGTCCTCTGCTTGACAAAGAGCATGACTTCCAGGCAAGTAATGAGGCGCAAGTCTGTATTCTGCAAGTCTTGTCTTGCTCTAGGTCACATCTCCAACTCTGATCAGTTATAGACTTTTTTTTTTTTTAGTTACAGATGTCTTTCACGCGTCCCAAACCAATGTGGTTAAAGAAGAAACTACTTTGGGGAGAGTCTACAGATCATAAACAAAATGAATGAACCTAAGGAACCCCATCTGTAAATGTTTAGGCATTCTTGATTTAATGGTAGACTTTCAATACCTTACCCTAAAACACTCTTAAAGTAGGATTTCTTTTATAGCAAATATGTGTGGAATGTCTTACAGAACCACAAAATTTCATTTCCCAATGTTGACATGTATGGGAATAAAAATGAACCCGGAGAAACATAGAGATGTGAAGGCTTTTCCTTAAACTGGTTCTTCAACTATTAGGAAGCCAGAAGTCCCAAACACCACATAAGAAAGTATTCTCTTTCATGATTCCAACATAGAAATTCAGTCTTTTTTTTTTTTAAAGATTTTATTTATAATATTTGACAGACAGAGATCACAAGTAGGCAGAGAGGCACGGGAAGGGAGGGGGGAGCAGACTCCCTGCTGAGCAGAGAGCCCAATGTGGGGCTTGATCCCAGGACCCTGAGATCATGACCTGAGCAGAGAGCAGAGGTTTAACCCGCTGAGCCACCCAGGCACCCCAAGAAATTCAGTCTTTAAAAGGATCACAGCTTTTCTGAGATTCACCAATCTCTGGTCCTGCTGTGGTCATTCAAGCCATTTGGGCCCTTGTAAAGCCAAGTTTGGGCAGCAGCACCCGCCCCTGCCAGCCCTCAGCCACACTCAGAGAAGGTGCTTGCGCTTCCACAGCCACACCCACCCTCACCATGGCTCCAAACAAACTCCCAAGGGTCAATGGATAGAATTCAGGATCTCTGAGAACTTGGATAAGAAAAACATCATTTCCACTAAATTCAGTATTTCCTTAAATTGTGAATGTAGACAATAAATCAGAGCAGAATCAGCACATCTAGGACTTACAGAAATCAAATGTATTTTCAGACCACCATTATTGTTGATGCAGCTATCTCAAAATGCCACTTATGTTCATCATTACACCAAATTCTCATGCTTCTCAAACATATTGACAGATTTTATTATTAATCTATTAATAAAGCATATACAGATAGTCTGCAACTTCCAAGGCTTCAATTCACAATTTCTTGACTTCCCAACGGTGCAAAAGAGATATGTATCCAGTAGAAATCATACTTTAAACTTTGAATTTGGATCTTTTCCGGGACTATCAATATGTAGTAAGACACTCACTCATGACACAGCATCAGCAGCCCAGCTCCCCATCAGCCACACCACCATGGGGGTAAGCAACTGACACACTCCAACTACTCTGTACCCACACAACCATTCTGTTTTTCACTCCCAGAACACTATTCCATCAATTATGGAGGTCATTTCCTAGCATCCAAGTTATTTCTTTATATTATTTTCCCAAGACAATGAGCTTCTTGAGGACATCATGTGCATCTGTTCCTCCCAGTAGAGTAGCTATTTAATGAAAGATTGTGGTTAGCGAATGAATGAATGAATGGCCCCTTCCAGGTTCCTGGGTCCCTATACCTGTGGAATGCCGTTACTCTGTGTAGAGTTTCCCCAACCCCAACAGCTGTACCGGTAATAGTACCTCTGTGTCACAAGTTGTGCTGACTCACTGGCTCTCCTCCCAGTTCCTCAGATGGGCCCATCACAGGGTTCCTGTCCTGCTTCTTGTCCATCTCAAAGTCCCCTTCTCTCCCCAATTTGCTCCTTCATGTTATCTACTTAGGGTTGCCAACCTGCTCTGAGACAATTGCCTGGATTTTTATTCTTTTTGTCCAAAGAGTTCTAACTTCTCAGTAATAGCAGATATATGGCTTCCCCTTTGAGCTTTGAATTAAATCAGCACTCTTACCACTGAGTTTGAGAAACTTGGTGAATATACACATACATATATGTCAGCTCTATCTCCAAACCAAGGAGATAGAGCTGTGTCCTGTCACTGTGTTCCGTGCTTGAGGATGCCAGGGTTCCATGCTAACCTGTTTCACTATAGAAGTGTTATACCCAGATTTCCTTTGGTGATATAAACTGAGCCTCTGCTTTAGCTGATGAAAATAATGTGCCAGATACCAAACTATAAATGACTTATTTCAGAGGGTGGGGAACATACTTCAAAACTACTTCATACTTACCAATCCCCATATCTTGCTTGTCTGGGGCAGCAGCATGCACAACTTTTCAGCTCTGCCTTCAAAATGTGATAAATCTTCCCTCTAGGGCAAAGAGAGCATCTCTGTATTTATCCAGAGAAAGAATTTAAAGCTTATCTCCATGTTTGTTTTGGGTTTTTGTTGTTGTTTTTGGGTTTGTTTTTTTTTTTAAAAGGTAGGGTGGGAGAAGGAGGGGGAAAGGTAACAGACTGTGAAGGATTGATTACTAAAGCAAAAAAATCAATCCTGAGACTTTGATGATTTAACCAGCCACAAAAGCATAGAAATGTATGAGAAAGCCCTGATTGATTTTTAACTCCGTAATCCTTCCCACCCCATCCATTATCCTGTATGGATCATATTAGCCATCATTATGACTAAGACAAGATAGGACACTGACATCCGCCTGACATGATATAACTGTAAATGGAACCGGCTTCTACACAAAGGCTTTTACCTGGTTATTAATAGTGTTCTCTGTGGGTGATGGACTGGACTGATATTAAAACCTCTGTGGGCTGTGTGGAGCCGTTGCCATTTGATTTCAGTCCAAGCAGCAGCTCCTCAAGGTAGTTACTGCACCGTGCCCTGACATACTGCTCGAGTATCATTCCTGGATACTCACCCTTTTAAGAGGCTCATAAAATACCAGGGGCTGCTGACATCTTTTTGGCACTGAGGATTCCAAGCTAGTACGGCTCAGCTGGGATACCAAGTATGTTCGCAAATGCCTGGACAACATCCCCCATCTTCACCACCACCACCATGAATGTGAAGGAGAGGAAAGATTTAGGGCACACAGCTTTTCAAGTGACATGCGTTATAGTAAAACACAGATGAACACATATCAAGATATTAAGGTCACTTGGTGACTTTTGCTTGTTTCACTTACCTCCAATGAATCAATGAAAAATATTTAGTTCTTAAGCAAACATTTACCTTCTAGGTTCCATGAGGCTTCCAACCACTATTTCATGTCTAACCAAACCAAGGGGTCAATTAGAAATATTAGAGGACTTGCCCAAGATTACACAATGATTCAGAAGCAGTTCTAATTAGTAAGCCCAGATTTTCCTTTTGTAATTCAACAAAATATCTTCTTTTAATCAGCAAATATTTACTAAGTTCTTACTACACACTAGGCATTTTCTGGTAAGTGGACGAAAAGCATTGAAAAGTAGATGAAATCCCTGTTCTCATGAGGCTCACAGTCAATTCATGCCCAGAAACACTGGTGGGAGACACATGTATACAACTATATATTATGTGTCCAAGCATCTGAAACTCAAAAAACCTAGCAGATTTCCCCCAAACTACCCTGGCCTCCTCCTGTCCTTGAAGCCAAACTTGGTGTTAAATTCGCGATAACATTCTAAGAGACAGCTGGGGCAGGTAGGGGAGGAGGACACCTTGTATTTAAAATTAGTAACTCTTTCCTTTTATTTTTTTTTTAAAGATTTTATTTATTTATTTGACAGAGAGAGATCACAAGTAGGCAGAGAGAGAGGAGGAAGCAGGCTCCCTGCTGAGCAGAGAGCCCGATGTGGGACTCGATCCCAGGACCCTGAGATCATGACCTGAGCCGAAGGCAGCGGCTTAACCCACTGAGCCACCCAGGCGCCCAACTCTTTCCTTTTAGAAACTGGGAAATATCTCATTGATAATGAGAATAAATCTGAAAATTCCTGTGTTTGAAAGTGACACTCTGGAGATCAACTGTGAGAATTAAACGAGATCTTAGATAAACAACAGACTTTAAAATAGTGCTTAACACATCCAAATCAACAAAGAAGTCAAACTTCTGCTCTTCACACATGACACGATATTTCCCAAAAGACTCAACCCCAAAATTGCTCAAACTTATACAGGAATTCAGCAAAGTGTCAGGATATAAAATCAGTGCACAGAAATCAGTTGCATTTCTGTACACCAACAGCAAGTCAGAAAAAGAGAAATCAAGGAATCAATCCCATTTACAGTTGCACCCAAACCATAAGACAACTAGAAGAAACCTAATCAAAGAGGTAAAGGATCTATACTCTGAAAACTATAGAACACTTATGAAAGAAACTGAGGAAGATACAAAGAATAGAAAAATTGTTCCATGCTCATGGATTAGAAGAATATTGTTAAAATGTTTATGCTACCCAAAGCAATCTATACATTCAGTGAAATCCCTACCAAAATGCCATCAACATTTTTCACAGAGCTGAAACAAATACTCCTAAAATTTGTATAGAACCAGAAAGACCCCAAATAACCAAAGGAATGTTGAAAAAGAAAACCAAAGCCAGATGCATCACAATTCTGGACCTCAAGATGTATTACAAAGCTATAATCACCAAGACAGTATGGTACAGGCATAAAAACAGACACATCGATCAATGGAATAGAATAGAGAGCCCAAAAATGGACCCTCAACTCTATGGTCAACTAATCTTCAACAAACCAGGAAAGAATGTCCAATGGAAAAAAAAAAAAGCCTCTTCAATAAATTGTGTTGGGGAAATTAGACAGCCACATGCAGAAGAATGAAACTGGACCATTTCCTTACACCATACACAAAAACAAACTCAAAATGATAAACGACCTAAATGTGACACAGGAATCCATCAAAATCCTAGAGAAGAACACAGGCAGCAACTTCTGTGACCTCGGCCACAGCAACTTTTTGCTAGATATGTCTCCAAAGGCAAGGGAAACAAAAGCAAAAAGGAACTATTGGGACTTCATCAAGATAAAAAGCTTTTGTACAGCAAAGGAAACAGTTGACAAAGCTAAAAGAAAACCTACATAATGGGAGAAGATACCTGCAAAAGCTGATCAAATAAAGAGCTAGTGTCCAAAATCTATACAGAACTTATTGAAACTCAACACCCCCCCAAATAAATAATAATAATCTAGTCAAGAAATGGACAGAAGACATGAACAGACACTTCTCCAAAGAAGATATACAAATGGCCAAAAGACACATAAAAAAATGCTCCACATCACTCGGCATCAGGGAAATACAAATCAAAACCACAATGAGCTACCACCTCACACCAGTCAGAATGGCCAAAATTAGCAGCTCAGGAAACAACAGATGTCAGTGAGGATGCAGAGAAAGAAGAACCCTCCTATACTCTTGGTGGGAATGCAAGCCGATGCGGCCACTTTGGAAAACAGTATGGAGGTTCCTCAAAAATTTGAAAACAGAACTACCCTATGACCCAGCAATTGCACTACTGAATATTTATCCAAAGAATACAAACATAGTAATTTGAAGGGGCAGCTGCACCCCATTATTTATAACAGAAATGGCCACAATAGCCAAATTATGGAAAGAGCCCAAATGTTCATCAGCAGATGAATGGATAAAGATGTGGTGTGTACAGATGCAAAAATTCTCACCAAAATACTAGCCAATAGGATTCAACAGTACATTAAAAGGATTATTCACCACGACCAAGTGGGATTTATCCCAGGGCTGCAAGGTTGGTTCAACATCCGCAAATCAGTAAATGTGATACAACACATCAATAAAAGAAAGAACAAGAACCATATGATACTCTCAATAGATGCTGAAAAAGCATTTGACAAAGTACAGCATCCCTTCCTGATCAAAACTCTTCAAAGTGTATGGAAAGAGGGCACATACCTCAATATCATCAAAGCCATCTATGAAAAACCCACCGCGAATATCATTCTCAATGGAGAAAAACTGAAAACTTTTCCACTAAGATCAGGAACACGGCAGGGATGTCCATTATCACCACTGCTATTCAACATAGTACTAGAAGTCCTAGCCTCAGCAATCAGACAACAAAAGGAAATTAAAGGCATCCAAATCGGCAAAGAAGAAGTCAAATTATCACTCTTCGCAGATGATATGATACTCTATGTGGAAAACCCAAAAGACTCCACTCCAAAACTGCTAGAACTTGTACAGGAATTCAGTAAAGTGTCAGGATATAAGATCAATGCACAGAAATCAGTTGCATTTCTCTACACCAACAACAAGACAGAAGAAAGAGAAATTAAGGAGTCAATCCCATTTACAATTGCACCCCAAACCATAAGATACCTAGGAATAAACCTAACCAAAGAGGCTAAGAATCTATACTCAGAAAACTATAAAGTACTCATGAAAGAAATTGAGGAAGACACAAAGAAATGGAAAAATGTTCCATGCTCCTGGATTGGAAGAATAAATATTGTGAAAATGTCTATGCTACCTAAAGCAATCTACACATTTAATCCATCTTTTTCAAAGAAATGGAACAAATAATTTTAAAATTTATATGGAACCAGAAAAGACCTCGAATAGCCAAAGGGATATTGAAAAACAAAGCCAAAGTTGGTGGCATCACAATTCCGGACTTCAAGCTTTATTACAAAGCTGTCATCATCAAGACAGCATGGTACTGGCACAAAAACAGACACATAGACCAATGGAACAGAATAGAGAGCCCAGAAATAGACCCTCAACTCTATGGTCAACTAATCTTCGACAAAGCAGGAAAGAATGTCCAATGGAAAAAAGACAGCCTCTTCAATAAATGGTGTTGGGAAAATTGGACAGCCACGTGCAGAAAAATGAAATTGGACCATTTCCTTACACCACACACAAAAATAGATTCAAAATGGATTAAGGACCTCAATGTGAGAAAGGAATCCATCAAAATCCTTGAGGAGAACACAGGCAGCAACCTCTTCGACCTCAGCCGCAGCAACATCTTCCTAGGAACATCGCCAAAGGCAAGGGAAGCAAAGGCAAAAATGAACTTTTGGGATTTCATCAAAATCAAAAGCTTTTGCACAGCAAAGGAAACAGTTAACAAAACCAAAAGACAACTGACAGAATGGGAGAAGATATTTGCAAACGACATATCAGATAAAGGACTAGTGTCCAAAATCTATAAAGAACTTAACAAACTCAACACCCAAAGAACAAATAATCCAATCAAGAAATGGGCAGAGGACATGAACAGACGTTTCTGCAAAGAAGACATCCAGATGGCCAACAGACACATGAAAAAGTGCTCCATATCACTCGGCATCAGGGAAATACAAATCAAAACCACAATGAGATATCACCTCATACCAGTCAGAATGGCTAAAATCAACAAGTCAGGAAATGACAGATGCTGGCGAGGATGCGGAGAAAGGGGAACCCTCCTACACTGTTGGTGGGAATGCAAGCTGGTGCAACCACTCTGGAAAACAGCATGGAGGTTCCTCAAAATGTTGAAAATAGAACTGCCCTATGACCCAGCAATTGCACTACTGGGAATTTACCCTAAAGATACAAACGTAGTGATCCAAAGGGGCACGTGCACCCGAATGTTTATAGCAGCAATGTCCACAATAGCCAAACTATGGAAAGAACCTAGATGTCCATCAACAGATGAATGGATCAAGAAGATGTGGTATATATACACAATGGAATACTATGCAGCCATCAAAAGAAACGAAATCTTGCCATTTGCGACAACATGGATGGAACTAGAGCGTATCATGCTTAGCGAAATAAGTCAAGCAGAGAAAGACAACTATCATATGATCTCCCTGATATGAGGAAGTGGTGATGCAACATGGGGGCTTAAGTGGGTAGGAGAAGAATCCATGAAACAAGATGGGATAGGGAGGGAGACAAACCATAAGTGACTCTTAATCTCACGAAACAAACTGTGGGTTGCTGGGGGGAGGGGGGTTGGGAGAAGGGGGGTAGGGTTATGGACATTGGGGAAGGTATGTGCTTTTGGGTAAATTGGAAGGGGAGGTGAACCATGAGAGACTATGGACTCTGAAAAACAATCTGAGGGGTTTGAAGTGGCGGGGGGGGTGGGAGGTTGGGGTACCAGGTGGTGGGTATTATAGAGGGCACAGCTTGCATGGAGCACTGGGTGTGGTGAAAAAATAATGAATACTGTTTTTCTGAAAATAAATAAATTGGAAAAAAAAAAAGATGTTGTGTGTATACATATACAATGGAATATTACTCAGCCATCAGAAAGAATGAAATCTTGCCATTTGCAGCGACATGAATGGAACTAGAGGGTATTATGCTATGTGAAATAAGTCAGTCAGTGAAAGACAAATACCATCAGTTTTTACCCATAAATTGATTTTAAGAAACAAAACAGATGAACATAGGAGAAGGGAAGGAAAAATAAAATAAGATGAAATCAGAAAGGGAGACAAACCATAAGAGACTCTCAACCACAGGAAACAAACTGAGGGTTGCTAGAGGGGATGTGTGGGGGTAACTGGGCATGGGCTTTAAGGAGGGCACTTGATATAATGACCACTGGGTGTTATATGCAAATGAATTACTAAATTCTACCTTTGAAAATCATAATACACTATATATTAATTAAAGTTATTTTAAATTTTAAAAATAGTGCTTGACATGTAAGATTTCAATAAATATAATAATGAGGATCATGAGGAGGAGAATGTTAATGACTGTGCATTCAAGTCATATGATGACACATAATAACTCCCTTATTATGGGGAGGAGGACTTAAGGGGACACTTAAGGGGACAGAGGCAGAAGTGGTATAGGTATATTCTTAAACTATGTTATGAGCTCTCCGGGTGCTGTGATGTTCCTATCAGTGAATGGCATTTTCCTGGACATGCAAGTTGCTCCTTCCAGACTAGTATTACTACAGCTAGTTCTAAGCTAGACTGCTCCTCTCCTCTGCACTCCCTGACAACCCATGAGATTCATGACCTTTCATGTCATTTTCAGGGTAAGTCCAGGAAGCTCTAGAACCCCTGAATCAGGTGAGCCACCTCACAGACACCAGAGGGGGTAAAGATACTCTCTCTAGAGCAAACCCGACTTCAACACTAAAGCAACTCACACCCACAGTCAGTGGGCGCCATAGGGACCAGTGGTTTTTAATCCATCCAAGGCTTGGGGGTAGGAGGGGAATGCCTACATATTAATCCAACCACCCAGAGACACACTGTGTCAATTACAGCGACCTGGTGTTACCTACACAAATGGTCACTGTTACCCATAAGCACCTAGCCAGAACTCTGTTATTCAATAGTTAAGATAAGCAAATTTGTATTTTCTTGAGACAGTTCCATTTAGATGGGATCTTATAAAGGCATAACAATCATTTCTTTTTTGTTTTTAAGATTTTATTCATTTATGTGAGAAAGAAAGAGAGCATGAGTGGGCGGACGGGGGGAAGGAGAGGGAAAAGCAGACTCCCTGCATTTGTTTCTATCTAGGCTCCCAAAGCCAGCCACCCTCGCCCATACAATTTTACAAGCTCTTCTAGCCTAAAGCCCAGATTTTTTTAGAAAAACAGCCCATCTCTGTTTCTCTTGTTACACTATCAATGAAGTCTATACTTTTCCTTCATAGCTCTGATCCCAGTTTATTATTATATATGCCAGTGATGATTTCTGTCTCCCACTGACTATAAGCTCCCCAATGACTTTTGTTCATGTGTGTAGGGACCTCACACAGGGCTAGGCACATAGCAGTCTCTCCAAGAGTAACTGCGGAGTGAAAGAATGAGTAAACAAAGTGATTCTGATTCATCAGAGTCGAGGGACAAGTCTGTATTTGCTTGTTTTTATGAAGCCCCCCTCCCGTGTTACTAGAAGCAGGTCCTTATTATTGCTCCCTGAGACCTTCTGCTGTGTGAATGCCATTAAGGCCGACACTGACACTCAGATTAATGAAGGGAAGCAATTTATTGAACTGATATTTGGTGTAGATGTCATTAACAGTGCTCCTTTAGAGCAACTGCATCAGATCAGACACAGTCTCCCCCAAAGAGCATGAAGAAAATCATTTAACTGCTCTCCTGCCGCTGTTTATGTGATGCCAACCTCTACCAATGGCTCAGCTGGCTCTGAGACAACTGTGACCCTCCTATGACTGCTCTTCATTGATACTGTTTTTGTCCCTTGTGAGAAAGATGTCCCGTAATAAATCATGCCATTGTGGCTTCAGTTTTTGTTGTTGTCATCCCTTCTTCCCCCTCCCCCACAGCAAGTCACTAGAAAAGTTCCAAAAATGAGACAAAGTCAGCAGATCTCCAAATAACTGTATCAAGGGAGTACATCTGAAAGGCAGTCTTGGGAGCTAAGAATAGGGCCTGGTGGATTTGGGTAGTTTTACAAATCCACCAGGATATAATACATGTTCTTTCACAGATTCTTAAGAAGAGCTAGAAAAGTCAAACATATTCAGCAGGCAACAAAGCAAGTTTGGGAAAGATCATACATAGCCAATGTCCCCTCAGGCCATATAATTAGTGGATGGTCTTTATCCTGTTCCCTCCTAGCACAAGCCTCATTTTACCAGGTTTTCTTTCTGAGCACCACTAATAAAACATCTACAGGCCCAGCTCCCTGCCCCTCCACCCATTCTAGTTTTTTAAATTTATTTTTATTTGAATTCAATTAACATATAATGTATTATTGGCTTCAGAGGTGAGATCCGTGGTTCATCAATCTTATATAAAACCCAGTACTCGTTATCTCACCCAGTTATCCCATCCCTTCACCCTCCTCTCCTCCAGCAACCCTCAGTTTGTTTCCTATGCTTAAGAGTCTCTTAAGGTTTGTCTCCCTCTCTGGTTTCATCTTATTTTATTTTTTCCTCTCTTTCTCTATGATCCTCTGTTTTGTATCCTAAATTCCACATATCAGCGAGATATATAATTGTCTTTTCTCTGACTTTTCTCGCTTGACATAATACCCTCTAGATCCATGCACGTCGTTGAAAATGACAAGATTTCATTTTTTTAATGTCTGAGTAGTATTCCATTGCATATAGATACCACACCTTCTTCATCCACTCATCTGTCAATCCCCTCCACCCATTCTAAAGCTCATTTTTCCCATTTCCCCTTCATGATTGTCCACTCCTTTTCCATACAACAGCCCTGACTAATGAGCAGCCTCCCAGACTCCATGGACCACATGACCAGGTGACCCCATTCCTTTTTAACACTTTTGACTGCTAGACATCTCTGCATATACTGTGGAAATTCTCCTTCTAATAACCTTGATCTGTTAGTTCTAGTTTTGTCCTTTGGACCTATGCACAAGGAAATTCTCCTTCTAATAACCTTGATCTGTTAGTTCTAGTTTTGTCCTTTAGACCTATGCACAAAGAAACAAATCATTCCTGTGCATGGAGCTTTGTCTGGAGTTGGACAGACGTGGGCCTGCGGTTGCTCCTTCCAGACTAGCATTACAGCAGCCAGTGTGCTATGCCAGCGTGCTCTCTCCTCCCAGCCAGTCAGACTCAGGACCTTTGATGTCATTCTCATGGTGAGTCCAGGAAGCTCTAAAACACCTGAACCGGTGGCACCACCTCACAGCCACCAGAGGCATAGAAAAACACTGTCCAGAGGCAGCCCTCAGTCAGTTCATCCCTGAAGCAATGGTCAGGGACCCATGCACACCCAAGGTCAGTGGATGCCGTAAGAACTAGTGGTTTTTAATCCACCTGATGCCTGAGAGTTGGAGCAGAGTACCTAAATACAACCCAACTACCCGGGGAGCTCCGGAGTCTCAGCCTCATTTGTGGTGATCTATTGTGATTCTCACACTGGTCACCATGGTCATCCAGAGCACGTAACCATAAGCACTACTTCTCACTGTCACCTTTTCATAATAAAAGTTATAGTTTCCAGGCCGTCTCCCCTAATGAATCACTGTCCAGTTGGAAAACATCTTAATATTCAATGGGATCATTTGTTTCTAGAATGAAATGTCTTTCCGTGACATTATATGTAATATTGCTAAGACCTGAATGCACAAGCAAGAATTCATAAGTCAAGTCTTTCATTCTATTTATGGGGGTGGGAAGCAGATACTTGCAGAGAATTATTTAAGAATGAGGACTTCACAGAGCCTCACCATTTCAACAAGATAGTCAATGCATACTATAAAACTAGAAAGAAAAAAATTAGGCTGACTGGCTCAGTCAGTAGAGCATTCGATTCTTGATCTCGGGATCATGAGTGTGAGTCTCACGCTGGGCATGGAGTCTAGTTAAAAAAAATTTTTTTAAGGACAGGAAAATTAAATGGACCAGGAGTTATTTCAGGGTTTATAGATGTATAGGTCATTTGTTAGATCCAGGCCTTTGTCCAGATTCAAGTTTGCATCAGAGATACAGGTGGATAATGTTTTCAGTCATTGAAAAACTGGCTGGCTCTACCTAAGTATACAATCATATTGTATATACATTTTAACACAAAACTTTAAGTATGCAAATAGATAAAATATATACACATAATTTTTCAAATATCCCTATTAGAATTGTAGCTTTATTTTTCATTATCATGTAGCATATTCGAGTTATAGGGAAGAATTCTAAGATGGCGCCAATGATCCTTCCCTTCTGATATCCATGGCCTTGTGTACACCCCTCCCTGTGAGCGTAAACTGGATTAAGGGGCTTGCTTTCAACAAACAAAATACAGCAAAAGTGGTGGGATATTACTTCTGAGATTAGTTGATAAAAGACTGCAACTTCATCTCGCTCACTCTTTCTCACTTGCTCTCTCTAATGGAAACCAGCTACCATATTGTGATCTACCCTGTGGAGAGGCCCATGGGGCAAGGAACTGAGAAAGAGCCTCCAGACAACAGCCAGCAAGGAACTGAAGCCTTCAGTACAGCAAGCTGTGAGGAACTGAATACCACCAACACCCACAGGAGGGAGCTTGGAAGCAGATCCTTCCCCAGGTGCCTTGCATCATACCTTTACCACAGCATGAGAGAGTCCCTAAAACAGAGGACCCAGCCACTGCAAGCTCAGATTCCTGACCCATATAAACTGTGAAATAATAATTATTTTTGTTGTCAACCACTACATTTAGGGTGAATTGTTACTCAAAACAAAGCAAAAACAAAAGCAAACAAACAAAACACCTGGCTGGTTGTTATTTCTCTGCCTGAAAGTACCATGACCCCACTATCATTGTGGCCTCCCTCTTTTTGAACTTGAAAATACCACTTTGGCCTTCTTGGCCTTTGCTGCTTGGCATTTGATTATCCTGAAATACAAATGATAATAATTAAATAAGCGTTTTAAACTCTGTACTCCAGTTGATCTTCAAAGACCCGACTTTGCACCTGAGTTCAGTCTTCTGCTTTTACAGTTATCTTTTCCTGAAGTTTAAGAATTAATACTGGCACAATGTGGCAAGTGGGAAAGAAAGGATGTCCTTAAAAATAAAGCTTTGACCTGGAAATCACTACAATGGCATGAAGCACACAGGAATAACAATATGATCAAAAAAATATTCCTTTTGTATGGGACCAGAAAAGACCCTGAATTGCTAAGAAAATGTTGAAAAAGAGAAACAAAACTGGGGGCATCACGTTGCCTGATTTCAAGCTTTACTACGAAGCTGTGATCACCAAGACAGCATGATACTGGCACAAAAACAAACACATAGACCAGTGGAACAGAGTAGAGAGCCCAGATATGGACCCGCAACTCTATGGTCGAACAGTCTTCAACAAAGCAGGAAAAAATACATAGTGGGAAAAAGACAGTCTCTTCAATAAATGGTGCTGGGAAAACTGGACAGCTATGTGTAGAAGAATGAAACTTGACCATTCTCTCACACCATACACAAAGATAAACTCGAAATGGATAAAAGACCTCAATGTGAGGCAGGAATCTCAAAATTCTAAAGGAGAACATAGACAATAACCTCTTTGACATCGGCCACAGCAACTTCTTTCAAGACCTGTCTCCAAAGGCAAAGGCAACAAAAGCAAAAATGAAACTTTTGGGACTTCATCAAGATCAAAAACTTCTGCACAGCAAAGGAAACAGTCAACAAAACAAAGAGGCAACCCACGGAATGGGAGAAGATATTCTCCCATTGACACTACAAAGGGCTGATATCCAAGATCTATAAGGAACTCCTCAAACTCAACACACACAAAACAGATAATCACATCATAAATGGGCAGAAGACATGAACAGACACTTGTCCAAAGAAGACATACAAATGGCTAACAGACACATGAAAAAATGTTCATTATCATTTAGCCATCAGGGAGATTCGAATCAAAACCACTTTGAGATATACCTTACACCAGCTAGAGTGGCCAACATCAACAAGACAGTAAACAACAAGTGTTGGAGAGGATGTGGAGGAAGGGGAACTCTCTTACACTATTGATGGGAATGCAATTGGTACAGCCACTTTGAAAAACAGTGTGGAGACTCCTTAAGAAATTAAAAATAGAGCTTCCCTATGACTCTGCAATTGCACTACTGGGTATTTACTCAGAAGATACAGATGGAATGAAAAGAAGGGCCATCTGTACCCCGATTTTCATAGCAGCAATGGCCACAGTCGCCAAACTGTGAAAAGAACCAAGATGCCCTTCAACGGATGAACGAATAAAGATGTGGTCCATATATACAATGGAGTATTATGCCTCCATCAGAAAGGAGCATGTATAAACATGAACGGGACTAGAGGAGATTATGCTGAGTGAAATAAGTCAAGCAGAGAGAGTCCACTTATTTGTGGAGCATAAGGAATAACACAGAGGACATTGGGAGATGGAGAGGAGAAGGGATTTGGGGGAAATTGGAGGAGGAGACAAACCATGAGAGACTATGGACCCTGAGAAAGAAACTGAGGGTTTTGGAGGGGAGGGAAGGGGGGGTTTTGTGAGGCCAGTGGTGGGTATTAAGGAGGGCACATATTGCATGGAGCACTGGGTGTGATGCATAAACTAGGAATTATGGGTCACTGAAAAGAAATTAAATTGAATTTTTAAAAAATTCCTTTTCTTTCTAGAAGTCATAAAGCAAGATTAATGGTCGATTTAAAATTAAAATCAACCCCCAAATGAAATATCTTCTCCTAAAATCACCATCACATGTTAACTGAATACATCTCTTTGCCCTACTATTTTTCACTGCTGGCATCCTCCGGGTTTCCAGCCAGAAGCAGGAAACACTAAACGCCTTCCAGGAAGCCTGCACTGTTGCAATTGGCCCATTTGGCAGCACCAGGAGTGAGGAGAATCATCACATCACCTTGTTTATCACATGGTGGTTTACTGCTGACGAAAGCATGGCACCAGGCTCTTTTAACCAAAAAGAACCCTGAATCCACACAAGCAATGCTGGCCTCCAGAAAGAACTGCCAATTCAAACTGCCTTGATCACAGAGGGGATGCCTAGAGACGAATATTTTCCACCCCCACACAGAAGGATCTAGCCCAAATGCCATGCAGAACTATCTGCTAACTGTTTATGCAGAATAGAAAAGACATAAAGGCACGAGCTGCAAAGAGAAAATCTTGGCAAAGAACAGATACTGTGACTTAAATCATTTGTTGATCTCTTAACCTATGGTTGTTTGAAATTTCCAGGTGAAATTTTAAGGGACTGGAATAAGTGAAGATGCAAAATAGCCGGAGTTTGGTGTTTTACTGATTTACATTAAGCTATTCTTCAATTAAGACCACTTTCTTGACTGTATGGTTTCATTTGCCCACAATAGGTATTTTAATTTAAAAAAAAATATTTGGACTTGTGAGTCACCTAGTAAAAATAAATCATTAAAATTAGCAAGGTTTTGGGCGCCTGGGTGGCTCAGTGGGTTAAGCCACTGCCTTCGGCTCAGGTCATGATCTCGGGGTCCTGGGATCGAGTCCCACATCGGGCTCTCTGCTCAGCAGGGAGCCTACTTCCCTCTATCTCCCTCTCTGCCTGCCACTCCGTCTGCTTGTGATCTCTCTCTGTCAAATAAATAAATAAAATCTTAAAAAAAAAATTAGCAAGGTTTTACCTAGTATAAGAAATATGAGCAGGGCGCCTGGGTGGCTCAGTGGGTTAAGCCGCTGCCTTCGGCTCAGGTCATGATCCCGGGGTCCTGGGATCGAGTCCCGCATCGGGCTCTCTGCTCGGCAGGGAGCCTGCTTCCTCCTCTCTCTCTCTGCCTGCCTCTCTGCCTACTTGTAATCTCTCTCTGTCAAATAAATAAATAAAATCTTTAAAAAAAAAAAAAAAAGAAAAAAGAAATATGAGCAGAGGGGTGCCTGGGTGGCTCAATGGGTTAAAGTCTCTGCCTTTGGCTCAGGTCATGATCCCAGGGTCCTGGGATCGAGCCCCGCATCAGGCTCTCTGCTCAGCGGGGAGCCTGCTTCCTCCTCTCTGTCTGCCTGCTTCTCTGACTACTTGTGATCTCTGTCAAATAAATAAATAAAATCTTAAAAAAAAAAAAGAAAGAAATACGAGCAGAGTAGATATAAATAGGTATTTTATATTCATTTGGTACAACATTCTAGTCATTGCACCAGCTTAAATATTCCAGTGTACCCATTAATTAGTATAGGTATCATTAAATCAAAAAGAAGGTAAGGGGGAGAGAAATAAAATTAGTGACTCCAATATTAGGTCTGTTGCCAGATATGCTTTCTCAGGCCAATTAAGACGAATCAAGAGTTCAATTTTTATCTCTTCTCTTAATTAAGGAATTGGGAATACATATAAGACAGGGTGAAGTGTTCTTTTTCATTTTGTCCCCTCTTTCCCGGTCTTCTTCATCCTCTCCTTGAAAGGACGATGCCTTTGAAAGGACCCAAGAAAGGGAGACTTTGAGAGTACAATGCTACATCAAAGTTAGACTCCAAGAGAAAAAGGTTAGCATCAGCAGGGGAAAAGTTTGTCTTGTAGATGTGATACTCCAAAGACTTTGAAAGACATATGTCCCTTTACATGACACACAAGTCCAAAAATACACACAAAAAACCTGATAGAAACCCTCTAAGATGAACTCACCTGCCTGGATGGAGGAAGAAGGTTAGAAATAGGTCATAAGACTGTAGGAGATGAAAAGAGTCCATAAAAAGGAATTAAGTCCTCTTCTAACACAGGGCAAGATGGACTGACAAGACAAGGAGAGAAGTCAGACAAAGACCAATACTGTATGATCTCTATTAGATGTGAAATCTAAAAACAAAACAGAAAAACAAACAAAAAAACCAAGCTCATAGATACAAAAACCAAATTGGTGGTTGCCAGAGATGGGAGATAAGAGAAACAGGTGAAGGGAGTCAAAAGATAAACATTTTTTTAAAAATTAATACTATACATTTGTACATAAAAAATATATATAAATATTTAATTAAAATTATTTATATGTCAATATCTATATAATGGGATAAGGATAAAAGTGCTAAGGAGGGAAAGAATGCCATGTGGGATAGGGAAGCAAGAGAAATTGCCCATACTGAGTGATTTCAGCAGAATACTAGCACTGAGGGGAGGAGGAAAGTTAATGGAGTTGTGAGAGGAGAACTCTTCTTGAACAAATGGAAAGATAAATGAACAAACAAACAAACAAAGGAACACATCTCTGGACCTTATTCCTCAAAGCTTCCTATCAGGAACTACTGGGACAGTTTCCTTTCTTTTGCAGAAATGACCAGTGCTCAGTTGTACTCCACACCTTTGCCTAAGCTGATCTGTTCAGTTCATCCTTTCCCACTACCTCTGCACAGAGAGCTACCTCTTCTACTGCCCTCCAGGTTAAGTGTTATTTCCTCTATTAAGCCTTCCCCAATAACACTAACACCTCACCCTGACCTAGCACAAGTGCGTCCCACACATTAAGCTCCGTGATGCTTCTGAGCTGTGGACAGCACTGTCACTGTTTTCCATGGGAAGAAACAAAGGCACAGGGAATGTGAGTGACTTGTCCAAGATTGAGCAGCTAGAACTGGGACTGCAATGAAGATATTCTGAACCCAAGCTATAGGCCTGAAGAAGGGAAGAGCCATAAAAAGAACACAGGTTCAAACTTTGATGTTTCCCCCATTAGCAGGGCGACTCATACAAGTTGCTCCACTGGTCCAAGCGTTAGCTTTTTCCTTTACAAAACAGGAGAAACAGAATGGGTTTGTTGTGGGGGTAGACCATGGGGCCTCATCCCAGTGTCTGGAACCTACGGGACACTCGACTGTTAGCCACCTCCTGCCTTCTGCTCCCTCCTTCCCACCATGTGACAGCGACTGCCATAACTGTCTCCCAGCTCATATGGACCTTCTATCCTCTACACTTAGACAGAAATCATGATCTCTTCCATGCAACTTGGTCTTTATTCAAATAGAAATTGGGATTCTATATGCCACAAGGGACCAAAGCCCAGGTCTAAAGGGGTTATAACAAAAGCATATTTATTAACTCTAATAACTGAAAAGAGCAGAGTTAGGTAGCTAGACATGAAATAGTCATCAGGGCTCTGGTAGCCCCGCCCCCACCCTCGCCCTGGGATTTTCCTCTGGCTTTGCATGTGTCTATGAACAGTCCTCCTTCTCGGGCCACTTCCCATCATGACAGCAAAATTTACCCCAGCAGTTCCAGCCCTCATACCTGCATGCTACCCCAGCAGTGAAGAGGTCTTGGTTGCAGTATTCTCAGAAAATGTCCCTGAGTCCCAGCTCAGGTCACCTGTCCCCCTGAGCCGACCACTGTGACCAGGAGGATGACTAAGCTCAGAGTCTTAGCCTGGGTATGTGCCTGACCCCAGCCCTGATGCAGAAATGGAGTCACTGCCCACGAACCAGCTGGATCATCAGTGAAAATCAGTGCTGTGGGTACAACAAGCATTTAAATAGATGTAATGGCAGTCTCCTGTTGGGCCCAGTTCCATGTCCTGACCCTGAAGTGAGCAATGCTGAGAGGATACAGCCCTGTCAGTCCACAGCCTCCCAGCTCTTTGAGGGTTTCTACAGCCCAAACCTTATGCCCAGGTCCCACTTGGTTATTTTTTTAAAGTATTACATTTCTACCCCATAGCTAAAATAGCCACTCTCACAGGAGTCCAGAATAAATAAAATTGCATGGGATTGGATTCTGTCCCTAAATTGATTTTCTATCCTTTGAAAGCTTTATGTTGTTTTCGTGTGTGTGTGTGTGTGTGTGTGTGTGTGTGTAAAACTGTTGACCGGGTCACTGAGGGATGGTCTTATACAGAGTCATCCATTTGGCTTTTCGTAGGAATAAAATCCACATTATGACAATGACTTTCAACAAAGGTTAAGCAGGCAAACTTTGGTTTAAAAAAACAATTTGCCCATAACTCAACTGCTTTTATCTTCAAGCCTTTGAAGTGGAAGGTAAAAAAAAATCAAATATTTCATCCTTGACATCTTCAGGGAAGGTGTGTGTATACAGGAAACACCCATAAAATCCCTGAACATAAAGAGACAGCAAATGATTATGCATAATTACAACCACAGAAATGTAAGGAGGTAAAATAGGTTAAGGATGTTGTCCTTGGAAGCTACTTTCTGTCAATAAGGCATAGATCTCTGTATATTTCTTCTATTTCCCTGATCCACAGGTTAAATTTGCCATCTCCTAATCCCTTGTCATCATTTCAGATATCAGGCTAAACACCTCTGGGGTGCCTCTGAGGTATTCACAACCTTCAGAGGATTGGTGATAGTGATCACTTTCTTCTGAAGTCTTTGTTGATCCAAGAATACGTATTTTGTTGTGTAAGTCTTCATAAATCAGTCTTTCCGCCCATTTATCATCCTTGTGGCTTTTCTCTGAACACTCTCCAGTACGTCTCCGACTTGCTAATAATGAGGTTCCCAGACCACAGTGCGTTGTTCCAAGCTCAGTCTGGCATTGTGCAGAGAGGACTTTGCCTCGTTGCTTCCTGACACACTGTTTCCACTTCCAAGGTTCTGCTGCCAGATCATATAAGGAGCCATGACTCACCCGTCCTCCATGACAATGCCTGGAGGAGCCCAAGCACTTCCCGGTATAAGTCAATGTCTGATGTGTAGTAAGTGCTCGAAAAGATCCTGAAGATCCTGAAGGAAAAAAACAAATGAAAGCATGGGCTCCCCAGTTGTGTCTTCACTGTAGCTGAACTCCTATTACAAAATGAGCAAGGGAGAGGGAGTATGTGTGTTTGTGACAAAAGTGGGAGACAAGGGAACAGAGAAGAGACACAAGAAATCCTTCACTGATTATTTGGCCTTTGTCACTCAAACATTTCTACCACTTTGATGGGGTTGAGATCTACTGCCACTCTCATTTAGCAAAAGGCAAACAGAAGTTCAAAAAACCATGGTATGTCACCACAGTGGCTGAACAGTTGAATTACAACTGGGAACATGTCTAGAATCCCAATTCTAGTACCTGATGTAGCCTCCAGGCTAAACCAGTTTTAAAATACTTTTGGTAAAATCTTTGCAGGACTTAACTTCTTTAGCTAAAACATTTGAGGCATGGGTTCCTAACTTATTTTATTGAGAGAAGTCTAGCCATGTCTATCCATAATAACAGGATCCAAGAGGATGGAAAAGGTAGCAGACAAGAGCTAACCTGTTTTCTTGCTTTCTCTAACCTGATGGCTCTAGAGGTAGTGAGAGTGACAAGAACAGTTGCTGCTAGCACAACTGAGCACCTGCTGTACACTGTGCACTCTGTTGACCCTTCCCAAATATGTGATTTCATGTAACCCTTTAAACACCCTATTGAAACAGACATCATTAGATGGATGTTACAGTAAGGAAAGTGAGTCCCAGGTTAAATGCCTCAAAATCACATAGCAGCGGGACGCCTGGGTGGCGCAGTTGGTTGGACGACTGCCTTCGGCTCAGGGTGTGATCCTGGAGTCCCGGGATCGAGTCCCACATCAGGCTCCCAGCTCCATGGGGAGTCTGCTTCACTCTCTGACCTTCTCCTCGCTCATGCTCTCTCTCACACTCTCTCTCTCTCTCTCAAATAAATAGATAAAATCTTTAAAAAAAAAAAAAAATCACATAGCAGAGCTAGGGTGCCAATTCAGCTCTGTGAAACTATGCCTCATTCTTCTGCCCCAACAGACATCCTATCCTTGGTTGCAATACTATGTCATCCCTGATAGTCATTCCTACTTTCTGCTTTCTATAAACTTCTCAATAAGGAGGCCCCTGGGTGGAACAGTTGGTTAAGAGACTCTTGGTTTAGGCTCAGGTTGCAATTTCAGGGTTGCAATTTCAGGTGATTTCAGGGCCATGAGATCATGCCCCACGTCAGGCTCTATGTTCAGGGTGGAGTCCGTGGAGATTCTCTTTCCCTTTCCCTCTGCTCCTCCTGCTCATGCTCTCTCTTTCTCTTTCTCTCTCTCTCTCAAATAAATAATCTTAAAAAAAAAAAAAAACTTCTCATTAAGGACCATCTGTCAAAACTACCTGAGATATGGGGGGGAAATCCGTTCCTTTTAGTTTCATTTAGAAAAGTTTAGAGTTTTCAAAAGGACCTTTTCTCTAGGAATTAAGGAAACAACAAACCATCAAGACTGTCACTTGCTGATAGGACTAGCCAGGTATAAGGCCAAATGTAAAGGCCTAAAAATTTACTGGTATAGTCCCTGCATGGCCACAGATGGCCACAGTGGCCCAGAGGCAATCCCCTCTTCTCCAATCCATCTATCCACTTGCTCAGTTTGTTCTACCAGGTATGTATACTGATGGCCTCTGGCTGGAACTGATCAGAGCAGATGACAGAGCAGCACACGGTACTGTCATGAAACACTACAATGAAATGCATGGGAAAACAAGTCCCCCGAATCACTCTTCTTTCAAAAAAAAACTAATTTTAAAAAAAAAAGCAAGACCAAATAATCTCTTCTCTTGGTTAATTCCTTTCCCCAAATTATCTGTACTATACTCTATCTTTATGTTGCAACTCCAAACCAAAAAATACTTGGATGGAAAAACTGTAAAGAAGTAAATTTTTCAGGGAAGTCCACATGCCATACAAGAGACAACATAATTCCATAGAAATAGCACTGGAGAAGAAGTGAGATTTGGTAGATATGTGGCTCTTAGTTTGTTTGCAGGAACTATAAAGTAACCATTTTTGAAAGCCCCCTGGGATAGATAAAGCATTCTACGGTACTCACAAAACATTGGTTGAATTTGTTTAACCGACCTTGGATAAACCTCTCCATATTTCCAAGCTTTAGTTTCACCATTTATAAAACAGAAACTAATAATAACTTGCTTGTATCACATGACTTTTGGGGGCTCCCAACAGGATAATATATACGAAAGCATTTTTTAAACAATAAAGCATCACAAAAGTAAGCCATGAAGAAAGGGGGATGAACTATGATGGTTCTGCCAACAACACAGGCATTGTGCCAAATAGCAAGTTGGAAAGTTAATAGCACTTTTTTGCTATTCATCCAGATGTTAGGCACATTCTAACTATAAAAATGGAAGCGATCACTGGCAAACGTTCAGGAGTTCAGAGGACCGCTAGAAGGAGCAATGTGAGTGTTCTCTGGCTCTCCTGGGCCCCAAGGAGGGCAGGAAAACTTCTGCATAGAGCTCTTTCTCCTCTAAGAGAAACCACAACTCTTGCAGCTCTAAAGGGAAAATGGTGCAGATTCTAAATATTTTGCTATGGCGCCGAGCTGAGTGAGTGCATACAAGAGTTAGGTCTTTGTTTTCTCACTGGGGAATAAGCCCTTTGGATCTCACACCTTAACCCCACTTCTATAGCAATCAAACCAAGCCAGAAATTTGCACTTGCAAATATTTTTGAAAGATCTGACTAAGCCATTTTTAGATGTTTTTCCAGTCTTCATGTGCCTTTCCCTCCCACAGAGCACAATTAAAAAGGCACCTTTAAAAGGCTATTAAAAAACATTGATTGGCTTAACTGTGCTAATGTCATGGCTTTAAAATAAAATTCTATTAAGTCCTTAAAATATTGCAGACAAGTACTTTATAGCAAAAACTCAGGACAACCATCCTGAGGCTTCTGTTAACTCACAGATATTTAGCTAATTACTTTAGTTCAGTTCATCTTTCTCATTATCTTGTCTTTGAATTTTTTAATCTTTTGATAGTTCTCATGAAATAACTCCCCCCATGGATACCAGAAGCCAGCACTTGGCAGCCCCATTTCCCCCCAGCCACCACAGTAAATTAAAAAAGAACAAGTCGGACACGTGTGTGCTTTCACGTTGTTGCTATC
The DNA here is from genome assembly GCF_020171115.1 of Neogale vison. Lineage (NCBI taxonomy): Eukaryota > Metazoa > Chordata > Mammalia > Carnivora > Mustelidae > Neogale > Neogale vison. The sequence goes on from NC_058093.1 coordinate 72,965,629, forward strand.
GATACATAAGGAGGGGATGGTGTCTCCCTACATGTGACAGCTAACATCACAGAGCACCGCACCCTCAGAGATGTCCCAAGAGTTACTGTGGATTCTGATTAGCCCATGTGATTAGGCCATCATCCCTGTGTATATACTGAATCACCCTTGTCCCTGGAGAAGCTCAGGAACACAACACTAACATAGAGAACTCCTTTCTCTTCTTCCGTATTTCAATTCTTGCTGTTATGCCTCAGGCCGGTGTAATGCCTGAGACCAGATCAAGAAAGAACTCCTCAGGAACGGCTCTCATTTAAGGGGAGAGTTAACACGACATCCCAGTTTGGGTAATGTCTCAGGGTCCTGCTAACATTCTCACATACCCCACCTGGCCACAGAAGGCAGACGAAGAAAAGCAAACGGTTTCACACACAGGAAGGTGTATGTAAACTGCTCTCTGTTTTGGAAATTCTAAGTGTTTGTTGCTGCTGCTGCTGCTGCTGCTGCTACTGATGATGATGAAGATAGATGGATGGAATGTTGGTGTTACTAAAGTAGGATTTGCTCAAGAACCAAGTGGACTCCCTTCTGACCCTGTGGAAACCTGAAAGTACAAGTGAGTTATGTGTCTGACTTATGTGCAAACTGTGTGAGGCAGCTTTTTGAGTTACTACACAGACTCAGCTAAGAGATATGACAATGAATGAGTCATTATGGTTAGCAATTTCTCCATAGCTCAAAGTCTGGGATCCACAGCCTTGAGAAAGAAACCTCCAGGACATGACTTCCCCTGAAACAAATTTCAAGGTTAATGAAGGTGCTTGCCATCTCCCATCCAGGTGACCTGTTCTTACATCTCTGTTGTCATTCATTTCCGCCTTTATCCCAGGTGCTGACAGGCCTTCCACCATCCTGGGCCCAATTCTATTAGTCAGTTTATGGAATGTGTATAAATACCATTTAATTTACTCTACCCTCAATTCTCCCCCCTACTGAGGTAACTCTCTGTTGTTTATTAGGCCCACAAGTAGACTAATTAAATATTCCTTCTCTCTACAGAACAGAAAATGACATTTGCTGCTATTCTACAAATAATGGCTTTTTTCCCAATTTTTCTAAGTGTTGAATGGACCATTGTGGGAGGAAAAGAGTCTGGGACAGAACAAGCAGCTTCTCAAGTCAAGATGCAGTATTTGGAGAAGACTTTCTGCCCAGACGTCTCTCCTCTCTACTACTCAACTCCACAGAACCATGACAGCTATAGGGGGAGAAAGAAGTCTCATTGTCCGAGCCCTCCAAAACTGCCTAGGACTCTGCAAATTCATCCCATTGTGCACTGGCTACCCCTGCTTGACCACCCTTGGATTTTTAACTCCTCCAATCACTCCTGCTCCTCCTGCAAGACCAAGCACTGGGGTCATCTGCAAGAATGTCAACTGCTAGGGCACCATCTCTACTTCCTAGGATCACTTAGGAACTCTGAGTTTGTGATACCTCATTCATATCCCTACTCGTATTCATGTATGGTTCATTAGTTTTTGCAGGGACTACAAATAATCATTTTTAAAATTTTTTTTATTTAAATTCAATACAGTTAAGACAGTATAACAGTTTCAGGGGTAGAATTTAGTGATTCATCAGTTGCTTTTAACACCCGGTATTCATCACATCACCTGCCGGCCTTAATGCCAATCACCCAGTTATGCCATCACCCCCACCTCCTCCTCTCCTGCAACCCTTCGTTTGTTTCCTAGAGTTAAGAGTCTTTTATGGTTTACCTCCCTTTCTGTTTTTATCTTATTTTTCCTTCCCTTCCCCCAAAATGATCATTTTTTAAAGCCTCCCCCTCCACACCACCACAAAACAAAGTACTCATGAAATATTGGTAGAATTTATTGAATTAAACTTGGGCAAACTTCCCCATGTTTCCAAGCTAAGATCTCACATATGCCAATAATTTGGTGCCTTTCTAATAGATATTCTTTAAATACTGATTTATTATTTACTTGGTGAAGTCAAGAAAAATTATTCATAAAAATAATAATCACTACAGGGGCACCTAGGTGGCTCAGTCGTTAGGCGGCTGCCTTCAGCTCAGGTCATGATCCCAGGGCACTGGGTTCGAGTCCCAGGCTTGTGGGAAGCCTGCTTCTCCTTCTCCCATTCCCTCTGCTTGTGTTCCCTCTCTCATTGTGTTTCTCTCTGTCAAATAAATAAAATCTTTAAAAACAACACTACTAATAATAATCACTATGTTCAAAATAAGGAAAATGCTTGGACTGACATAATATTTAGACTTATTTGGAACTATCTTTCATTCCACTTTCTTATTATCATGTATAACTGGATAGCATTCGTGTATTTGTTGTCTATTGCTGCCATAACAATTTACCACAAACTTGGTAGCTTAAACAACATAGATTTATTATCTTATAGTTCTATAGTTCAGATAGCCAACACAAATGTCTCTAGAAGCTGCCTGCCTTCCTTGGCTCATGGCTCCCTTTCTCCTTCTTCAAAGCGAACAATGGTGGGCCAAGCCTTTCTCATGCTGCCACCTAGGGTTCTCATGTGATTATACTGGACCCAATAACCCAGGACACTATTCCCATCTCAAGGCACTTAACCTTGGTCACAGCTATAAAGTCTCTTTTTCCATGTAAAGTAACATATTCACAAGTTTTGTAGACTAGGGTGTGGACATCTTAGGGCCACTACTCTGCTTCCATGATTGGTTTCCACCCCTCAACCCCTACTTGGAGTAGATGCAACTGACAAGGATAAAAGCAGCAAGAAGCCATGAGAGGATGGAGAGCTCTTTTAGCAGCCTCCTCACTGTCCTCCTGCCCCTGCTTTGATCCATCCCTCATGATGTTGCCAGATGACTTTTCCAAAGTACAGCTCCCAGTTGCTATTTCCTGCTGAAAACTCTCCAGTGACCTACACTACTTTCCAAAGTAAGTATAAAATATTCTCTAAAATGTAATGATGATGGTAAGACAGAGATCAAGGTACCTGCTAGGAGTTATCACACTTAATCTTCATATGCTAAAAGAGGTTGCTGCTTTTAATGTCCCCAAGAATAAGAAAGAGTTTACAAAAGACAAAACAAGGGACACCTGGGTGGCTCAGTCAGTTTAGCGTCTGCCTTCAGCTCAGGTCATGATCCCAGGGTCCTGGGATCGAGTCCCACATCAGGCTCTCTGCTCAGCAAGGAGCCTGCTTCTCCCTCTGCCTGCTGCTCCCCCTGCTTGTGCTCTCTCTTTCTGACAAATAAATAAGTAAAATCTTGAAAAAAAAAAAAAGGGAAAAAAAAATAAAGAAAGAAAAAAGACAAGTGCTGAGAGGTTGGCTAAATTGCTCCACCCACAACACATACATTATACTTTAACTCAAATGTCGATAAACTTGGCCCACAGGTCAAATCTGGCCTGCTGGCTGCTTCTGTACAAACTGCAAGCCAACAACTGTTTTTTCAGATGAATATCTGTAATCTATTTGATGACAGAGAACAGTATCTTTTTTTTTTTTAAGATTTTATTTTATTTATTTGAGAGAGAGAGACAGTGAGAGAGAGCATGAGCAAGGAGAAGGTCAGAGGGAGAAGCAGACTCCCCATGGAGCTGGGAGCCCGATGTGGGACTCGATCCCGGGACTCCAGGATCACGCCCTGAGCCGGAGGCAGTCGTTTAACCAACTGCGCCACCCAGGCGTCCCGAGAACAGTATCTTTGGATCCCACTTAAATGAAATGCTATCCTCCCTAAAAAAGAAACCATTCTTTTCATTAGTAGGCTGATATAAAATATATATATATATACTCAAATATTATCATCATCATTATCAGCAGCAGAATTATTGTTGTTTGTATTTCATCAATAAAAAAATCTGTGTAAATTTGTTTTTTCTTTTATTATATAAGCAGCAACATAATGTCCTCAATTCTGCCTCTTGGTCTGCAAATCTTAAAATATTTACTCTCTGGCTCTTCACAGAAAGTTTGCCAACTCCCACTCTAGCCAGCCAATTTTTCTCTCAAATATGAGTAAGATATGGACTTTTAAAAAAAATTCCAATTAATTAACACAGTATTATATTAGTCTCAGGTGTACAATACAGTGATTGAACAATTCTATACATTACTCATGGCTCATCTTAAGTGTACTCTTCATGAACATCAACCCCTTTTAATATATTCTTTCAGATGCCCAGCACTGAATTAAATCATTTCATTACAATGTTATTAGATATGAACAAAAAAACTTAGTAAAAAATAAAAATAAAAAACTTCCTTATGCTCATAGCTTTTAAACAACTACAAATCAAAAACTTATGAATTAAATACAAATAAACTTACAAAACCAATAAAATTCAAATAACATCAATTTTTTGTGCTCAGTCATGATGTTCTAATCAAACTCACAGCGCCATATGAATATAGTCTATGCTGCTCAGTGCAGATTATACAGAAGGTGGCCACATCAATGGCCAAATATGTGCTTATGTTCATTATTTTCAGGTCATTATTGAAATTAAACTAAAGTTATAGTAATGGGTAATGAGAACTCACAGCGGCCCTAACAACACCTTCATGGCCCCTGAGAACTTCACAGACCCCTAATTGAGAAACACTTTACTAACCAAGGTGAACTGTCCCATGTTCCCCCAAACATGCTCCAATTTGTGCCTCTGTTCAAACTATTACCTCCTCATGGCTCCATGACTTCATTTGGAAGACTCCCAAATCCCTATTCCCATTTCTCAAGTGATGATTCACAAGCCAGAGAATATGGCAAACACTGGAGAAACCAAACATCTCAGGGCAACTTATAGAAACCAAGAAAGCTGTGAGTTGTAGAATGACCAACCTATTCAATCAAAGCCCACTTCTTGGACAGGATAAATGCCAGACATTCAAGAAGGAAGCAAGTTCCCAAGACTAGGGGATGTCCCTCTGAGCTCTGGCCATGTTAGCCCTGGGACCCAAAGCCACTGTGTAATTGCCCAGAGGGTTCTTGGAGCTGCCCGACACTCCCGTGTAGCCTTATGATAATCCTTGCCCCGTGATGATTGCTGATGAACGTCTCTTCCTTAGAACTTTTTTTTTTATTATTATGGGAACATAAAGCTGAGTATATTTGATAATAGGTTCTAATATTGAAGGAAACTCAAAAGACATAAAAAAATTGTTAAAGAGTCTAACTAAATAATGTTGTCTAGAGATGCACATTTGAGTAATAAAGTTTAAAATAAAAGGAGATTACTATAAATATCAAGATAGTGGATATTTTGGGCAGCAAGGTGGATAATGATCAGACATGTCATGAACAGAAGTTCCTGCAGTGCTTAGTAGGGTTTTTTTTAAAGTTCTTGATTTAGTGTTCCATGATACATGTTTGCATGTAACACCCAGTGTTCACTGCAACACATGCCCTCCCTAACACCCACCACCCTGCTACTGCATCTCCCCCATCTGCTTCCCTTCTGAGACCCTCAGTTCATTTCCCCAAATCCATAGTCTCTCATGATTCATCTCCCTCTCTGATTTCTCCCCCTTCAGATTTCCCTCCCTTCCCCTGTAGTCCTCCATGCCAATGTTTATGTTCCACATATGAGTGAAACCATATGATAACTGACTTTCTCTGCTTGATTTATTTCACTTAGCATAATCCCCTCCAGTTCCATCCATGTTGATGCAAATGATGGGTATTTATCCTTTCTGATTCCATTGTATGTAAGAACCACATCTTCCTTAGAACCTTAAAGAGCAGAACAAGTTTGTTGGCTTGTTAGCCTCATTCTTTCTGGAAAATTCTTTCAGAATATTTCCATGCCCTGTTCCTTTTTCTCCCCAGTCCCCATACATCATTTAAAGAAATTATTAATCACAAGAGACAATGATTCCTGAGAACAAGGAAGCCTGGCTCTCACAAGAACTTACTGAGTAAACTTAATCATTCATTGAGCAGGTATTTTTGTCTGTTTTCCCATCAAGAATATAATTGTCATGGGGCACCTGGGTGGCTTAGTCAGTTAAGCATCTGCCTTTTGGCTCAGGTCATGATCCTGGGAGGGGATCCTGGGAGTCTGCTTCTTGCTCTTTCTCTGCCCTTCCCCACCCCCGACCCTGACTCATGCTTTCTCAAATAAATAAAGTCTTTTAAAAAAGAATATAGTTGTCATAAATAACAGTTTTGTTGGGGTATCCGGGAGGCTCCGTCAGCTAAGCTATCTGTCTTTGGCTCAGGTCATGATCCCGGAGTCCCAGGACTGATCTCCCCAGCTAGCTCCCCATTCAGTGGGGAATCTCCTACTCCCTCTGACCCTCCCCCATCTCATGCTCGCTCTCTCTCTCTCACTCTCTCTCAAATAAATAAATAAAATCTTAAAAAAAAAAAAAAAAGAACAGTTTTGTTGAAGGATACATATACACCATTACCCATTTCTATAGATTTGGAGTTCATTTGAGACAAAGTAACATGGTGGTATAAGCTTAAATGAGATCCATAATTGGACCATCAACTATTCATCACTTATAGCAGTACCTACCAAATGTTACTTTGTGCAGTAGAAGAGAAGGAGAGAGATATAAGCTGTAACACAGAATTATCAAGGGCAAATAATCAACTGCCCCAGAATAAAGGTGAGTCAAAAAGGCGAGAAAGTGACATTTTTATGTCTTTGATATTAACATAGAATAGATTCTCTCATTTAATAGTATTTTTGAGCACCCAATAAATATTCCATGCTGAATTACAGGAAACACAATACTTGGTTCCAGAACTCAAGAAGCCAAGGAAAATAGATGTAAAAAAAAAAAGAGTATCTACTGGCCCATATGCCATTTACAGATACTATATTATTTCTTTCTCTCCAGTGCTGGAGAGACATACTATTGCCTATTTTATATCAGAAGAGACAGAGGCCTGGAAAGATGAAGTAAGTTGCCCAAGGCCCATGCATGTGATAAGCATCAGAACCATAATTCAAAATTGTGCCTCTCTACATATCCAAAATCCTTATACTTGCATTAAGATACATGTTCTACTAAGAAACATAACAACCATGGAAGTAATTACAAAATATTTAAGTTTCATAGTGGGACATATACATGATGCTATGGATATTGGAAGGTGTAGAAAACAGAGACTGTTTCTCTAAATTCCATGGTTACTAATAGGCAACAGCACAGAAAGAAGTTCTGCTATTATCAAAAAGTCAAAAGATAACAAATATTGGCAAGGATATAGAGAAATGAACCTTCTGCCCTACTGGTGGGAATGTAAACTGGTGTAGCCACTGTGGAAAACAATATGGAGGCTCCTTAAAAATTTAAAAACAAAGGGGCGCCTGGGTGACTAAGTGGGTTTAAACCTCTGTCTTCAGCTCAGGTCATGATTCCAGGGTCCTGGGATCAAGCCCCGCATCGGGCTCTCTGCTCAGCGGAAGCCTGTTTCCCCCTCCTCTCTCTGCCTACTTGTGATCTCTATCTGTCAAATAAATAAATAAAATCTTTTTTAAAAAATTAAAAACAGAAATAGCATATGATCCTATAACCCTACTGCTAGGTATTTACCCAAAGAAAACAAAAATACTAATTCAAAAAGATAAGTGTTCCCTTATGTTTACTGTAGCATTATTTACTATAGCCAAGAAACCTAAGTGTCCACGGATAGATGAATAAGAAGATGCGGCATTAGCTAGATGGGTAGATCATGGAATATTATTACTTAGTCATAAAAAAGAATGAAATCTTGCCATTTGTAACAACATGGGTGGAACTGGAAGGTATTATGCTAAGTGAAATAAGTTAGACAGAAAAATACCATATGAAAGAGGTGCCTGGGTGGCTCAGTGGGTTAAGCCTCTGCCTTTGGCTCAGGTCATAATCTCAGGGGCCTGGGATCGAGCCCTAAATTGGGCTCTCTGCTCAAAAGGGAGCCTGCCTCCCCCTCTCTCTCTGCCTCACTCTCTGCCTACTTGTGATCTCTCTCTCTCTTTCTCTGTCAAACAACTAAACAAAATCTTAAAAAAAAAAAAATACCATATGAGATAAGTCAGACAAATACCATATGATTCCACTTAGATGTGGAATCTAAAAAACAAATGAATGAACAAACAAACAGAAGTAGACTTACAAATACAAAGAACAAATTGATGGTTGCCAGAAGAAAGGTGAGGGTAGGCAAAGTAAGTGAAGGGGATTTTTGCAGTTACAAAATAAATCACAGAAGTGAAAAGTACAGCACAGGGAATATAATCAATAATATTAAAAATGGTGACAAATGGTAACCATACTTATTGTGGTGTTTTAAAACACACATAATTGTGGAATCACTATATTATACACCTGAAACCAATATAACAATGTATGCCAACCATAGTTTAATACAAAAATGCAAAAAAAGCCAAAAGAAATACTTCTAAGTCCTTAGTAAGCTAAGTTCTTAGTATCTGCAACAAAATATATATTTAAAAGAAATCACAAGATGCTATCATGAACATAAAGGTTAAAATATAGAAATGCTCAGGCTATGTGTTTCCAGCTCACTCTCAACCCAACCAGTCAGAATTTACTCATTATAAACCATGGTGTATATATATATATATTTTTTTTAACACTCACATTCATTTTAAAGGTACCTGTGTTACAAATCCCTGGATCTTTGTGGTCTCTATTTTGAGTTCTCCTTTTTAATATGAGACCTTTCACCCCCAGGTAATACAGGAGCCTTGTCCTCACATCCCAGCATCTCCTGAGCCCCCTTTCCAGCCGAGCTTGGACAGGCCAGTCTGACATGATGTACCAGTTATCCAGGGCCTACTGTAGAAAAAGAGCCCTTAATGAGGTTTTCTATTTTGAGCAAGGGCCTTCTGGATTCTAAGCACAATATAGAGTTTCTACTACTGAGATGGCATTAATTAGTTTATTACCTATGACCTGAGAGATTGTGACATTATATGGATATAATTTATCACAGCAGAAAGCCGAGGGTGTTGCATTTGAAACCAGACCATGTTCTCGTGTGTAAGGCTGAGAACAGTTGCCTTCCCTTCCTATCCACTCTTATCACACAACCAGAAACAACATCCACCTATTAAGAGGAATGCGGGCCTCTCTGCACCTCTACGGTGGTTGTGCACAAACAAGAATCTGTACATACAAATGACTCTGCCCACCCCACCTCCCAGAGGGGACATCAGTTTCACTGGTCTTGATCTCGGTCCTGACAGTGTTTGATCTCACTTTCTGGAGGGGAAGGATAAGATATAAGAATGGACTAAAATCAGCCATAGAACACAAACTGATCTTGGAAACTAACAGCAAAAACAACACACACCATTGGGACGTAATGGGGTAGAAGCAAGGAAATGGAGATATCAATTAAGACCATGAACTAATGACAGGGAAACTAGGTTACCACAAATTTGGGACACATTGTCATCTAAGGATATTATTTTATAGCAAGAATACCTGAGCAAGGGATAGATCAACAGAAGCACTAACCACTTTTTCATCTCAACACAGGGTTATCTTAACATATCTCAACCTTCTGCTCTCACATAATGAGCATACCATGAATGTTTGTTAAGTGCATGACTGATGTCACTGGGGGACAGTGCCACTGAGGCAGGAGGTCATCCCTCATTCTCCCATGTTTGTATCACCTTCTAGGTTCCAAAGCACTTTCAGATACATTATTTTATATTTTCCCAATAATCTTGTGGGGTGGTATGAAATTATGATTAAGAAACGTAGAATGACTCACCCAAGGTCACACAAGGGTTATTTGAAACATAGATCCTCTAGGCTAAAGCCCATTATTTTCTTCTTGGAGAAGGCTGAAGATGAGAAGCCCTATTTCTGTTCTCTTTATCTACCATTTCTCATTTCTGTGGGATTAGGGGCCACATATCACTGGGAATAATCCAGGTCATTAGTAATAATAACTAACATTCTACGTTTCTGAATTTAATGACTTTAATAAGTGTTATCCTTGTGCTTCAGATTCCTCAACATCAAGGTGGGATATTGGATTGAGGATTAAATGAACTAATGCATTTTGATAAGTGGCTGGCACATAGCCAATTATTAGTGATACCCCTTGCCTCTGTGCTAATCTTGTAACCAAAGCCCACTTGCCCACTGGAAGATGTTTCCCTAGTTCCCCCTTTAGGCAGTACAAACACAGTATCTTCAGGGTTTCTCCATTCTCTCAGGAACAAGGGTCATCACAAGCCTTGGTTTAGAGACTGAAATGCTTCCTATCTTTTCATTACCAAGAAAAAGACTTTTATTATTTTTCCTATGCGTACTTAAGTTTTTTAAGTTTTCATCTATCACCAGCATTCATTAAATAATCATCTATATGGCCTCCTTACTGGGAAATTGACTATTTCTTTATGTCATTTGAGCACTGAAAATAGTTCAGTCTCCCATTACTCCCTAAGAACCACAGGCTGAGATTCACTGTACTAATCCAACCCCAACACTTCCAAGCTAAGAAGTAGACAACCCAAGATGTTGGGGGACTTGTTCAAGGTCACTCAGTCAGTTAAAGTCAAAGTCTGAGCTAGGAACTTAATCTTTTCACTCACTTGAGGGTGCTGACAGCTTTCTACTCTAAATCTATATATCTAGTTAGGTCCTTTCTTCCAATGAAACCATTACACCAGTGGTTTTTACAATCTGGATTTTGTAGAGTCAACACCAGCCTTCACCAAAATTGCAGAGGGATGCATTTTCACTATCCCCAGTGCAGGATAAATGTTTCATAACCAGGCAGCAGTCAAAAGACCTAGTGTTGGAAATGTAGATGCTGACTTGATTATTTCAAGACAAACATCTTGATTTTCCATTTGCTATAGTTTGGGGTCTATTATGAACTTCAGGTCACTGTCTATAATGCCTCTGTCCCAGGAATTAAGAATCCTTTTGCCTATGCAATGTGATGGTTCTCCCTAATACTACCTGATATCCACTTTCTAAAGTTCTGTGGTTTTTAATCAACCATTTCTTCTTTTTTAGTACAGGCCAAGACTGGCTCTCTAGAACACAAGCCATCCCACCAGTTGTTTTTATTGGCAAAATTAATGAACAGATTCCTATTCCATCATCTCAGTCATTAAGGAAATGTTGACTAGGACTGTACCAAAGATGACCATTATGGAAATCCACTTAATCTTCCCATTGGCTGACACTGAGCCAATGACATAATACTGAGCAACGGTATAGGTCTCTAAAACTTGGCTTTCTAGTCATCCAGAAAAGACAAAACTCTAAGCTATGTTAAGGAAAAAGAAATAACTTTAATTTGAGAACAAATTTTACCAAAGTGGGTATTCTAGTCCCTGATTGTAAGTGCTATGTATTTCTTCCCCAAAGAAGTCACACAACTGAAAGGAAATATTCAGTGGAAATTTAGACCACACTTTGCTGTAATACCACAGGCTTCTCAGTGTCCCCAGCTGCATTCTCCAGCATCAACAGTCGCCCAGCAATTTTCAGGCAGCTAGTTTTCCACATCTATCAGCCAAGGCCGCCTTTAAATAAAGTCTTATCTCCAGTACAGGTTGTAGTATGTGATTCTCCCTGGAGGGCCAGGTCACGGCATTTAATGAATAGATTATAATGAGAAATAAATATTCTAAAGGGTTTTTCATCTAGGACAGACTCTTATTCCAGCATTGTGCTTGCCTAGTTATTTTCTCTAACATGAAAGTGTAAAGCGATAGCCACAGCGTGAGCATAAAGCCACAGTTGATCTGCTAGCGCAGCCCAGTCTGGTGAAAGAGCCATCTCCTTTTTATCACAATTTTTTCTGCTAACATGACCAAGAACCCAGTGGAATCCAAACCTGAGCACATGGCATTTCTGGCCATGATACAAAGGTCTACAACATCCTCCTAAATATTTCATGGCCCCTGGAGACCCCATGGGGTAGCACTGCTGGGGGAAGAGCTGAAGCTGCTCACAGGCACAGCTGTTGCTGTCTCCACGTGGTACTTGAAAGGACGGCTGCGGGAGGTGCTGGAAATGGAGGTGGGGTGCTGTTTGATAAAACAAGAGGAACTCACCAAGGACCACACGGCAATGCCAGGCTGCCTAAGTTCTCAATCTCTGAACTCTGCTTCCCATAGACTCCCCATCTGTCTGCCACATCTGGCCCCTCCTCCCCACACTGAAGCCCTCATGTCACCCACCAGGCAAGCTGCTGAAGAAAGCACCAGACTCTCAGAGAAAGGCCCAGAGCAGTTATTCCGGGGCTCTGTCCTCTCACGGTGGAAGACCGGAAGACCGGAAGACCGGGATGATAATGACAGGAGAAATGGCGGCACTAATTCCATCACCAGGACTAGTTACGCCACGATAATGGTCTCAGATAAGTGTTTGAAAACACTTATGGTGGCTTGGGAAGGGACTGGTGGCTTCCGATAAAGAACAACCTGCAGATGCCTTGGTAATAAGAAACTTGGTTTGGTTCCCAATTTCTATAAAAATAATATTACCCACTCTTCCCATATCACAAATGGGGCCATTTCAAGGACGGCCTGAGGCTGAGGGGTCCTCTGTAAGTTCCGTAAGGCTCCTCCCACGTGACCCCAACAATCAATGTAAGTGTGTGTTGGCCATGCGAGCGCAGCCTCAAGACTCACAGGGCCTTGGCTGATCCTGTGCGGAGCTCCAGAGCTCTGTGCCTGGGATAACCTTTCAGAGTCGTCCCAGTGGAGGAGAGGGGGCCAGACCCTTGACCTCTCTCTAGCCAGCCATCGCTAAATGGGAGCTTCCCTCTCCCTCCCCACCTCCAGGGTTGGGGAGCCTAACCTCAGGTAAGGGAGCTGGCTTCAGTGAAGGACAATTCCTGTTGAGGGACTTGGCTGTGACTGACCAGGGGCTGAAAGCCTGAACAACAGGGTAAATGAGGACTTTCATTCTGAAGGGTGATTTGGGCAGTGCACCCCAGGTTAAAAGAAAACAGTGTTATTTAATACATTTTTATCAATGACTTGAAGCTGAGAATATGAGAACATAGAGCCATTACAATCCACATGGAAATGGGACTGCACTGGAGACCTACATGAGGTAACATCTATGTAAGCCATTCATATCAGGGTTTTGCTAACAAAATATACTCTTCTGGTTTCTTATGGTGAGTGATCTCGACTTTGTCTCCCCTGATCTATCTCAGAGCCAGTAATTACATTAGCTAAGGCACATTCTGAATGGTATCAAAAGGACACGATCCCCACAGAAAGGCAGACGGTGATAAGAGGTAACCAATGATGGATTACCCCTGACAGTGTTGAGGCAAAATGTCACCTGTCACCAATACAGGTCAAGAGTATGTAATAAGACAACAGCTTATCACAGCAGACTACTGGTAGCATCTCCGGGCAGGTTCTCACAGCTACAGATGCCATGGATGTGGCACATTTAATGTTCAGAAGCAGCATGCTAACAACAGCTAAGCGTTGCTTTGGTGCGTGTGACTGCGTGCTTGGGAAGTTGTTCCCTCAGTCGGAATGATGCGCTAGAATTTTGAGCTCACCGTGCATCCCTCAGCGATGCCAGGGAAGCTCTGAGGTACAGTTAGCTCTCGAGATGTTTAAACTTCTCAGAGAAAAAGAGAAGCAGGAAGAGGAGGGGAAAGGAGAAAAGGGAAGAGGATGAGAAAAAAGAGGAGGGAGAAGCCAGCAGGGGAGGTGATGAAGATGATACCAGAGTGCCTAGTTCTAGTAAAAGGCGCTTGGTCTCACTGTATAAAGCTTATATATCTAGAAGTATTTTATATTGCTTCATTTGACACATGGGGTTTTATTCTGAGCTTCTTCATAGCACACATTTATTTATTTATATACAAATATATTGTGTATAATATATCCTACTCATATAGAAACATAAATATAAATAAAATGTATTATACATAAGTGTACTATACAAATATTATTATATAATTTTATATATCTAAAATATGTACAAGTTATATATTTAAATGTATAACAAATACACACATACACATAATCTCATAATAGGAATTAAAAGGCAGTAATCTAGAAAAATATAACATCTGAACTCCAGGCTTTAAAATATTGTTATTAAAACTTTGTTTTCAAGATTTCTTTCTTTTTTTTTTTTTTAATTTATTTATTTGACAGCTCAGCAAGAGAGGGAACACAAACAGGGAGAGTGGGAGGGGGAGAAGCACGCTCTCTGCTGAGCAGGGAGCACGATGTAGGACTCGATCCCAGAACCCTGGGATCCTGACCTGAGCCAAAGGCAGAGGCCCTTACCCACTGAGCCACCCAGGTACCCCCGTTTTCAAGATTTCTTGATATCTCAGTGTCACCTTTCAATATCAGGCCATGATCAGCTACGCTGTCTTCCATGGCTATTAAAGAGAAATGTTTCCTAGTTATAATGAATAACTTATAAATGATATTAACTCATAAGTACACTAAGCTACTAAAAATGTTGTCTGATGGACTAGTCAATCCCAATTTCCTGCTTATGAAATTATGACAAATGAACTTGCTTTATGAGGACATGTCTGTGGCTAAACCACTTGGGAAAAAAACCCAAAGGCTTCTGACTCTAGCCTCTACCACTGACTCGCAAGATGCAAAGGAGACTGTGGCCCATCTCCAGTGTACACTCTGAGCAGCCCTGATAGAAAATTAGAATTTCAGACCCTGAATTAAAATAGACTCATATTCATAAAGGCCTTGTGATTGTCCCAGGTGCCAGTGATCAAAGGGGAAAAAAAGAGTAAAAATCTTCCACATATTGTATTTTGCAGTAATAAAATTCCTATCTTTAAATACAGTCAAAAGATATTTCAAGACTCTAAAGACGCAGAACCAAAAACAGATTGATGAATTGAATGTTGATTAACTGATGACCTGAAGGTAGACACCAGACAGGTAAAGAAAACGAAAGAAAGGTATCTCATAAGCAAATTTCTCAAAACGCACAGCTGCAATGCAAGTCTACAGAGCCCAGCCTTCACTGGTCTACGTGATTAACACTTTTCTGGTTCTACAGCTTATCTCATTTTCCCAAGGAGAGAACTATTTATGAAGAGTCATGGCCCCATCTTTGGCTGGATGGAAATGCTGCCCTCAAACCACCAGCATAACCTGGAACGAGAACGCTCCATTGCCTCCTATGGGACCCTGGGGACTCTTGTACACACACATATTTATCTTCTCCTCCCTATGTGTGTGAAATTCCACCGGGAGGAAAACCCATGCTCTCCCAGTCACTGGACCCTCGCAGCTCGCACCTTCCAGAGTGAAGACAGCATCACCTCATCTGAGGCGCTCCTCCCCAACTCCAGCACCGAGTCAGTGGCTCGTCTCTCAAACCCTTCTCCTTCTACTTTCTCCCCTCACCAACTCCACACTCTCCGACCCCCTTCCCTCCACTCACTGGTCTTCAATCTCTCCATGACCCTGAACAATAATCCCATTATATCCCTGAACTCTATCCAGGACGTTCATCTCCATCCACCTTTTTAATGGCATTGTTAATGATTTGAGGGGAGTAAATCACAGTCAAGATAATGGCTGCAAAAAATTAATAGACATGATTTTTATGATATAATATACTAGTGTACTAATCGTGAGAACAGTTAATTGAAAAGCACTAAATATTTTATTATCCATTCAGCATTCTGTCTCCTTTTACCATTCAGCATTCTGTTTATTCTTTCCCCCATTCTGAACTTTTTACCTATTATTCTTTCATAATTCCCCATAAAGGAAAACTGCAGAGTAAGATAAAGAGGATTCTAATCACTGCATCTAATTACAGAGATGAGTAAATCAGTTTAACATGTCACAGTCTTAAGGAAAAAAGGATAAGGCACAATTTGAGGAGAAGCTAACGCCTTAAAGCTTGGGGAAGAAAATCTCAGATAACCTAAAATTTGCTGAACTACTTAAGAAAATGGGGGCCTTTTTCTTTCTAATTCCTGAACAAGAAGTATCAGAAGCTCTTTCCAAATGATAGTATTTTTTTTCCAATTTATTTATTTTCAGAAAAACAGTATTCATTATTTTTTCACCACACCCAGTGCTCCATGCAAGCCGTGCCCTCTATAATACCCACCACCTGGTACCCCAACCTCCCACCCCCCCGCCACTTCAAACCCCTCAGATTGTTTTTCAGAGTCCATAGTCTCTCATGGTTCACCTCCCCTTCCAATTTACCCAAATTCCCTACTCCTCTCTAACACCCCTTGTCTTCCATGCTATTTGTTATGCTCCACAAATAAGTGAAACCATATGATAATTGACTCTCTCTGCTTGACTTATTTCACTCAGCATAATCTCTTCCAGTCCCGTCCATATTGCTACAAAAGTTGGGTATTCATCCTTTCTGATGGAGGCATAATACTCCATAGTGTATATGGACCACATCTTCCTTATCCATTCATCCGTTGAAGGGCATCTTGGTTCTTTCCATAGTTTGGCGACTGTGGCCATTGCTGCTATAAACATTGGGGTACAGATGGCCCTTCTTTTCACGACATCTGTGTCTTTGGGGTAAATACCCAGGAGTGAAACTGCAGGGTCATAGGGAAGCTCTATTTTTAATTTCTTGAGGAATCTCCACACTGTTCTCCAAAGAGGCTGCACCAACTTGCATTCCCACCAACAGTGTAAGAGGGTTCCCCTTTCTCCACATCCTCTCCAACACATGTTGTTTCCTGTTTTGTTAATTTTGGCCATTCTAACTGGTGTAAGGTGATATCTCAATGTGGTTTTAATTTGAATCTCCCTGAGGGCTAATGATGATGAGCATTTTTTCATGTGTCTGATAGCCATTTGTATGTCTTGATTGGAGAAGTGTCTGTTCATATCTTCTGCCCATTTTTTGATGTGTTTGTCTGTTTCGTGTGGGTTGAGTTTGAGGAGTTCATTATAGATCCTGGATATCAACCTTTTGTCTGTACTGTCATTTGCAAATATCTTCTCCCATTCCGTGGGTTGCCTCTTTGTTTTTTTGACTGTTTCCTTTGCTGTGCAGAAGCTTTTGATTTTGATGAAGTCCCAAAAGTTTATTTTCGCTTTTGTTTCCTTTGCCTTTGGAGACGTATCTTGAAAGAAGTTGCTGTGGCTGATATCAAAGAGATTTCTGCCTATGTTCTCCTCTAAGATTCTGATGGATTCCTGTCTCACGTTGAGGTCTTTTATCCATTTTGAGTTGATCTTTGTGTACGGTGTAAGAGAATGGTCGAGTTTCATTCTTCTACATATAGCTGTCCAGTTTTCCCAGCACCATTTATTGAAGAGACTGTCTTTTTTCCACTGTATATTTTTTCCTGTTTTGTCAAAGATTAATTGACCATAGAGTTGAGGGTCCATATCTGGGCTCTCTACTCTGTTCCACTGGTCTATGTGTCTGTTTTTATGCCAGTACCATGCTGTCTTGGTGATCACAGCTTTGTAAAAAAGCTTGAAATCAGGTAAGGTGATGCCGCCAGCTTTATTTTTGTTTTTCAACATTTCCTTAGAGATTCGGGGTCTCTTTGATTCCATACAAATTTTAGGATTATTTGCTCCAGCTCTTTGAAGAATGCTGGTGGAATTTTGATCGGAATGGCATTAAAAGTATAGATTGCTCTAGGCAGTATAGACATTTTAACAATGTTTATTCTTCCGATCCAAGAGCATGGAATGGTCTTCCATCTTTTTGTGTCTTCTTCAATTTCTTTCATGAGTGTTCTGTAGTTCCTCAAGTACAGATCCTTTACCTCTTTGGTTAGGTTTATTCCCAGGTACCTTATGGTTCTTGGTGCTATAGTAAGTGGAATCGATTCTCTAATTTCCCTTTCTGTATTTTCATTGTTAGTGTATAAGAAAGCCACTGATTTCTGCACATTGACTTTGTATCCTGCCACGTTGCTGAATTGCTGTATGAGTTCTAGTAGTTTGGGGGTGGAGTCTTTTGGGTTTTCCATATAAAGAATCATGTCATCTGCAAAGAGAGAGAGTTTGACTTCTTCATTACCAATCTGGATACCTTTTATTTCTCTCTGTTGTCTGATTGCTGTTGCTAGGACTTCTAATACTATGTTGAACAAGAGTGGTGAAAGTGGGCATCCTTGTCTTGTTCCTGATCTCAATGGGAAGGCTGCAAGCTTATTCCCATTGAGGATGATATTTGCTGTGGGTCTTTCATAGATAGATTTGATGAGGTTCAGGAATGTTCCCTCTATCCCTATACTTTGAAGCATTTTAATCAAGAACGGATGCTGGATTTTGTCAAATGCTTTTTCTGCATCAATTGAGAGGACCATGTGGTTCTTCTCTCTTCTCATATTAATTTGTTGTATCACATTGATTGATTTGCGAATGTTGAACCATCCTTGTAGCCCAGGGATGAATTTTTTAATTGACTAAAGTCTCCTTCATGGGCTTTGGGGCTGCTGTCCACACACTGGGGAGGGGCAGTGTGGGTATCCCATCCATCCCCACAGCCCCAGCCTTTCTGGCACTGGGGAGCTCCAGGAGTCCCCAGCCTTCCACTCCCACCATATACCACTGGGGACCTCATCCCTCTCAGGACTGCAGAATATGCTCAATTACTGCCTATTTACTTTCTTTAATGTTAAGAAAAATACAATACTAGCACACCAGAACATTCAACTTTCCACCCTCTAACTGCGAAAATGGTTGCCACACAGCAAAGTCAGATATTTTCACATCTACTAAATTCTAATAAAAGTTCTCAAAAACTATATTCAGTACTCAGACTTGCTAGTTAGTTTACATAACCGCCCAGTTGCATTTTGTTTCCTGGGTTGAGAAGGGGATAAAAATCACAGTACCATGAAAATTCTTGAAATCTAACAACCCTCTACCCCACTTAATATTATCATCTTCATCTCAAAGGAAGTAGGATAGCAAAGGTTACAAGCTGTGTTCACTCATCCAGAGCTGGCCCTAAACATGTTTGTCGAACCGGCCAAGTCTCTCTTCTACTCTGCACCCACTCCCAGACCCTTTGATTCCTGAGTCTTCATCCCCCTCCTCTACCACCACCATAACCCCCCCAACCTCCTACCCCCATTATCTCTCTCCTGCAACATGAAAGGGTCCTTGAGGGCATGTGGTACACCCCCCAGCCCCACAGCTCTCTCCTACAACATGAAAAGCCTTAAGTATTAACTGAGCCAGAACATTTACATTTTCTTTAAGACTCTTTACGGCCAGAGAGAAAACTATATTTAGATTCGTGAGTCTCTGGAAACATAATCTTTATCATTAGTCCCCAAACCTAGAGGACTTTCAGGATTATCTGGAGAGCTTGTTAAAATACAGATCCCTGGGTTTGTTCTGCAGAGCTAGACCCTTAGGGGGTTGTGGGGGGCAGCCTACCAATCTGCATGCAGGCCAGGGATCAGGAGCAGCTTGGCTACTGGAGACCATCACATGATCCACTACCTTCTCCAAAACCAGGCCTGCCTTCCACAAGTCAGAAAGGGAGCTTGAGGGGATTAATTACCAGAAAAGGTAGAAGCCATCATAACATGTACAAAAATGGAAGAAAAGATATCAGTTATATTAACCATGAATATATTTTGCTAAACAGGATGCTGGCTTCAATTCAATCAGCTGAATCTACAAGTTGACATATTTGATCAGCTAATTGTATCCTGCAAGAAAATGGCATTGGCTATTCTTAACTTCTTCATTCCATTAGGCTATTGTAAAAGGCAGGATTTATAGGTGCATATCAAGCCCTCTCCTTTCCTTCTCTAGAAACGAGAATGAACCCTGGCCATTCCTTAAACCCAGTCTAACATGTGTTTGACATCAGACCAATGCTGAGCAATGATCACTTCCATTTTCCCCTTATTAGTAAGTAGAACCCTCATAATAATGACAAGTAGCATAATAATACCCTCATATAATAATAACCCTCATAATAATGCCAAAGAAGACACTCTGAAACTGCTCTCCCATCTCAGCCAGTGGGAGCATCTCCCTTCACACATCCTGTCCTTTAGAAGTTCATCTAATAAACCCTGACTTTAGAGGAGGACACTCTGAGTCCAAGTTCCTACTCAGCTACTCTATGACCTTGAGCATCATACTTACCCTTGCTGGGGGGAAGCTCTCATGGCATTTGTAGAATGGGCATCCAAGTATCCAGGTCTCTGCCTATCTTCAGTGAGATGTGAGGCCCCTACCTCTCTCTAGGTGTATTTCAGAAGTTACCTCAATTTAATCTCAATTCGACCAGTCCTCTACCCTGTCATCTCCCAGTTAAAACAATTTGATGCAAATGAGGGCTTTTACAGTTCAAATCTGATTGATTATTTTCAAACCACTAGTAAATTTCTATCTCAACAATAGACAATTACAATGCAATTAACCACATTATTATGATAAATTAGGACTGTGTCTATCTGAACCATGACAACTGTTGTTGGCTGAGGAAATAATATCAGTGGACTTCTACATAGCCCAAGGTGGTTGGATACCCTTTAGGAGGGTACAGAGGAGGAGAGTCAGGCATCAGCAGAGTAGATGTACCACATGCCCTCAAGGACCCTTCCAACCAGAGTCTATGAAGTGACTGCTAATCCCAAATATTACTCATTATTATAAGTTTTATTAAAGTTAATCTACTTTTCTTTATTCAAAGGTACATCCTTAAAAATTAGAGTCTGGTAAATCAAGTCATATTTCATGTTCAATTACTATGATTCTGCTACTCTAAGGGAACATGTACTCTAAGGGAACATGTGAGAAACACTTACTGGTGTTAATAACCCCCTTTTGCCTATCTTGACATCCTAGATTTTTCTGACCCATTTGATCCTTTTTCAAGTAGCACATCCTTGAATTTATGAATAGAGATTTTATACTTGTACAAGAGCATAAAATTATAAATTATGGAGGTTGAAGAAATGAGGTTTTTTTTTGAGTACTGTGACTCAGTCCATGGAATTTACTTAATAATCATAAATTAAATGAGAGATTATCTTTCCATTCTCAATGCATCATTTCTAAGGTGCCATTACCTTTTTGACCTATCACATTAAAAAAAAAGGATCAAAACAACATTGTTATTATTGCTAAAGTTCTGTATCTGCAGGCTCATACAAGTCTGCCTGAATTATAGACAGCTGTCATAGACAGTCAATATGGCCTTACACGGTTGTAAGTTCACTGAGAAGGTGCAGAATGTCCTTAACACAACAGTGACATCATTATGCTCACTGTAGACAAAGAACACAGCCACACATGGACAGATACCATGCACAGCTTGGTGACCCCTTGTTTCTGTTTGCCTCTTCAGGTCCCACTTTCCACACTTTGCACTATTCTGGGTAACCTGTGTGAACTAAATCGATGAGCTTCCTTGCTCTCAGGCTTCCAGGTGGGTTCGACCAATGGGAATATCAGCAGGTCAGAACAAAGGAGGAGAATGAGATAAAGATACTTATTTTATTGATCGTTCCTCAGCACGGTGGCTTTGGGCAGGCCTCCTGCCTCAGTGGAAGGCCCAGTACTTATCTAGGAGAGCCCTCGCTCCATAATGCACACTCTATCTCCCTCCCATTTCTGGCAACTACTTTTCCCCATGCTCTATCATAGCCTAGTGGTAGAATAGCTCTCTGCTGGGAGTAACCCAGCAGTTCTGCATTATGCTTTGTTGCTTTTCACAAACCCTACTCCCACATTTAAATAGTCCATTTATTAATCTTTCTTCAGTTACCCATCTTGAATATGCCATCTGTTTCCTGCCAAAGACCTGAATAATTTGCTCCTTACATCACAATTTATAACCTGGACCAACTTCTAAGGTACATCAGGGCATGCTTTTCTGTAACACTGGGGTCTACAGCCAATAGCTCAGATTCTAGTAACAGATCCAGGCTTCTGACCACAGTGAGAGAGGTCAGACCAAGAAAGGGTCAGAGCCAATGCCCTGCACATAGGTTGCAAGACACAACAAAGTCTGGGAGCCGAAAAAAATGGAACTGGGTTAAGAGGGATGAGACACTTGCAAGGGGAGCTGGAGCCATGTCCAACCCAAGACTAGAGGCACAGAGAACTACTAGTTCAAGTGCCAAGCAGTGTTCCAATCTGGGGCAAGGCAGGGAGGTAATCAGCTATGGCTGAATAAGAGGCATTCCGTGCAGGTCCAGGAGCGCAGGTGGCTGGCAGGGCGCAGGTCTCTGATGACTCAAATATGGAGAGAACTTGAGTTCAAAGCGGAAATCTACTCAAGAAATAAAACACTGTGGGAGGAAGGGGTGGAGAGGAACTCTTCTAATATCACTGAGGAAGAGGCGCACATGGCAGGACTCCCCCACAGAAGAGCTAAGCTGTCAAGGCTCAGAATGAGACCAGATGCAAAAGCTGACCAAACCAGATCAATGAGCACATGTCCTTGGACTCCTTAAAACCATCTGCCTGGAGTCAGGAATGGAACTGAAATCTTGGAAGGACAGAGCTGGAAAGGTGGGGAAGGTGGAAGAGAGGAATTAAATAAACCCAGTTGCCAGGATGAAAGGGATTCTTGAGCGGGATAACATGAAGGCTACTAGACATCATCCTACTTAATCCTGCCTCAGGGATTTCACTGAGAAGGCGGGGATGGCCTCTCTCACCAAAAGACATGTGTCTAGCACTTCCTGAGGACTTCCTATGTTCTAGGAAGTGGGCTTTGCATGCACCTTCTCATTATATGCACACGACCCAACAAGGTAGATAGTACTATCACCTCCATTTCATGGATGGGGAAACTGAGGCTTTCAGAGGATAAATCATTTTCCTAAGGTTATATGGGAAGTTTGTGGTAGAGCTTGGATTCACACCTGTGCTAAGGTCTCCCTGCCGATTGCTAAGACAGAGTCTCTGTAGTAACATTAAAGAGTCAATTAAGGCTGTGCCTATCAGTCACTGGCAGAGTGTATGCGAGTAGAAGGCATGTGGTGTTTGTTTTTATCTAGACAAACAACCGCATAGTTGTAAGCCCTTAGGGAGTTATGTTCTGCTGCAGAGCATTCTCATATGTTATTGTTGAGACAATAATTTCATTGTTTTCACACTGCAGTGTTATCTTTCACCAGGAGAGAACGTTTGCCTGCTTTCTCATCAGACCTGGTCCACTGAAATATGATAATTCAAAGTCCTTCTAATTACCCCCCTTACAAGGCAAGTCACTTTTTGGGCTCCCTGTCAAGGTGAACAGTGGAGAGAAGGTGGGAGGAAAGGACATTTGTAATGGCACACTGCATTTTCAAAAGCTTTCAGGCTGCTTTTAAGCTGCAGT
Source organism: Neogale vison (assembly GCF_020171115.1). Lineage (NCBI taxonomy): Eukaryota > Metazoa > Chordata > Mammalia > Carnivora > Mustelidae > Neogale > Neogale vison. The sequence goes on from NC_058093.1 coordinate 72,988,906, forward strand.
GTCCTTTTATGAACACATCTTAGAACCTCAATATGTAAGCTTCACAGAATCAGAACTTCTCTGGTCAAAGTTTCAGAAGCACGCCCAAAACACTGCCAGCATCACCTTCCTAATTACTCTGAAGTTCAAGTTAAAAACACTGATATTTTGGCAGTTTTTACAAAGCTCCAGATAGTCTTACTATA